>NC_056594.1:3191346-3797596 GCF_018340385.1 Cyprinus carpio | reverse complement strand
CATAAAAGGTGGGACACCACTATATTTGATCTTTTTGATTAAAAGAAAATGAAACAAACTTTCTTTCTTATGACTGAAACATCCAAGCTTGATGCCAGTAGCCAATTCCTAAAGACTGAATCATCTTGTTCACATTCAACATATAGTATCACATAAACAAAACAAATCAAAAAAAAGAAAAAGAAAAGAAAAAAAGTGGTTTGGTATTGGTTTCACCATTTGGCCTCCAGATCGTGTCTGTGTTGTATCCTGTGACCATCTGCCAAGCATGGGCTTGCCCTAACGAATAAGAAGTGATGACTTATGAATGCCCAGAGGGCCTGACACGTGCTCACTAAACATCTCTGACTCCAAGCCGCTTAAACAAACAGTCTTACAGCCAAATCCAAAATGAAATGTGTTTTAACGGCATTCAGTTATTCACTTTAGCGTCATTTACAGTAAGTCACATTTTCCCAGCCCACTGAACGGAAAAGAAGAATTGATAGTTTCCACCGGAAACAGGTTGATGTTTAATCACGAGTCACACTAGCCCTGCAAATTATGAGGATATATTAAAGGGATCATCTGGGTTATGAGAGCATGTTGAAAGCTACACATTTCTTGCTGTCAGTCTTCTATGAGACATATATTATATATGTGGGCGTGCGTTTTGTGTTGCATATTTGGCTGTAGGCTCCACTCAATGACAACGCAATGGAAAAATAACAAAAAAAAAAAACACATCCTTGCTTTGGATTTCATTTATAGTATATGTAATTGGTAAACTAGATTTTTACATTTGATGAAGAAAATATGAGTGGCTGCTGTTGTGTTTCTATGTTTTAGCGTGCAGCTATGTGGCTGCTAGCGCTAACTGGCTTCTTATCACACAAAGTCAAAACACCCTCAAGTCTCTGTGGTATTGTGCTCTGTAGATAATACTTTAATGTAATTTAACCTATACACAGAAGTCTGGGACCAATTTGAGGGTTCTGTCACGTTCGTGGGATGTTATGCACCGAATTTCATGATAAGCAACAGTAACTTTCCTTCTTGCCTGAGCAAGCACCACTAAGTACCAAAACTGAAGAAAAACATTAGGAAATCCTAGCTTTGTTGGGCTGCAATGACAGTCTCATATGGCTCATCAAACAGCAGCTCGCATGGCGTGACAAGCTCGCTACTAACAAATTGTGCTACCATGGCGATAGCTTTAAACAAACCTGACTTTCAGCAGGTGAAACTCAAGCGAGAACGGACATAGAAAGAGCGACTGTTTGTTTGTGGATTTGTGAGGATGTGGGTGAACTGCTGGAAAACATTGCTGGTGCAAAACTATCTGCTGCTCTAATGTACATCTACTGGTTTTATAAACTTAATATGGCTCTCATCTCTGATCAAAAGAAAAACAACGTCTCCTAAAGAACACGGAGAGACAATGTTGTTCTGACTGGAATGAGAACAACTATCCCCCTATGGACTACATCATGAAACAAGTTTTAAAAAGCTCAACTGGTTTGTTTCTGATCTCCAGATCAGGTTTTAAGTTGTTTATGATGACCTTTGACCTAGAAAATTGTATTTGGTAGCAGATTTCTGTCACATCTTTGACTGCATAAAATGAAATGGTTTCATTTTTTTCTGCCTGTTTTTCTTTATGTCATTTAAAATGGAATTTAAAGTTGAAAAGAGGTTAGTAGCAGTTATGTTTGAACTCAGCACTGACATAGAAGAGAGGAGAAGCACAGAAAGAATATATATATATATATATGAAACATATATTTCACATTTTCCACAAATGTTTCTGAAATATGAAAATATGAACGGGTGTTTCTTAAACTTCGGGCACTATGTTGGTTCATTTTTATTTCCACGGTTATTTGACGGTCACATTCAAAACCTTTTGAAAATGTTTTTCGTCGTTGTTGTTGTTTTGAATATTTTTTGACCCAGACAACTATGAAAATCCATCACTGAAATATCAATTACATTACTAATTTAAAAGTATGATAAACTAAATAATTAGTCAAATACACACACACACACAAAAACTCCTTCACTATTTACATATTTATATTTATACTTTATATAATGGCTGCTCCTCAACTGTTTTCATCACAATTAAAAGCTTCAATTCTGACACTATGCAAAAAGTATGACCATATTTTAAAAAATGTATTGTATTCAAACAATATTATTATTATATATATAAAAAATCTATTTATTTTGTAATAGAAACAAAATATGTATTTTCAAACTATGCAAAAAATATGAACATATTAGTGAAATATTAATATAATCAGTTTTTATATAAAGGTATTTGTTTTTACATTGTTTTTACACACACACACACACACACACACACACACACACACACACACACACACACACTCACATTTATTTACACCACAGAAAGCTACTAAACACAATACATAATTTGAGATGTGGTTGAAATATCAAATTAAATAAGATAAGAAAAATTCATTGGACAATAAGGTCCCAAAGCTGAAGAAACACTCAATTATAAAGTACTTTTGGACAAAAAAAAAAAAAAAAAATGCTATCCCACAGCAAAATCCCTGCCTACTGTATACACACACAATGGCTTCCTGAAAGGCCGAGCCAGTTTTTACACAATGGCCGGGCTCTTGGTTCTCTGTCTGGTCTCAGGCCGAGTCAAACGAGCTCTTATTAGCAGTCATTGTACTAGTTGAGCTGTCCTCATAAGTGGTTGTGGGCCGTTTGATCCCATCCTCGATTTCAAAGAGACAGGAACCCAATACGCACCGATGAGATGGATAGAGCGAGAGGTAGCTCGTTTCATGTCTTCAGAAGCTCTCTTACCCAGGTGGGCCAATCAGGAAGGGGGGGGGGGTGTTCGGTGGGGCGACCTGACCCTCCCAACACCCCCCAGTATAGCCTCTCTGGTCTGCTTGAGCTCAACATGTAATACCTGTATCTGATTTCACGGATCTGTGAAAGAGATAGATGATGTTTGAAAAAGGGAAAGCCTTTTTTTTCCTAAACGATCTTTCTTTTTCCTATGGCTATTCATTTTGGCTGTCGCATTATAGGCTGTTTGGCTTTCATCTTTTGCTTAATTAATTGCCCGGTTAATCTCTTTAGAGCCCTGAAAAAAGGAGACAATCGTAACAAGGAAAACAGCAAATGAGGCAACAAACACTTTTCATTATGCAACGGCTGTTTGTACGACATGCATGGATGCCGCACAACATAAACTCTTAAACTAAACAATTAATGCTATAAAATCTAAGGCAGCTGCTCTTCTTTTTATTTATTCATGTATTTATTTATTTTTTTAGGTTTGAAGAGCTTTCAGGTCAGAAACACTTTATTTGAATTTCTGGTCCAAACCTCTATTTTCAGTTTGTTTATGCAGCAGAAACACACTATATGATAAGGGTTGCAGGAATTAAGGGTTGCATCAGAATTGTATTCTTACCATCTTTCGTGACAGAAAGAACTACAATCCCATGAACCACTGCAAATTATGTTATTCAAATTAAAAAAGGATCATAAGTGATATAATTTTTCACCACAAGGATGTACAGTATATGGTCACCTTAGGTTACGTCACAGTATCAAATTTCAAACTGCAAATTTCTTAAGAGAAATTAACAGAAACAAACAAGGCAATTGTTGTTCTTAATGCAACAATCTCACTACTGTCAAGAAAGAAAGAAAAAACAATTGAGATATTAGGCAAGGCAAGGCATGTAAAATAATCATAACAATAAAATCAAGGAATTAAAATGATTTAAAAATGGTTTTAAAATAATTAAAACAGTTAATAAAAGATGAGGATACATAAAATAAAGATATTCCATGTGCTATGTTCTTTTCTGTGGCATCATCTCCATTTGTTCTTCATGTCTTAATTATCCAGATAAAGTATCACACTTTTTCTGTCAAGATCTATTAACTGATTCAAAAACAAACAAAAAAAAAAAACAAATACAATGAAGATGATGTCTATGATGAACATCTTTTTAATTGAACATCTTTTTAATTGATGAATTGAAATAAATTATATGTACAGTATAAAGATCACACTTTAGTTTAGGGGCCAATTCTCACTATTAAATAACTAGAATTAGTCCTTAAAATAAAGTGTTACCTTTTACATTTTTATTACTATTAATAATTCCTATCTTAATACTAATATTTTAAAAACATTTGCCCGCTATATCAAAGGCCTGTGATTCAACTAACAAAGTCATGTGGTGAAAACATACAACAGGAAATGATATCATAAAGAAAACCCCCTACAGACAAAACTTAATATAAACGTAATTTGAACTTTCATTGTTACGTTTGTGGGCAAAGATGAGGTGAGGACTCAAATGCAGAATGCACAGGTTTTTATTAATTAATATATGTAAAAAAAAAAAAAAAAAAAAAAAAACCCTATCGGGGAAACCTTAACAGCAGGGCAAGCACGGGGGAACATGCGATGACGAACTAAGGCTACGTCCACACGAAGCCAGAGCTTTTCCTATCCAATCTTTTTTTATTCTTCATCTCAAGAAATATCTGCATCCACACAAAACCACGAAACAGACACAAAACGATGTAGTATACATGCCAGACCAGTATGTGGCGCTGTAATCCTGCCACAGATATACACTAAAAACAGAAAAGAAGACTTGGACTATGCGCATAATCCTTGCACGCGGTATACAAACAAACATTTATTAATCTGTGTTAATGTTAGTTAATAAAAAGACAATCGTTCAGTGTTTGTTCATGTTTTGTTGCTGTTACGTGACGTAGCGGTGTCTGACTAGGGGCGAGACGTGGGCTGATGACGTCATTGTTTCAGAAAATAAACGGATTCGCTGTCCACACGAAAACGCAAGGGGGCGGCATTATCAGGGACCTGGTTATTAAAAAATATCAGTTTCACTCTCCCAAAACACAGGATCTGTCTGGACGAAATGCCTATACGATACAAAATGTATGCATATACAGCGAACCGTTTCTCCGTGTGGACAGGGCCACCCACAGGACAGAAGAAACTGGGAGAATAAACAGGGAACCAAATGAGGAGGGTGACGAGGGATAACAGGTGGAGCAACTGCAGCAAAAATAAGGTAGCAAGATGGGTGGGGTTAGACAGTAGACATGGAAGCACATGACACATAGAAACAAAACAAAGTCATGTGCTCACATAAAACATAACAAGAACACACAGCCGATGAGAACACATGAGCCGCGTGTTCGGAGACAAGAAACATGAGTGTCAGGGCTCTGTCACCTAACCAAGAATAAACCAGACCAAAGTGACAGAACCCTGACATTTATGACACGATAAGGTTAAAAAAGTAGTGCAAGTCCTAAAAATAATAATAATGTTTGAATATTAATTATTGATATTTTTAATAAATGATTTTTGAAAATCGAAATATACTTTTTTTATATGTACACTTGTATGTAACCTTATATCAAGGTGTAAATGTAACTTTTACCAGGTTACACCACATTACATTTGTATTAAATATTTACTTTTATTAAAAAATGTATAAAAGTTAAAAAAAAAAAACATTAACTATTGTAGCCTAATTCTTTGCCTCTGACCCAAAACTGTACAATAGTAGCAAGAGCTAATTTTAATTTCCCTTAATAAGACATATCATAAGATTAATTGGCCTCAAAGCTCATAATTTTCCAGGCGCTTCCCAAGCTGACAGATGGCTAAATCAGGCTTTTTCCATTTCAATTGCACTGTTCGACTGTTCTGCACTGTTCTGAGCAGCCACTGAAAATCTCTGTCTGGGCATTGACATACTTGTAACATGAGAACATGAGTCAGAGCTGCTGTCATGCTCCTCCTGTCATAAATTACATGAGGAAACCTTTAAAAAACCAAAAGTGGCCATCCAGTGACCTCCTCACAGAGATCCAAAGCATTAAGCTAATCCCATTCTGAGGACTAGCAATCTATTTTTTCTTCCAAACTCTTAGGAGGAGATAAGGAACTTCTGCAATTCGTGACTATCGTAAAAGCCAAATAAACAACATCTGCTTTTCAGCAAGCCATTTATAATTGCTCTATGGCCAAACATCCTCAGTTCTTGAGCTGTGTGTCTGCCTTTTAAAATATGACTGAGTGCCTCAGCAATCACTGGGATGGTTGTAGACCTTTACAGGGTAAAGAGACCATGGAATCGATAAGCTGTTGATGAAGGTATGTGTCGACAGGGCATGAGGACTTAGCAGTTGGCGCCAGCTTTAATTCCGTGCGAGAGGAAAGAGTGGTGTCCCAGAAAATCAGAGCCCTGTAAAATGAAATGTTTGCACCTACTTTTCAGAGATGAATCTACAACTGTCAAAATTGTAACTCTTGCGAGACACTCATTGTTGAAAGGCCAGTGATGGATGAGTGCAGGCTATTTTTTAAAACAACCAAATCTAGACTCCCACATACTTAAAAGATAACATTTTGATTAATTGGTTTAATAGAGGTGTTTCTCAACTGGCTCCAAGATTTTACGTTGGACTTCAAGTGACAGTCAAACAAAAGTCAATATTTGTTCATTGTACAGTTGTGGCCGAAAGTTTTGAGAATTACATAAATATTAGTTTTCAAAAAGTTTGCTGCTAAACTGCTTTTAGATCTTTGTTTCAGTTGTTTCTGTGATGTACTGAAATATAATTACAAGCACTTCATACGTTTCAAAGGCTTTTATCGACAATTACATGACATTTATGCAAAGAGTCAGTATTTGTTGGCCCTTCTTTTTCAGGACCTCTGCAATTCGACTGGGCATGCTCTCAATCAACTTCTGGGCCAAATCCTGACTGATAGCAACCCATTCTTTCATAATAACTTCTTGGAGTCTGTCAGAATTAGTGGGTTTTTGTTTGTCCACCCGCCTCTTGAGGATTGACCACAAGTTCTCAATGGGATTAAGATCTGGGGAGTTTCCAGGCCATGGACCCAAAATTTCAACATTCTGGTCCCCGAGCCACTTAGTTATCACTTTTGCCTTATGGCACGGTGCTCCATCGTGCTGGAAAATGCATTGTTCTTCACCAAACTGTTGTTGGGTTGTTGGAAGAAGTGGCTGTTGGAGGGTGTTTTGGTACCATTCTTTATTCATGGCTGTGTTTTTGGGCAGAATTGTGAGTGAGCCCACTCCCTTGGATGAGAAGCAACCCCACACATGAATGGTGTCAGGATGCTTTACTGTTGGCATGACACAGGACTGATGGTAGCGCTCACCTTTTCTTCTCCAGACAAGCCTTTTTCCAGATGCCCCAAAAAGGGGCTTCATCGGAGAATATGACTTTGCCCCAGTCCTCAGCAGTCCATTCACTATACTTTCTGCAGAAGATCAATCTGTCCCTGATGGTTTTTTTGGAGAGAAGTGGCTTCTTTGCTGCCCCTCTTGACACCAGGCCATCTTCCAAAAGTCTTCGCCTCACTGTGCGTCCAGATGCGCTCACACCTGCCTGCTGCCATTCCTGAGCAAGCTCTGCACTGGTGGCACTCCGATCCCGCAGCTGAATCCTCTTTAGGAGACGATCCTGGCGCTTGCTGGACTTTCTTGCACGCCCTGAAGCCTTCTTTACAAGAATTGAACCTCTTTCCTTGAAGTTCTTGATGAACCTATAAATTGTTGATTTAGGTGCAATCTTAGTAGCCACAATATCCTTGCCTGTGAAGCCATTTTTATGCAACGCAATGATGGCTGCACGCGTTTCTTTGCAGGTAACCATGGTTAACAATGGAAGAACAATGATTTCAAGCATCACCCTCCTTTTAACATGTCAAGTCTGCCATTCTAACCCAATCAGCCTGACATAATGATCTCCAGCCTTGTGCTCGTCAACATTCTCACCTGAGTTAACAAGATGATTACTGAAATGATCTCAGCAGGTCCTTTAATGACAGCAATGAAATGCAGTGGAAAGGTTTTTTTGGGATTAAGTTAATTTTCATGGCAAAGAAGGACTATGCAATTCATCTGATCACTCTTCATAACATTCTGGAGTATATGCAAATTGTTATTATAAAAACTTAAGCAGCAACTTTTCCAATTTCCAATATTTATGTAATTCTCAAAACTTTTGGCCACGACTGTACAAAAGATATTCCTCATTAAAAATATCTAATTTGGTTTATTGTTGGCTTCTAAATGTCTCTTTAAAGTCATTGCCTTTCCATGTCTGTCATGCTTTCCTGGTCAGAGTTTTCAACATTTCGATACCAAGGACTCCAAAATATGATGATTCCTTTGCAAAGAATCATAATATAATGGCAAAGAATGCCAAATATGATGGCAGCAATACAACTTTATTTCATAAAACAATATTAACAAAATATTAAGCATTATATATAAAAAACATGTTATTCTCAATTTATGGAGGCTAAGCACCAGATGTGCAAAGGCACCTCTGTTATTGTTGGGTTTCTTATATTTTATCTTCCTTTACTCTTGAGTCTATGGCACCCCATAAAACTACTTGTGGGAAAGTTATGAAATTTGGCATACAGACAAAAGACAGACTTAAAATTAACCACAGCAAATTTGGAGTCTCTAACCCTCAAGTGCCACCAGCTAGCCAAAGCTGTGGTTAATCTTGAGTCTGTCTTATATATGTAAGTATGTATGTATTTGTTTGTTTGTTAATTGAGTTATACTGAATTTCCTATGACATCATTTTCTATAATGCCAGTGTGATTTTTCCAAAAACCTACTTTTTGAATTCATTGTAAATGGTTTGTCTGATTTTGACCAAAACTGGCTCAGATCATATTCAGTGATCAAAATTTGAAAATGGACATAAGGCTATGCCTTTGCAAATGCTTTGGCACATTAAAAAAACTTGGAACAAGTCATCGAATGCATGACCTGAGGGTACCAGCACAGTTTCAGCACAGCAACATCTACTGGTCAAGAGATATAAAAACTATTTTCACTTGTAACTTCTGAACAGTTTGGCCAACAATCATGAGGCTGGTCTCATTAGATTCAGAGTAGCATTTTGGGCATCAGCCATTTTGAGTTATGCAATATATTATATTTTATTAATGCTTTGGTATATAGTTAAGTTACGAAATTTGACCTGTCAACATGCTTTGGAGAAACCTATGACATTTTGGCCAATATATAACAAAGGTATAACACTATATGCAAATATGCATGAATCTGACATCTTTCTATTTTGGGGTGGTTCTTACAGAATCCAACAGTTTAAATTTGAAATGTATACATCTTTTTTCCACCATTTTGATTTACGTGAAAAAAAAAAAAAAAAAAAAAAAAAAAAAAAAAAACTTTTTTCAAACCTATTTATTTATTTATTTATTTTTTTCTGGCCATTTGTCCAAACTATTTTCATATAACAATTTTTGTATAACTCATCATCAAAGCTGAAAAATGTCTGATTACTAGTTTGAATTAACAATATGCATTTTTGAAATAGTTATTTGAATTAAGTTGATATTATTCATATTTTATGTATCAACTAAAATATTAGATGTATAGACTTTCAAAAACAAATGTTGTTTTTATTACTATTAAAAAATAGATCTGTCAATAGAATGATAGAATAAAATATTACAATGATAATCTCCTTTCCACCTTTAAAGCAGTAACAATTTCAATTAAATAAATGTTTTAAATCACAATTTTATATATATATATATATATATATATATATTTTTGTATGTTCTGTTTTCATTTTAAATATATATAAATATATATTAACATTTAATTTTTATTTATTTTTATTTATTTATGTATTGATTGATTGATTGATTGATTGATTGATTGATTGTAGGGGGCTACTTCTACCAAGTGACAGATGAAATTGCACCAAAACACCTTAGACTTTAATTGGATGTGCAATATTTGATGTCAGTAGCAATATAGACATGGGAAGCGTTTTCTCCTTCCTTTTAAATGTCGATAACCCCATTTATCAAATTACATTTCATTAGTATTTAGCACTGTTTTTTCCCCGTGACTCTATAAAACGGACTTGAGAAACATGTTTAGGTTGTGACCCACTACTTGGGAAGCACTGTTTTATAGGACCTAGCTGAGAAATAAAACCAGCTTTCACTTCATTTTTCCATGGCTTCAGCTCAGCCAGGAAGATCCCAACATGATGCCATGTCGATCTTCCCAAAAGCCATCCATTCGTGGCATCTGCTGGAGCATAATTCCTTATAAGACATATAAATTATGCTTGACTTCATGGAGAAGCAGTGCTCTTCAAAGAGAGAGCCCGGTAAATTACAGTAATGGGCTGGACTAGCAGCATCTCTTTACAGTCCATTATATCTTTCTTGTAAGTGTGCTTTGGCAAATCCCCGCTAACAAATGACAGATCATTTTGAGCATGACTTTACTTCTATAAACATGCTAGACTAACTTTCAGTCAATTATGACCCTGATGAGATACAACTATAGTTTCCCTATCTGGTTTTATAGCAATTTAAACTAGAGGCACAGGATGTGCCCCTTTAATGCAGTTCTTGTAAACAGTTTACCCTTTCAGTGGTAAGTGGCTGGCCGGTAGAAAATGTGTTGACATGTTTCGCTAGTAACAGCTAGTAATTTGTCATTGCAAAGAGTTTATTTATAATGCAACAGTTCCACAGTATTTATTATTCGTGGTATGTATTTGCTATCTTTGGGCCAGAAAACAAACAGGTTTGAATGGCTCATACACAAACTTATGTGTTTTCATATCGCATATCAACAAAAACTTTATTATTAGCATGTATTTTAATAGATATTTTATAACCTGGGTGAACTTCCTGAGGTATTGCGATCTTAAAACAAACATCTAAATCATCAATTTTTTGTTCTTTTTTTTTTTTTTTTTTTTTTTTTTTTTTTTTTTGAATAATCAAAGGCTATTTTTTCCTCAAACATGCTGAATCTATCTAGACACATGTTGGCAATTAAGCTGTGTTTATGACTGTGCCACAGACACATTTATGCCCCTAACCTTTAAGTTTGATATGCAACAGCTGATAATGATTTTGAGTTTTACCTTTATCATGAGAAAATTGATGTAATCATCTCTACCTTCTAATCACACAACTAATCCAAGGCGACCACTAGTCTGTCTGTCTTTCACCTGTATTCACTTCTGAAATATCTTTTAATGTAGGCTTTGAAAACACTTGCATTTGTAACTACGCAAAGACAAGTGAGCTGAGTTTTATTAAGTTTGCCAGATATTCAATGCTACATTGCTTGATCGGGAAAAATCCCATGTTTACTTTACAGAAGTTCAAGGCCTTGGGTTTGGCACTGTGCTGAGGTTTCCCACAGCTGTATATTATTATTTTCTAATAGTGGTTCACATGAGAAAACTCCTCCAAATCATCCTCAGCTGACACTATCAAGAATTTGACATCAGACCAGACAAGACAGTATTTAGTTTGAAATGGCTTATTATTTTTTTTATATTTATGTATCTAAATGATAAAATCTTATGTGCTATACACTGACAGAAGCCTGTAAAATATGTCCCAACATATCAACAGAATTTCTGTACTGATTTTTCAAAGGTGGTTTACCCATAATTTGAATTACGCATTTCATTTTGTTGTGTTTAAGCGTTGAAGGGAAAGTTTGTAAACTTAAAAGTGAAAAATTTGTCAGACAGTTGATAGTAGCCGTTGACTTCCATAGTATTTTTCAAAGTATGGAAGTCAGTGTCTACCGACAACTGTTTACTTACAACATTCTTCAAAATATCTTCTTTTGTGTTCAACAGAAGAAAGAAACTCAAAGAGTTTGGAACAACATGAGCGTGAGTAAATGATGACAGAATTTTCATTTTTAGGTTCCTTTAACCAAAAAGGTACGGATAATTTTCTGTCAGGATATTATCTGTGTTTCTGTTTTTCTTGCAGTGATTGGCTGCATGTCCAGTTGTGTTAAGAGTTAGTAAAGTATCCACTTACACCATGTCTGCCTTATTTGATTGGGGAAAAAAATGATGTCATTGCTACCAAACCTACCTCATTGCGGGAGGATCAACTCACTGTGTTCATGAAAAGATGGCTTGATTAAACAGAAACCTGGAAAAAAGAGAGCAAGTTATTTTTGGAGAAGTCATATTCACTCTGAACTCATTGACATGTGTTAAGTGTTAACTTTGCAAATGTTTCACAGCTCTCATTCATTTAAGGAATGAAAGAATATACTATCATTCTGACAACAGTCTTTAGCTTTGTGTAACAGATTATTTAAGTTTTACTGAACAGCTTGAAGTGTCTTGAAATCTAGAATAAGCTTTTGCTAATTTTAAAAACTTAAAATATTTACTTAGCCATGTAATAAGTGGAATAACGTACATCCAGCTGATTGTTAAGTAAGGGATAATGTACATCCAGCCAGTTGTTCTCGCAGAATAAACCCCAACAGGGTGATCAGGACCCCGACGCGAAGCGAAGTATTCCACAGACCCGTTTAATAATGCAAAATAAATCCCTTCAGAGGTAGTGAAACTGTCCCCTCCGTTTCGCATCGAAGTCCTGTGATAACAACCAGTCTTGATGTATATTATCCCTTTCTTACGGTTCATGTAAAATCTTAACATTTGGCAGTTTGATCAAATAATGTGTCCAAAAAAGGTAGCTGATATTACTTTTTTCATTTGTTGCATGAGAAATGGAGGCTAAAGTTGAACTCATTGCATTGCATTGCATTGTGAGATGCTGTACTCAGCAGCCCGGTTGAATACCACACATTTTTATAAATGTGTTAGGTATTCTGGATTTTCTATACATAAAACATAGTCTTTGCTTATTATGAATGGTATAAACACTATATGCTGCCGAAATATGAAGCAAATAAAATAGAAAAGAATTGCAGTATGCTTCTCCTCTATATTTTCCGAGCAAACCAGAGCTGTGAAAACAAAGCAGCCATCATGTAGACAGTCTGTAATTGCTTGCAATGTCTGTAATGTTAGGGGAAAGTGAGGGGATTTACCATAGAAGTAAATGGAAACTTGATTGCCCTGGCAGGATTTGTTCTTGGATAACAACTAATGGCCTATCAGTTGCAGCTATTATGTTTTGCAGCAATGAAGACACATTTTGTAATATTCCATCATAATATATGGAGAGAGTTTTACTCTCAATAAAAATCTTTTGGCATTATTATTGGTGGTGCTTGCTTATACAACATGTTCTCACTCTCAACTCGTCACATATTGACGCTTGGTCAGGACTCTTTTGTGTCACTTTTTAATGCACAGGGTACCCCTTTAACGTGTTTTTTTTTTTTTTTTTTTTTTTTTTTTATGTGCAGGGTCCTCCATTGCTTTAAATAAGAACACTTTGGCATTAATATGTAGACACATAAGGTATACTGGGAATTTTATCGGCATGATTTATTTATATATTGGGTAATAATTTTGCCATTATTGCATATGTTGGGGTGTAATTTTTTCAATGTAAACAGTCACAACAATTTTATTTACATTACACTATTTACACATTTATGATCATGTAAACCAACCCCTACCCCTAAGGCTATCCATTTGTCAAAATAAAACACAGGATTTAACAGGTTTTAACTACAGTCACAATTTATTCAAAAAGTATTAATATTCCAAGTCTTCAGAGGCAAAACGATTGATTTGTGAGAGGAATAGATGCAATCACCATCTCCATCTGCCATAAAACCCAGATCCTACTGTGTGCAGTCTGTGCACAAATGCAAAAATTGCTGCAAGATCAAGCATAATGTCAGCTTTGGTTTTGAAATGCCATTGGCTCTTGTGTGTCTCATGAACGATATTGTCACGCTAATGTTCGGGAATATTTTTTTTGAATGAGATGTGATGTGAGGGCGCGCTTTAAGGGAGGGGAATCATTTTCAGTGATTAAAATCTTATGATTACTCAGTTCTCGTATGGCTTCGGAAGACTTGGAATGCAAAACGTTTAGGGCAGGGGTGGGGTTAGGTGCTCCAAAATATCTATGAAAGTATAAATTTATATAAAATGATTTCCATTTTTAAAAATGCATGCAAACCATTTAATGTGTCTTGATCTGACACATAAGGCAAACAACTAAAAGCAATGGAGTACCCTGAGCATCAAAAAGTGATGCTTAGGGGTCATGACCAAGCGTCAATATGTGAAGAGATGGGAGTGAGAATGTGTTGTCCTATAAGGCAAAGCATCACTAATTTTCTCTTGAATACGTATTAGTGGTGCTTCTTCTTATTCTTCTTCCATACAACACTTACTTTACAAAAAATCCCATATACTTACAATGGTGGAATGTTTGTGAATTTGAATCTCAACTCTCTCTCTCTCTCTCTCTCTCTCTCTCTCTCTCTCTCACACACACACACACACACACACACACACACACACACACACACACACACACACACACACACACACACACACACACACACAGGGCCTTAGGAATCCTTTCTCTCTCTCTCTCTCTCTTCCTGTCTTTCTCTAACTCTCTGTCATACTCATTTGACTTATCTTTTCAAGTAATCAATATGTAATGACCTATAATCTTCATAGTCACACCCTATCAACCACTTACAGCACCCTAGCAACCACCCCATAGATTTCCTTTGAAAAAAGATGAAAGGAATATCACTGGATCAGCACACACATAAACACTGATCATTTTGTGCTCATTTTGGCTCATTTTACTTAGGCAACCAATCAGTCTCTTCATCTTTAAGCTATCAAGCCACACCCTAGCAACCATTTAGAATACCTTAGCAACATGTTCCGTACACTTCTATTATAGAATCATATAGAATATAGAATCATAAGAGTGGGCTTGTATGACTCAACAACAAACAAACTGAGCAACAAACAATGAGTCACAAATCACCTTCACCACGCCCTAGCATCCACTGTCGAGCACCCTAGCAACCCAATGCCAAGGAGGGATATCTTCAAATCTGAATGTCATAAAGGCATGGGGTTGGTTTATATCATTCACACTGGCAAGCAGCCTTTGAAGTATAATCATTGGCAGCTGCCAAACCATTCCCAACAAACAATCAGCAAGTTCTATATCTCTGCATCAGAACATCGTAGAGACACTGGGGTTGGCTCTTTTGACTCATGCTAGCAAACAGGCCTTTGAATATGCTAGACATGCTAGCTGTGAATAGATTCATGCTAATAGCAATTAACTGTGTTCAAATGTAAAAAAAAAAAAAGTTAAATAAAACATACTAGCAACATGCTAATCATGTTATCATCATGTTAACAACATGTTAATTGTGTAAGCATAATGCTAGTATCATGCTTATCATGTTAGCATCTTCTTAAATACATGCTATCAACATGCTAATTGTCTTATCATGCTAACAACATGGTAATCGTGCTAGCAACATGTTAATCTTGTTAACATAATGGAAAAACATGTCAGTCATGTTAGTATTTTGTTAGGAAAATGCTAATTGTGTTAGCATCTTCATAAAACCACATCCATGTCCCTCTCAGAATATTTTTGAAACATGGTAGTGAGCTTTTTGGACTCGATACAGTGTAGTTGTGCACAGCAAGTACCACTCACATTTTCCTCAGGAAATGTACATATACAGTTATGAATCACTCTACTACACTAAACCTCCTGGACTGCAACCAGTCTGGGTTCATAAGCGGACATTCAACCGAGAGTGCTTTGCTCTCGGTTGTTGAAGCCCTAAGACTGGCAGGAGTGGCTTCCAAATATTCAATACTTATCTTTCTGGATCTGTCCACTGCTTTTGACATGGTTAACCACCAGATCCTCCTGTCAACCCTATTGGCAAAGGGCATCTCATGAAACGCACTCCAGTGATTTGAGTCTTACCTCTCGAATAGTTCCTTCAAGATATCTTGGAAGGGTGAGTTGTCAAAGTTGCAACATCTAGCTACTGGGGTGCCTCAGGGCTCAGTTCTTGGACTACTTCTCTTCTCTGTCTACATGACATCACTAGGTTCTGTCATTCAGAAACATGGCTTTTCATATCACTGCTATGCTGATGATACTAAACTCTACCTCTCATTCCATCCTGATGTTTTGAAGATAGCTGCTTGCATCTCAGCAAGTCTTACAGACATTTCTTCCTGGATGAAAAACCATCACCTTCAACTCAACCTAGCCGAAATAGATCTGCTTGTGGTTCCAACAAACCCATCATATTATCACAATTTCACCAACCATACAAACCACCAATTGCATCAACCATAGCTCCTTTAAAGACAGCCAGAAACATTGGCGCTGTGATTGATTATCAGCTGAATTTCTCAGACTACATTGCTAAAACTGCCTGGTCCTGCAGATTTGCTTGAAACAATATTAGGAAGATCAGGCCCTATCTTTAGGAACATGCTACACAACTCCTTGTTCAAGGTCTTGTTTTATCCAGACTGGACTATTGCAATGCTCTCTTAGCAGGTCTTACAGCCAGTTCTATCAAATCTAAACTAATCCAGAATGCGGCTGCAAGTTTAGTCTTTAACAAGCCGAAAAGAATGTATGTCACACCTCTGTTCATCAATTTGCATTGACTTCCAATGGCTGCTCGCATAAAATTCAAGGCATTGATGTTTTCCTACAAAACAACCACTGGCTCTGCACCCCTTTACCTAAATTCTCTACTATCCCAGAGAGGCACAAAATCAATTTCACAAACTTTTACATTAATTGTTGCCTCCTGGTGGATTGACCTGCCTTACTCAAATTCAAGATTCAAGATTCAAGATTTTTATTTGTCACATACACAATTATATAAATCAATTTGATACTATAACTTTAGCACTCTCTATTCTAATTCTAAGAAATAAATAAATAAATAAAACAAAAAACACCCTAAAAACAACATTTTCTATTCTTTTTCTATTCTATCTTGTTTTCTTTTTATTTATTATAAAAATGACCCTCTAACACTAGAATTGTCACACTCTTGTATGAGAGGAGCTCATGAAGATGAAGATAATAAAAGATAACATTTAAGAATAATCCAAGAAGAGGAAGATCAATTCAGACACCAGGCAGATGGTGGGAGGAGCTAAGGAGGAGACAAGAGGGACTTGGAACAGGATGAATCAGACGGTGAAGATGGAGGGAAGATGGAGGAATAAGTCAGGGCAGAGTAGATGGAGGAAGCAGCCATGACAGACACAGGAGGATCCAGGAGAAGGAGGAGCCAGGCGGGATCCAGACCACAGCCAGGAAGGCAGCTGACAGGGGAGCTGACGGGGGAACCGATGGAGGGAGGAGCCATGGTGGAGGAAGGGCTGACGACTCCAGGGGGTGACTGACAGCGGCGGAGCAGGTGAGCGGGACAGAGACCAGCAGAGGCAGGGAGACGTCTGCATCTCTCGGAGGGATCTGAAGGGCCAAGGCAGAGCAGATCCGGAAAGCCGCAGTGGACCCAGAGCAACAGAGAACCATGGTGGAGCTGGAGGGAAGGAGGAGCCTAAGAGAGCCAGAGTGATGAAGGGACAATGCGAAGCCAGAGGAGTGTAGTCCCAAAACGAGGACAGGTCAACGACTGACAAAGGCAGAGTCGGAGGGACAAGTTTGCCTGGCAGTACTGGTGGACTGATGGGCCACGGTGTTGATGAGGGACCTAGGAGCCATGCTGGAGCCGCTGGATTGATGGGCTGAGGGGGAGTCCGGGTCTCAGAAGTTGAAGGCGGGTTCCTCTGACCATGGTGGAGCTGAAGACTGACAGACCTGAAGCGATTCCACTCCACAAATGGACAGCTGAGGATGAGTTGAGGGACAGACAGTAACCAACTGAAGCAGAGGGGCAAAGGAATAATAGTAAATGAGGAGATTAGGTGGGAGAAGGAGGCTGAGCAGGGATTCAGTACAGGCAGAGAGTTCATAATTGGCCTCCATGGCCATAATAGGACAGAGAGAGAATCCATAAACGGCCTCCTTGGCCGTAACACTGCAGGCTGAGTGTTCATACACGCCCTCATTGGTAGTAACAGGACAGAGTTCATAACTGGGTACTGCCGTCTTTAGCGGAGCTGAAGCAGACGCTGCCGCTTTGGGAGGTTCTGCAGAGGAAGATACCACCTCTGTAGATTCTGCAGTGGATGCAGCTGCCTTGGGAGGTGCTGCGATGGTGTGTACATCCCAAATACACCAAATGGCAACTCCCATTACAGGAAGCACAACTGACAAGGGAACAAGGTTGTGACAGGACAGACGGACAGTTCATAAATGGCCTCCTTGGCCATAACAGGACAGGCAGAGAATTCAGAAGAAGACGGGAGAAGAATGTCCACATATAATTCCATATCCTCTGAGTCCAACCTCAGCTCACCCTCAGCAGTGGAACAGTAGGCGGGGCTTTCCCACACCCTCGCACTCCACTGTGAAATCCTCTGTGGTGAATACCTCAATCGTGTGACGGAAATGTTACGCCCTTTGCCATATTGCAATGCCATGTGTGTATGGTCATGTAAGTAAAAACTGGGAAAAACGCCACTAATTTTATTCACTGTTTTCAGGTTGGCTATTCTGCCACTCTCTTGTATGAGAGAAGCTCAGGAAGATGAGATATACAAAATAACATTGAAAAATAAACCAAGATGAAAATCAATTCAGACACAGGGAAACACAAGTAGCATGTAAAAGTCCAATAGTCGACAGGGAACTGAACTGAAAGGGGAACTAAAATAGGGTGACTAACGAGGGGCAGACAGTTGAGGAAGATTAACTAATGATGAACTAATTAGAGAAACTGAACTAAACAGGCATGAAGACAGAAATTAAATGAAAACACAACAAAAGAAGTCAACAATTTGCCATTCTCTTTATATTCTTTTGATTTGTTTTATTTTTATTTTAAAAAAGACCCTCTAACACTAGCGTTACCTATTCTTTTTCTGTTCTATTTTTGTTTTTGTTTTTATTTATTATTAAAAAATTAAAATAAAACAACCCTTGCTACATGTACTGCATTAAGCTAACCATATAGAAGCACTCTGAGGGTTAGGGGTAGAAATCACTATCTCTGTCTTTCATAGTGGAAAGTTCTTGTCTGAAGGAGTCCAGCTGGACTCAGAGACAGTCAGACTAAAGTACGATTTCAACTGATGTAATGTCTGATTTCGGGAAATCTCAAGCAGAAGCTTCAAGCTTCCAAATGTCACATTGAGAACTGTTGATTTAAAATATCTTTTTAACCTGGAAATAAAAGGAAATTGGAACAAAGTTCTTGCTTTCATTGAAGTACAAGATGTACTTTGGACCCTTCTCAAATCATGATCCAAGCTTACATCTAAAGCTTTCAAATGCTGTCTCTTGATGTTCTTTACCTCAAACACATTCAAAGTACATTTAGTGGATGATAAACATTTAGTTGAATCTCTGGACAACAAAGTAACAATGATCATGATTTTTTGACTGTGTCAGCAAATAACATCTAATCAAACCAGCAGGTCGAAATAACTTTGTGAACAAGAATATTCGCATGATGTTGGTTTATTTACTGTATGTTAAATGGAACCAGCACCACATACTGACCATGTTAGACACATATGAAGTGTTCCGCGAAGCAGCTGTGGAGGAGAAGAGCACACTGCCGCTTTGATGTCTCGCTGTTTTTCACTCATGCAACCATCTTCATTAATCCTGATTTAACACAGAACACATTGTACTAAGTAACATTTACTGTACTTTACCTTAACATGTACATGTATTAACATTTATGCCATTCATCATCATATTTTTTGATGAAAGTTAACATTAAATCGCTAACATTAAATTACCAAAAAAAAAAAAAAAAAAAGCTTTTCTTTGATGTCAAACAGATTTTCATTGTCAAAAAATGTGCAACAGATGTAAGAATTCACTGATAGATGTCAGAATTCCATGGATAATCAAATTTATATGGAACGAAAATGAGTGCACTAGGACTTCTAAATACTAAACAGAGCACTGCCATAACTTGGCACTCTGGAATACTTCATTTTGATTGCTCAGGCATTACATTATGTGGCCAAATGTGTTATATAGTCACTTTAATACAAAATAGCTCATACAGTGATATAGGACTTGGATTATACCACCCACCCCTAATACACTGTTCCCTTTCAGTCAGTCACGTTCAACGTTACATCAGTGACTGACGGATCGGGGATCTCGCTAGAGAGACGAATTGCCTTCGAGTGTTAACAAAACAAGCCAATGAATGTTGGCATGTGAGATTTGCATCGCGCACCCCACCGCGCAACGCGGGTATATAAGGAGAGCGCGTGCAGTCGCACATTCAGCTTTTCGCTTCGGAGCCGAGCCTTCAGCTTCTCAAGCAAGAGTGTCGTCAAGACGAGTTTGACGCGAGTGTTGGTGTTACAGCGCATCTGCGGGGGTTGCCAGTGCTGCTGCCTTTTTCTCAGCATGCTGCAGCTTCCCATTCTGCAGTCACACTGCAACTCCTCCTGGGCGCTTCAACACTTTGGTGTTTCCTTATTTAAAAGAGCATTTTCTAAAAGAGCTCCACGAGTGACAGGGCGTCTTTTTAAAGATGTCCTTCCACTCGTGGGTTTCTGGATGTGGTCGCTTCCTGGCTCCATCTGATGGTCATGATCGCTGCATCTCGTGCCTGAGCCTCGAGCACACTGAGGCAGCGTTCGTGGATGAGTCATGTTCTCTTTGTGGGAACATGACCATCGCGATGTTGCGATCGAGGCTCCTCTTCGTCAAACGGGGAGGAGTCCCCCTCCCCATGCCCCGTTCTAGTTCCTCCTTCAAAAGGAGGGCTACTGCGGTTCATGGCCAGGGCGATCTGAGGGTCACAGTGAGGGCTTCCCCGCTGAGCAAGTCTCCACGGGCCCCTCACTCCTCCAGCGCATCGTACCCTCTGGTGTACCGTGATGCAGATGCTGAGGCCGCGGCCATGGCGGGGCCCAGCACTTCATCCGGCCCACCGGCAGAGGACCTGATGTCGATCATTGCATCAGGGACGAGCTAGGCTCCGGAGATGAAGATTCGGCTGCATTGCCCCCTCTGGGAGAGCGGCGTTGCCCGAGTCAGATCCAGAGCTGACTGCTATGCTTGTCCGGGCCTCGGAGAGCGTCGGGCTGCCATGGAAGGCCCCTCCATCTCCTGAACACTCAAGGCTGGATGATTGGTTCTTGGGGGTGCCGCACGCCAATCGTCGGCAGCCACCTCCGGTTCCATTCTTCCCAGAAGTGCATGAGGAGCTTACTAGGTCCTAGAGGGCACCTTTTGCTGCCCGAAACAGATCTAGTGCCTCCTCCGTCCTCACTACCCTCGACGGCGGGGTGGCTAAGGTGTATGTGGAGATCCCCCCAGTTGAGTTGAGCGCTGCCGCCTGGCGGGGTAATCCACGCCTGCCGTTCAGGGCCTGCAAGTTCTTGTCCGCACTGACGGCCAAGGCTTACGGAGCTGCTGGACAGGACGCCTCTGCCCTGCACGCCATGGCCCTTCTGCAGGTCTACCAGGCCAAGGCGTTAAAGCAGCGACGGAAGGCTAGTTCTGACCCAGGTGTCATGCAGGAGCTGTGCACTGCGACGGACCTTGCCCTACGGGTGACGAAAGTCACAGCGCTGTCCGCGCTAGGTCCAGGAACGCCACCTTTAGCTTACCCTGGCAGATATGAGGGAGTCTGACAAGCACTGCTTCTTGGACTCCCCGATCTCCCAGGCTGGCCTTTTCGGTGATGTGGTGGAGAGCTTCGCCCAACAGTTCTCCGCCGCGCAGAAGCAGACGGAGGCGATCAAACACATCCTGCCCCGGCGGCCCGCTGCTGCCGTCACCCAGCCACCGGCCGCAGCCCCTCCGCCTGCTCATCGCCGAGGGCGCCCTCCTGCTGCCTCCACCTCTGCTCCAGCCCGGCCTCAGCAGCAGCCTTCATGGCCACGGCGTGGAGCTGGCACCAGGAAAGCGGCACAGCCCATCTCTGCCTCGACCCGGCCCGCAAAGCTCCAGGGCAAGCGGCGCCCCTCAGACGGGCAACCCAGAGTCTCAGGAACTCTTCAGGAGATGGTGAGGGTACCGCTCCTTCCCCCGGAGGAGGGCCGGGCGGAGAATCTTTTGTTTCTGTTTTGTTTTGTTCCGCCACTGGCTCCCCAGCCAGTGGTACCCAAACATTCAGTAAAAGAGCAGTTTCCTGTTTCTCTGGGTCTCAAGAGGGCCAGGACGGCGGTGCACGACGCGCAGCCTCTACACTCCCGCCCCCCTCTCCTTTCGCCAGCAGGCAGCAGGGCCCGGTTTGAGGACGCTCTGCCTTCTCACGTTCCCCCTGCCCAATCGCAGAGCCAGGTAAGAGTCGCACCACTCACTCAGACCCCACTCCGGGACGCTGTGCCTTCCGGGTCGTACCGCGGGTATGTCAGTGGTTCCCCTAGTTCCGCTTGTTCAGTCTCTGGGGGCCTGGCTAGCTTACGAGAACCATCAGACTCAGCTATGTGATTCAGTTCGCCCTGCGTCCGCCCAAGTTCAGGGGCATCCGGTTCACCTCGGTGCCGGACAAAGATGCTCCCGCCCTGCGAGCGAAAATCGCGGTCCTGTTGTGGAAAGGACACAATAGAGCTGGTCCCTCCAGCCGATATGAAGTCGGGGTTTTACAGCCCATACTTCATTGTACCCAAGAAAGGCGGTGGGTTACGGCCAATCTTGGACCTGCGCGTTCTGAACCGGGCCCTTCACAGGCTCCTGTTTAGGATGATAACGCAGAAACGTATCTTTCAATGCGTTCGTCCACAAGATTGGTTTGCAGCAATCGACCTGAAGGACGCCTACTTTCATGTCTCGATTCTCCCCCGACACAGGCCGTTTCTCCGCTTTGCGTTCAAGGGGCAGGCATATCAGTACAAGGTCATCCCCTTCTTGCTATCAGTCGATGCTGAACTGCCTCGAGTCATTTCGGGGCAGGAAGGCGGTTCCACTGAAACAGTTTCAGAGGCTCCTGGGGCATATGGCACCCGCTGCCGCTGTCACACCGCTCGGATTGCATCATATGAGACCGCTTCAGCGTTGGCTTCACGAACGAGTCCCGAGATGGGCATGGCAACGTCCTGCTGCCAAACCTTCAGCCCATGGTTGGACCTTGCTTTTCTACGGGCAGGGGTTCCCCTAGTGCAAGTGTCCAGGCATGTTGTTGTTTCAACAGATGCCTCTGCCATTGGCTGGGGTGCCATGTGCAACGGGCATGCAGCTTCAGGCACCTGGACAGGGCCTCGCCTGCAGCGGCATATCAATTGCCTAGAGTTGCTGGCAGTATGGCTTGCTCTCCGCCGCTTCAAACCGAGGCTTCGCGACAGGCACGTACTGGTCCGGATGGACAATACTATGACCCTTGCATACATCAACCAACAGGGTGGTCTATGCTCCCATCGCATGTAACAACTCGCCCGCTATCTCCTTCTTTGGAGTCAGAAACATCTGAGGTCGCTTCGTGCCGTTCACATCCCAGGCAAGCTCAATCGTGCAGCCGACAAGCTCTCACATCAGTCCGCCCTTCCGGGAGAATGGCGAATCCACCCCAAGACATTCCAGCTCATCTGGAGACACTTCGGGATGCTCAGGTAGACCTGTTTGCCTCTCCGGACACGTCCTACTGCCAGCTGTTCTACTCCCTGTCCGAGGGGACCCTCGGCATGGATTCACTAACTTTTTTTTCACCAAACCCTTTTGACCTAAAATGTTTACATGAAGACCCCTGAGATTTTCATTTATTGATGACTTAACAATTAAGAAACAATGAGTAATAATTACATTCCTACTGTCAGTGTTGTGGACTCTAGTTCCCTTGTTTTACCCCAGTCTTAGTTCCTGTTATCTTTATTTGGTCCTTTCTGTGCCTGTCCTTGTCATTTGAATTCGTCTCCATTTGTGTCCCTTTATCAGTTAACCTCCTCACCTGTCTGCCCCTTGTTATCTGCCCTATTTGGTTTTAGCCCATGCTGTTCTTCCTTGTCTGCTGTTAAATGTCATCCCTGATGTTCATTGTATTCTCTGGTGTCTCCTCGTCCCTTCCTGCCTGAGTGAACCATGACAGAACAGTAGCCCTTAAACAAAGTAAGCGGCAACCCCTTACCCCGCATTTATTTTTTGGTTTTTAAGAAGAGTTTTGTTTTTCCCGCTCGTTCAGCCACGCTGAAATGGAGGAACTGGCAATGTTCATTTTCTTGACTCAGGCGAGCCCAGACCCCATAGCCTTCATGAGGGCATTCGTGCCGCTCCCCCCGTGTAGCTCCCAGACACAACCAACCTTGACTGGAAGGAGGCAGTCATCCAGTGTCTGGAGAGCCTCCGGTCCTGATCCGGAACCCCTCAGCCGGCAGTTCCCGAGCCCAGTCAGCTGAACTTTAATATGGCAAGCCCGTTGAACATTGATAGGGCAAGCCCATTGAACATTAATAGGGCAAGCACGTTGAACATTGATAGGGCAAGTCCTTTGAACATTAATTTGGCAAGCCTGTTGAACATTGATATGGCAAGCCTAACAGTCATATCCTTCTCCTCAGCCCAAAGGAGGAGACTGCAGAAGAAGAAACTGTCGGCTCCAGCCCCAGAGCTCGCTCCAGTGTTGGCTCCAGCCCAAGAGCTCACCCCAGTGTCGACTCCAGCCCCTAAACTCACTCCAGTGCAAGCTCCTCGAAAGCACTTTGCTGTGCCTGCTCCTCAAGAGCACCAGCCAGTGCTAGCACCACGTAAGCGCATAGCCGATCCCCAGTTCAGCCCAGGAGGGGCTCCTGTTCCCGAAGTCAGCCCAGAAGGGGCTCCTGATCCCCCGTTAAGCCCAGGGAGGGCTCCAAGCCCCGAGTTCAGGCTTGGGTCTCCGGCTCTGCCTTGTTTTTTTTTGGGGGGGGGGGGGGGCAGTAAGCATCCTGCCGTAGAGGTGGGGGCTGGGGCCGCGGCCTCAGAGGCTGCTCCACCATGCTCTGCCATGGCCCCCCAGGTCTCCTGGTCCACCATGGCATCCTGTGCAGGTGCCGCTCTGGAGGCCCACTGTCCCGGGTGTGTCCTAGGTGCCTCCAGAGGTGCCTCCCACCCCCCCTCCCCTTGGGATGTTATGTGGCGTGAGGTCACGCCTTCCGGAGGGGGACATCATGTCAGTGTTGTGGACTCTAGTTTCCTTGTTTTACCCCGGTCTTAGTTCCAGTTATCCTTATTTGGTCCTTCCTTTTTCTGTCCTTGTCATTTGAAGTCATCTCCATTTGTGTCTCATTATCAGTTATCCTCACCTGTCTGCCCCTCGTAATCTGCCCTATACAAATATACCACATGCTACACACCCTTCTCTTCCCTTAAATCCCAACAGACTGTGACAGGTAGAGTATTGAACCAAAATAAACTCCATTGAAGTATTCTCCAGCATCTCCTCGTCCCTTCCTGCCTGAGTGAACTGTGACACCTACCTACAATGTGTCATGTAATCCGTAACAGATTACAATTTGCAAGTAATCTATCCAGCATTTTAAATATTACTGTTTTAGCTGCTCATCAAGAGTACAAATTGTAATGATGTGAGATGGAACACAAATTTAAACTGAGTTTAAAAAGAAATAACCAAAATAAGATTTGCAGTTTTTTTTTCTTCTTCTTCTTCCAGAATCACCATTAAATTGTATGCCTTCACCTCAAAAGCCCTGTTTATACATATAATTTCTGTTTAACATGTCCCAATAAAATTCCATTTAAATGATCTACAGAAAGACTGGGAAAGTCATAGTGATGTCACAAAAAATGATGCATAACATTCAGCTGATAAGAATGCATTAAAATGGAAAGGAGACTAGTTTGCAGTCCTGTGGTTAGCTGATGTGCCTACAAGCTGTTTTAGGTCAAGAGACTGGTTAACTATTACAGTTCTCACATCATATCAAAAGAGGTCAAACATACAGCTTTGTGTTTAGATTTGCATTGCTGTAAAACCCACATGCTTAAACATCTTGGACAACGAACTGTCATTGACTTTTATAATCTGATTCAACCAAGCAATTTTACCCATACACAAACAAACAAACAAAAGTGACGTGACATTCAGCCAAGTATGGTGACCCATACTCAGAATTAGTGCTCTGCATTTAACCCATCCGAAGTGCACACACACAGAGCAGTGAACACACACACACACACTGTGAACACACACCCGGAGCAGTGGGCAGCCATTTTATGCTGCGGCGCCCGGGGGAGCAGTTGGGGGTTCGATGCCTTGCTCAAGGGCACCTAAGTCGTGGTATTGAAGGTGGAGAGAGAACTGTACATGCACTCCCCCCGCACCCACACAATTTCCTGCCGGCCCGAGACTCGAACCTCTAACCATTAGGCTCTCTAACCATTATCTAACAACTACTAACCATTTATTAGCACAACAAACCTTTAATAAAACGAGGCAATGAAGCCATTTTTGGTGTGTAGCACAACTGACCTTGGAGGATGATAAAAAGGACATCCTGACAAACCATCCTTCATGGAAGCTGAAAAATGGATGAAAACAAAATGAAATGGTTATGAAATGGTACTTGGAACTTTCCTTTTCAAATGCTACATTTCTAAATTAAAAATGAAAGCTAATTACTCTCACAAAAAGTAATTATACATCATTGGAAAACTATATATGTCATCATTAATATTTGAGGTAGGTGTGAGCAGTGAACAGTTCTAGGTCACACAATTAATTGATGCCTTTTACTTACACTTACTGTTGCACAATGTTAGAAGGATTTGCCGAATGTTATAAGACACATGCCACAGATATTTTTGTTTTTTTATTAGCACCATTGCTAAGCTAGGGCCTTCCCTGTGTGATTACCACCTGAAAATTTTCTCCCCATGTTTACAGTATTAACACAAGTATTGTTTAACTTAAAGTGCACCCAAAAACTATTTATTTATTTATTATTTTTTAAGAATTCAAATTCTTGTATATTAAATTAAAAGTGAAATGTTCAGTTTTCAGTGAAGCCATATGGAATAGCTTTATGGTACTAATATAATATGAATCACCATTCACTTTTGTTGAATGGAAAACAGAACCTTGTAAATGATATTGGAAAAGGGTGTGATTTATTCCTTTAAGGAATCAGAGCTGACCATGTGACAATAAGTTTGTTTGCATTTTTTGAGTGCTGCTGCACCCTATTGAATTGTGCTGAGGGCTTGTCCTATCACTTGAGAGCGCGTACACACATCAGGAAGTAAGTGCACAAGACTGTAGCAGGTCTGAAAATTACCAAAGCTCAGTGACTAAACACTAAATCCACTTCAGAGCAGTATTTGAGGCTAAGCATGTCCTATCAGTCATCATGTTCAGGAACTAATGTGCTCTGAAAATGTGCAGTGTGAGAAAAACAGATATATCAGAAGATATCAAATCAAATAAAGAAATTTACATATAATTTGGTAGTAAAATGTAAAGTGTTACACATTGTATTGGTGCACAAACGAGTACATAGATTTTCTAAAATGATTGCTTATAATAAGCACTCGTGAACAAACATTTAGAGATTTATTTTAAAGAACGAAGTATTGAAAAACTATGTAAAACTAGAATTCTGTGTGTCCGATCAGGTAATCAAAAGTCTACACACAATAGACCATAAAACGGACTGTCAACCAACAAAAAATATTACGAGAAGGAGGAAGAACATCAACAGAATTCAAAACCCTTTATGGAGGAGGTTAAAATTTGTTGTGTTTTAGACGTTTTAAATTCAGCGTAATGAATTGATTTCAATTTCACAAAGTGATTTCAATTTCTTCAAAAAATGTCAATTAATTTATTCACCTTTCCTTGAGTCTTTGCTTACTAATGCTCTCAATTTCTGTCTGTCATAAGCCGACTATCAAATGAATGTGATTATTTTTTATTTTTTCAATCAGCTTGATACCAGTATTGCTTCAGAAGACACTGGAGATTTTGATTTACAGTTACCGTTGTGTCCTTTCTGGAGTTTGAAACTTTTGGACTACATTGGTTGTTATTAGGGTATGAACAAAAACAGCCGAATGATTCTTTAAAATGTCTTCTATTGCATTCTTCAAAAAAAGAAAATCCAGTAACAATTTTAGGGTCTCTTAACTAGTTGCTTATTAGCATGCATATTACTAGAATATTAGCCATTTATTAGTACTAATTAAGCACATATTAATGCCTTAAGGCCAATTTATACTTCTGCGTCGAGTGTACGCCGTAGTGTACGTCGTAGGCTACGCACATAGGGGACGCCGTCATGAGCATTTATACTTCTGCGTATGTCTGTTTTGCTCTGCAGTTACACCGCCAAAACGCTAGTTGACGCGAGCGGGTTGGAGGAAATCTCCCTCCACGAATTCGCTGCCATCTCGCAGGCTTTGTAATCTCCCGAAGAGGAGTCATACAGATGGCTGTATTTCCTCACTTCTTCAATTAATCGCTCGGTCACTTGGTCCATTTCCATGTTGGCTCTTCACTGAATTTCGGAATTTAAAAATGGCAGGCGGTCCCAGAGTGCAGAAGATCATTCCGGAAATGCGTAGGAGGAAACGTGATACTACCAAGCCGACCAATCACAGATCTTGCAGTCCGCGTCGTCGCGACACATAGTTACATTTTTGAGGAGGTGCGCGTCAGGGTACGGCGAAGGGTACGACGTATGGTACACGTCAATGCGTATGCTACGCCGTACCTACTACGCGCACCCGACGCAGAAGTATAAATTGGCCTTTATTCTACATCCCTAATCCTACCCAATACCTAAACTTAACATCTAACTTACTAACTATTAATAAGCAGCAAATTAGGAATTTATTGAGGGAAAAGTCGTAGTTAATAGTGAATAAGTGTTCCTTATTCTAAAGTGTTACCGAAAATCCTAGTTTGGAACAACATGAGAGTTCACAAATGAAGACATTTTATTTTTAAGTGAATTATTCCTTTAAGAAACCAAGCTAGTGAGATGACAGCAGAATAGCAAATCCTCTAGGAGATAAAAGGTTGATGAGCAACCGGGTTTTTAATGAGTAGAAAACCTGTTGTTTAAATCCCCCTCAGCAAGCAATTAATGTCTCACTAATGTATTTGACATAGACAGTGCTGATTTTAGCCCAATCATCAAAAACCTAATGAGTGTAAGTGTAAAACTCACCCAGTATAATAGAGAGTCTCAGTGTGGAACCACTCAAAGCAATTACTGTTAAAGTTCATGTGTTCCATAAAGTCTGTGGGAAAATGCTTTCTGAGGTCATGTAGTACAAAAAGCAATTTTCTCTCCTTACTACATAGACGAAAGAATACTATTATTAAGTAGAAACAGACTGTAGTGGTTTTTGCATAGCCATCATTTGTGGGGGAATATAAAACCCAGGGTAGACTTCAATTCCTGTGTGATGTGTGACTGCTTAATTTCAGGATAGAGTGACTCAGGAGTTCTACAGCTTTTCCTTGCCAATCTCCCACGTGGAGACCAGAACAATTAAGGATAGTCTGCTGATGGAAACCCAAGAGAATTTTTTTGTGGGCATGTGGAAAGGAGCGTGAACCACAAGAACGTAAATGGACGTTTGTGATGTCAATAGCATGGCAACTGTACCTTTTTCCTTTAGGTAAGGAGTTCCAGAACACTCATTCTATTTGTGTGTGGCAAGCATGCTACCGTATCTTGGCATGTAGCTTCACACTTATATCCTGGCACAGTGTACACGAAATCCATGCTATGCTTATTAAATCCAAGTAGAATGACAATTAGTTCATTTGGTTTATCCAGTCCTCCCTCTCTCAGAGTAACCATATTACAAATATTCCAGCAAGCTCTGTTGTTTTGGGCCAGTATGACTGCTTTGGGAATTGCTATTCTGTGTGTTTTTCTTACAAACGCAATAATGGATATTATGGTCTGACTGCTTCAACACATTGGACATGTGGTTATTTTTTACGGTAAATTTTAATACGAAAAAAAAAAAAACTTTCCTTCCAATTTTTTTGATGCTACGCACAAGCATAATCCATACTGGATGCTCCACTGTTTGACATCATGTCCTGTAAATGTGAATCATACAGTGATCTCATTCTGGAAAATTGTCACAGCAATTGAAGAAACTGAAGAGATTGTGGCAGTCATCAGACAAAAAAAAAAAAAAAAAATAGGAGATTGCTTTAAACTTTGAAAAAATATACAATCAATATTTGGCACTAAAATATTTGGCCTCTGTATCCTTGTATGCTGACACTGAAAGAAAAAGTTGTCTTGTCAAACTGCTTAGATGTGTACACTATAATAAAACTGAAATTCTGAGAATAGTAATGTCATGAACTTCAGACAGTTAGTTACAAAAAGGCCAGGATGGTGAAAGAAATTTCCTGGTAGAGGTGGTGCACAAAATTACAACTGGGTCAAGCCAATGTAATTAAAAGGTAATCCAGAAGCTTGGATATGCAATATTTATGTAAGTCCTGAGTGTTTGGAGAGTTATAATTGAATTTTACGTTTATTATCACAGCCTCAACACACTCAAGCCTGGCGAGCATGCCACTGTCTACTGCACTGCCCGTGATGGCGGTAGCCATCCTGAGTGTTTGTGCCGCACACCGACTATTTCTAATTGTGAGCAAACTCAGTCTACCCAATCATTGACTACCTTTGCCTTAACTAATCCATCTCTAATTGCTGATGTAATACAGAAATCGAATTTCTCTTCTAGTCGACTAGACCCTGCACCTACTTTTCTCCTGAAACACTGTATCCCTGTTATTTCTGCCCCAATCTCACACCTCATCAACATGTCTTTCATTTGTTCCACTGTACCTATCTCACTCAAGACTGCTGCTGTTACTCCTATTCTCAAAAAACAAATTTGGATCCTGTAAATCTATCCAACTACTGTCCAATCTCTAACCTGCCATTTGTATCTAAAATCATGGAAAAGACTGTTGCCTCTCAGCTACAGTCATTTCTAGCTCGCAACAATACCTTTGATATTTTTCAGTCTGGTTTTCTCACACGGCACAGTTTGGAAACTGCGCTAGTAAAGGTTGTCAATTATCTATTACTTTCTGGCGATTCAGGCAGTTTATCAATTTTTTTATTACTTGACCTTAGCTCAGCTTTTGATACTATTTGTCATAAGATATTACTCTCTCGCCTTGCAGAAATTGGTATCTCAGGTTCTGCATTATCCTGGTTCTCCTCATATCCCACAGATAGGCAATACTTCATCTCACTGCACAATTCCAAATTTCCTATTGTCTTGCTCAAACAAGGAGTTCCCCAGGGCTCAGTTCTCAGACCATTATTTTTCATCTTAGAGGGGGGGAATGTAATGTGGGGTTTGGGTTTTGTTCCATGTTCATGTTTTCATTTCTTTTATTTTCTTTTTTTTTTGGGGGGGGAGTTTAGTCATGGTCCTTGTTCTGTCATGTGATTCCCTTGTCTGTTTGTTATGTTCTTCTTCTTCTTCTTCTTCTTTCGTTTTATTGGCAACCGCACTTAACAGTGCATTATTGCCATCATCCGGTAGCTTGGATCAGAAACATTCCTATCTCTTAGCAAACCCCCCCCCCCTCCAAAACAAAAAAAAAAAAAAAAAAAAAATAAAAAAATAAAAAAAATAAAATAAAATAAAAACCCACTGGCGCTGCGTGTTCAGCTCCTCCAGCTTCCACCCCACTTCCCTTTAACTCCCACTTCCCATCCGCAACCTTATTTACCTCCAGATTTACTTACACTGTCTCACACTATACTTCATCCGCATCTTCTACCTCTCTCTATAAGCCTATATACATATTAATCCTATATTCTATTCATTAAACCAGTATTATTCAAAAACTGAAACAACACATTAACCATACTATTTCCTATATCTAAGTCTAATATATTCTTTAATGTTAACTCTTTCCCTTCATTCTTCCATAATTCTTCTCTTAGCACTTGTTATGTTCTGATTGGTTCTTTGGTTCATGTGTCATTTTCTGATTGGTTGTCCTAGTCATGTGCCTTGTTCCCCATTGGTTGGTTTGTGTCATGTTACCCTGATTGTTTGCTATAAGTAGCCATCATGTTGCCTTTGTGCTTTGTCATGTATTGAATGTATTTATCCTGCTGTCGGTGAGTCTAGTCTGTTCATGTTAAGTCAATTCTAGTCTAGTCAAGTCAAGTCTTCATTTGTTTGGATTATGTTTGGATCACTTTTTAAATCTGCACTTGGATTCATCACTACGCTCGCCTACAGTGGATTATCATTACAACTTGTATATTTATGTATATCATGTATGTATTTTTTTTTATTTATTTTATTTTTTTTTAAGTTGCGTTATAGTTTTGCATCAAACACAATGTGATTTTCAGTAAACCAGATCTGGAAGCAAAAGCAAATTTTTCCGCTTGGGTGAGCACTACACAGACAGCTTACCTCTTGCATAAAATCACCCGCATGTCAGCAAACCAATAAGAACACACATCAGTCCTGACAAGTAATAGCAATAGAGCTGAGGTGCCAAAGCTGCTGTGAATCCACTCGCCCGGAAGCTGCCATACTGACACAGATTTACAAAAAAATTACTGTTGTTTGGCAAATAAATATTTTTTAAATGTAATTATTCTCCACATTTTATTAACTTTAAGTTACATCTCAAATGATAAGGGATCAACTTAATCATGTTTATATTAATTAATGAATTCTCTCAGATGGCCTGGGTATGCAGAGCATTCACAGCTTATATGGATGGAATGCCACTGGTTAGTGCATGTGCCTGTTTTTTTCCTTAGAAAAAAATACAATGGCCAAAAACTGCAGACTTGACTTGGCTTGTAACACACTGGTCAATACAAAGCATAATTTCGGGGAAAAATATTCTTCTTTAACTCCTGGGACAAGCCAATTTATATGTATTTAGTAGTATTATTCTGCTCAATTAGCCTGCAAAATCCAGGGTCACTAGGCTTAGTGTTGGTGTCAAGAACTGCTCTCTGATCATCCCTGATTTTGCTAGAACTCAAGCAATGCTTTTCCATGACGCCACCGAGACTCAAACAAAAGCCATCTGCCGTTACATTGATCTGGAAGAGATCTTTGAAGTCTGGGTGGACAGTTTGGCTCATGCAGTGAGGGACAGAGAAACAGACAGAAAAGAAGAGATGTTTCACTTAGAATGCTGTCTTAAAGGGAGAAACAAACTTCCCTTGCAAAAAAATAAAAATAAAATAAAACTCCCCTCACCTTGTCCTTAAGTCCTGTTTTTCCTCTTATTGAAGTATTTTCCCCAAGAGATAACGATTGATAAAACAGATGGTGCTCTGAACTTCCAAGCTTCATATAATAGCAATTTTTCAGCAGAGCTTTATATGTTATTGGTCAAGCATCAGCATTGTAAGAGTTTATACAAGTTCAAGAAATAAGGTGCACAATGGTGCTAAAGCAGCTGATCTTTCCAACCCATACAGACTGCAGTGGCTATTCGTCTGCCAAAGATGTGGTGACTGTTTGTGGGTGACACTAAACAGTATGGTATATTTTGCCCTGTGCATCATCAATTGGGCTGTGGAAGTGGGTGTTGTGCTTCCATTTTAAACAACCTGGGCAATTAATTTTCAAATGCAGGCGCCAATCTTGGTGACAAAACAAGACATTTCCTGATGTTTCAAAACATTGTTCCAATGTAAATCTTGACAAGACTTCCACTTTAAATGTTTTGTCATTTTGCAAACTCTACCTGTCAGTGGTAATTACTAGAGCACATACACAAACACATACGCTATCAACAGAACTTATGTATTTAACCTGGAAAATCACTATGTAATTTTGATACACTGTATGTAAAGTCCACAATTCACACTTCAGTGCTGATGTCATTGCTGACAAAAGGAATGGAAACTAATTATTGAGCAAAAGTGGCTGAACAAAACTTGTAAAGGTCCTTTCAAATCCTGAAAGACCTTTTAGGAAGCAAAGATAAGGAAATAAAGAAGACGTAAAATTGCTGGATAGGAAGTTTTACTCCATGACAAGATCTGGGCAAGACTCCTTGTCTACTCCTTAGGCTATTTTACAGCCTGAGCATTTGGGATGGAGACTGCTTCTGTAAGTGTTTTTCAATAGGATGTTTTCTAAAGGGTTTACCTGGTTCAGTTCTCTTGCCCTCAGGTAACATCACATACAGCAGAATAAATCAAAACTTCTACATGACAGAATGAGTCACCCTCTTCCCCAAAGCGCTGGTATAGCACAATGCCACATAGAATTCATGGGCATTTACTAAGGGTGGAGTAAAGTTGCGTAATCATTTACATTTTTCATTTCATCTTTGTCCAGCACAAATATCAGTTCAGAAATAAAAGCAGTGGGTTGACTATGAGCTGCTGCTTCTTTAATCCCCACATATTTAAAATGTTCAACCCTGCTCCTGGAGACCCACTCTCCTGTAGCTCCAATCCTAATCGAATACACCTGCACCAGCTAATCAAGGTCCTCTGGATTGCTTGAAAACTCTTAGTCAGTTGTGATAAAGCTGGATGTAAATAAGCTTTACAGGACAGTAGGCATGTTTCCATTACCCTAACCAAATTGAAATTACGAACTGAAAATACGCCTAATGGAAACACGTTAGTTTCGCAAAAACACCCATATATCGCAAAAAAAAAGTTTTTTCACAAAATTGCAATGGAAACTTTTTTTTCTTTTTTTTTTGCCATAACAAGTCACGTGGCATACTTAAAAAGTCATATGATCATTCCTCAATGTACTAATCTCCAAGAAACACTTCATTTGTGCCTGCTTTCAAGTTTAAGGGGCTTTCTCTGTCATTAATGCTTAGACTATCTTACACTGCACACGTCTGCAGCGCTTTATGGCTCCGAAGCGGCCACCAGAGCTGATCGCGACCACTCTAGTTAACGCTTGTGTTACCAGTCACACCACGTAAAATATCTTACTTAGGACAGTTCTCTGTGGCTGCAGGCCGAGCTTTTTTTTGGCCACTTGTCCATTTTACTTACTGCTTCATTACCTATAGCCGCGTGCTTTCAATAAACTTACATGCGATAAGTCAAGAAGTGCACCAAAGAAAATATGGGGTAATTTGATTGGATGTTGTGGATTTGACCTTTATTGGCACTACCATTGTTTGATTGTACACTAGAGGGGGCACACGCTTATATATTTTGCCTGTGAGAAATGAACACTCTGCTGAATGTTATTTAAGAGTGCAATATAATTAAATTAACGGTTAATTTTGTTCATGTACCCCATCACATACCCCAGTTTCAGAACTACTGCACTACGCAATTTTCACTTGCATGAACAAGCATCGATTTGCATCTGATTTTGGGCATTTGTCGCCAATTGGTCCATTTTCAATGAAGGCCACTAGAGGCCATTATTTTGAGCATGTTTTTTTTTTTTTTTTTTTTTTTTATTGTCATTAGTTCCTGTTCTGTTTGTTTCATAAATTATCATGCAGACCTGTGTTTAATTTGTTCTTGTCTGTTCCCTTATTTAATTTCTCTTGGTTTATTGGCTCACTGCTCAGTCTTGAGTTTAATGTCCCTTTGCATACTATGATACTTGTTAGAAAATCTTTGTTTGGGTAACCCAGCCAGTTGTACTGCATTGTAGGGGAGGAAACTCCAACCAACCAATCAACACTGAAACCCAAGTTTGTTTTTATAAACATGGTAGGATTGAAGAAACAATGGGCAGACATGAAAAGGTATTCCATCAAATTATGACCATCTACAAGGCCACTCTGAGACAATTTAAAAAATAACATAAACCTTAACAATGGTCAACAAAGATGTCAAAGACTCCTCGGGTTTAGGTTGAGGGATCACTATAGGTGCCCACTATATCCTAAGGGTTTTACAGTTACTAGCTCCAGAGTGCTACTGTAGGGATCCAAACAATTGCAGAACTACCTGGTGCAATACACCCTTAAATATAAAGGTTCTTTATTGGTACTGATGGTTCCATGAAGAACCTTTTACATCCATGGAACTTTTACATTGTACAAAATGGTCTTTATAGCGGAAAATGATTCTTTAGATCATTAGAAATGTTCTTCACACTAAGAAAAAAATGTTCTTTTCAGAACTTCAAAACTCATCCAGGAATGGAAGACGTGTAACAAGTCTTACTGTTTCACGGGGTCAAGAGAAACATCTCTTCTGCTAACATCGCTACTTTTATTTTATTTTATTTTATTTTATTTTATTTTATTTTATTTTATTTTATATCCTGTATAATAGCCTGGCTAGATGATGACTTAAGGTTAACTCATATTAAGTTCAACTGTCTAAAATAACTACATTAGATGGAAGTTCAGGAGAAACCGATTAGGTTACATCACCCTTCCAACTGCATAAGCCAACACTTAACCAGTCTTACAAGCCAATCTTTCCATCTTATTCACTCTCCAAATTTCCAAATCATTATTTCTAGGGCTGGGCAAGTTAACGTGTTATTGTTATAATTAATTAACGCCAACAATAATTTTATTGCGCGTTAACTCGTTTTTTTTTTTTTTTTTTTTTATTATTATTATTATGAAAGTCCATTGCTCACTGACTCTGAATACACATACAGACAAACCATGGGTCACAGGAGGGGTGGGATGTTGATCAGTACTGGCTTGGGATGAGCGTCATCATGTGTCTCAACCAAGCAGCAACCTCCCGTTCTCTCTCGTGAAGCCCATACGGAAGTAGTCTCGCGTAGCATACTTTTGAATATCCAGCGTTTAGTTGATCCTAATAAGTGCTCGTCGTCACAGTTGTAAACACGGCGGCTTTCTTCTTTCATGAGGGGGTTTGGCACCATGGTATCTTTGTTTCCAGGCGTAATGTTAAAGAACGCGAAACACACGTTTCTCGGAAATCCTGTAGAATTCAACCAATCCGATGATGACTTTGACACTCCTGAAGTGTTTCCACTTTTGTGTCCTATATGCATCAGACTTTTAGCCAACAGTCTGTGGGCGTGACGTCTGAGGCTGAGACTAATACGGAAGTGACTTAAACTGTAGTTTATCGACTGGCCGCTAGAGGCTGGCTGCAAAAGGGAGTCAATCCCATAGAAAAAAGAAAAAAGCATGTTTACAGTGTGGTTCAGAAAATGATTTTGGTCTATATAGCTAATTTTGCCCTTCATGACAACTGTGAGGGGGTGAATTATTTTATAACTAATCCGTTTAAATGATATTAAGCATTAAAGTTCTGCATAATTAAGGGCGCAGCCACTTGAGTGACAGGTGGATTACTGCTGCTGTCACCGTCGTCTAGCTAGGGGGGCGTGGCTTCAGCAACCAGCTCCCGCCTTTTTGCCCATTTTCAATTATACAGGAGTGATACTGCCAAGATGGCGACGGCTGGCTCCGCCTACTTTTGGCATCAAAAACGGTCTTCGGAGACCAATGGGTGACATCACGGACACTACGTCCATGTGTTTATACAGTCTATGGTCTCAACCAGTGCGAGCATTTGGGTTGAGCCTATGACTGCAGCAGCGCTCACATGAAGCACTCACGACTTCATAAGTGGTAAATAGGAAGTTTCCGAGAACACTGGAGACAGCAGAGACGCACTCTCGCTCAGCACAGTAGAGTGCATCGTTTTGTTTACTTTGTGGTTTATTATTTTGAGTTGTTTGGGATGCAGTAACACAAGGTGACGTCCCTCTCACAATATATTGCTTTACAGATCTATCACTTTTGATGCTGAGAAATGTTAACACAATCATGCTGCACGTATCAGAAGTTTGGCGCTCTAGCACTACATGCGTACCCCACCCGAGCCCAACTGAACCGCGCTCTGGCCCACCTCTTCCAAGCGAGCCAGGGCTAGCTGAACGAACCCCACCTGAGCACGGCACAGAACGATCACACTAGTCAAAAGAACCGGGATTGAAGGTCTCTAAGGTGCCTGTTATAATGTTATGATCGAGGCTATGGACTCTGAGCATAACTTGTTTTTCTGTAACAACCTATAAAATATTTTCTATAAAAACGTTAATGCCCTGGCAGTGGCAAATAGCTTTAGTTTTATATTTAATCTGATTACATTAATCTTATAAATTGAGATTTACAATAAATATTTTAACTGCTACTATATAAAAGGAATACTGCTGTAAAAAAAAAAAAAAAAAAAAAAAAAAAAGCATCTTATTTGTTTAAAGTGTTTGCAAACCAAATGTTGTTGCACTTTTGTTCATATAGCGGTACTTTTAAATGAAAAATGTGCACAATTCACTACTTTTTAATTCATTATTGAATTTTGTGCATAACAATGCAATTAATCACAATTAATCCCAGAATTTTTTTTTTTTTTTTTTTTTTTTTAATCATCGTTCCCCAGCACTAATTATTTCCTTGGCTGATCCACCACAATCATCAGTTTGACTGGTCTTGTCTAAATAATAAATTATAAGATGGGGTAATAGCAGTCACAGCATATTACTGTAAAATCTTCTGAAGTCGTTCGTTTCCTCCCTAATCTGCAGCAACCTCTTTCAAGCCTTCTGCTCTCCATGGGTCTCCAGCAATTTCTGCAGATTCCTTATCTGGCACAAATGTTTAGCATCACGTTTGGTGTAAACAGATTATCATTTTACTGGTTTGTTCAATTTGAGAACAGATTTGTATGAATGTTCACTGCATTGTTAGAGACATGATGATTCAGTTCTTTCATTTTATAACCACATGGCTGGTTTTATAGTCAAGCTCTTTCTGACAGTCTTAACACATTTTTTCTATTGTTCCTTCACTGTTTTTCTCTTTTTTTCTTCTCTCTCTTTTTTTTCTTTATGGGACCAATAATTTTGCTGAACTTCTGTCTCTCACCTTCTCTCTCTCTCTCTCTCTCTCTCTCTCTCTCTCTCTCTTTGTGTGTGTGTGTGTGTGTGTGTGTGTGTGTGTGTGTGTGTGTGTGTGTGTGTGTGTGTGTGTGTGTGTGTGTGTGTGTGTGTGTGTGTGTGTGTGTGTGTGTGTGTGTGTTTAACCCTGCACCTCCTTGCATAAGCATTTCCAGATCTAAAGACATTCCAGCTGTGAACCTTCATATGGCTGTTTTCACAAGTGGAGCTCTATGATCTGCTTCAAATCAGTTCAAGGGTACAGCAGCAGTCCATTCTGAATTCAAACTAGTCTCCTCTCGCTCTCTAAATAATCTGATCTGCTATCTGTGACCCAGATAACAAGTTAGGGCTTATGTTTTCTTTGTGATGCTGCAAATTACACTGTGGCCAGAAATGTTTAGGAAGAACAACCAAATTAACACATTCTTGTGAGGACAAAACTAAATATTGTTTTATAAATGTAACTATTTTGTGGATGGTAAGAAATGGTAATGAAGAGCAATTTGTGTATTTCTATTGTTCAGAACCTATCCCAGTTGGCTTCTATCTGAACTGTAAAGGAAATGGGTGAGGCCTACTTACATAAAAAGACCAAACAAGAGAGAAGGACTACATGATGTTCAGCCAAGACAATGATATGTGATTCAGCAGAATGGTCATAATCCATCATTACATTAAAACATCAGCATGCTAGTGCTAGGTGGACTGTCTCCACCTAATTGTGATAAGTAGAAGACAAAGTTCTCAAAAATGATCAAATTAAAACAATTTTCCAAATTGCCTACATACCTGTAACTAAAATAAATAAATAAACCCCACAATGAATATATATTTTTAGTATAATATTATAATCTTAGCATGATACTTACTTTAAAAGTTAAAGTTGATTTTTTTTTCTTGATGCTTGCCCTGTAAATACAAGTCGGTTATGGCTTAAGTGAATGTAAACAGGTGCATGAAAACCAAATATGTGTCAGTAGACCTATACTACATTCATTCAGTTATAAAGGGACAGCAGCCTAATTAAATACCTGTCTGTCTCGTTAATGTTATTCAAACAACAAAAGATGATAAATAAAGTATACATGTTAAACCTACTGTACTAGAGAAATGAGTTTATTTTATTTAATTTGTATCTATTGTATTTGTCTTGTGGCTTGTAATGTGCTTCTTTATAATTTAGAATACAATTTCTCATATCATGTTCATATGTCTCCCGGACCAATTATGACTTTAGAGGTTTTGATTCATTCATCAGTCCCAGGGAAACATTAGTGGTCCTTTCTAATGGCCAGAGATCTCTAGGTAACTGGGGGTCCACAATCATGATGATCATGTCTGGTTGCACTTGGTCTTTATCCCTCTGCCATTTATCATGAGAATGTAGGTTGGGCAGGTAGTAGTACATTTTGTAAATTGTGTCCAGTACTGAGCAGCAAGCACTTGAGAGTGTCTCCGCCTACGGCAGCTTAAGAGATCTGTTTCATAATAAATGGTTTGCGGGTGTGATGAGCCTTGCCACGCCATGAGAAGGAGGTTCAGAGTCAACAGGTAGGGGTAAGCAATATCTGTGGATACATAACCCAGAGGTTTAGAATTCATAATACCTTCTATTTCAATGAGAACAGTGTTCAAGCCCTCCTCAGTCATACTTTGCCCTTGTAAAGTGGTATACAAAGACTTGATAGATCTGAACTCACGTTGCCAAACTCCTCCAAAATGGGGACTACTGGGAGGATTAAATCTGAATTGTATTTGCTGTTTGGAAAGCTCCGTCTGCAGGGCAGGACACAATGATTTGAATGATTGTTGGATCTGCCTTTCTCCCCCTTTAAAGTTTTTGCCTTGATCTGATAGTAACTCTGAAGGTTTTCCTCGGCAAGATGTGAAGCATCTTACAGCTACAAGGAATGAGTCAGTATCCAGGCAACTTAAAAGGTCGATGTGGATTGCATGGGTTGTCAGGTATTTAAACTAGATGCCCCAATGTTTCTCACATTGTCTACCTATTTTAATAGTAAAGCGGCCGAAACAGTTCATTCATGTAGAGAAGAATGGTGGTTTAAATATCTGCAGTGTTACCTCAGGGAGATCTGCCATCTGAGGCACTGGTGGTTTAACTCACTAACTTTGACAATCAGGGCATGAGTGTTGCTGTCATTTATCAATATTTATGGCGGAGCTCTGCAAAGACCCGTTAGGAACCTGGGTGATGAAGCTCTTTGTCTATGTCCTGAATGAGAAGTTGGGTAATTTTGTGGAATGGATCTAGGACAACTGGGTGGATAACATCTGCATCCAGTTGTTGACTACGGCATAGTCTCCCACCAACTCAAATGAGGCCCACTGTACTGTCATACTCGGGTGCCAACATTATCAGTCGACTAGAGGACGGTACTGGTTTATCTGCGGCTAGACAGTTTTAGTCCTTGGGAAAGCTGTCAATTTGAACTTTCCTTAGAATGTCACTTTCTGCTGACTGATGATCCTTGGCTGAAGGATCCCCTTCTTTACCTGCCGCCCCGTGGCATAGAAGTGCTGCTGCTTCAACTAGGGCTTTAAAGCTACTAAACTGATGTGGGTCAGACAAGGACTGAACATCAACAACTTTTACGTGACTACAGAAAGTAAGCTTCTTAAATTCAGCAGGATTCTCAGATGTGCTTATATCGGGGATAATGGGCCAGTAGCAGGGCGAGTGCCAGAGATATTCTGGTCCTTGTCTCCATGTTTTGTCTGTGGCTTGTTCCTTTAGAGTCTTCCCACAAGTAATGTAGTCAGCTGCACACAGTTCCAATCTACAGTAGATGCAAATAACTGGTGATTAGGGGCTACTCTTGACCTAACTGTGAGGTAAGCTACCTCAAACCTCCCTTTGGATCCTCTGTGTGCAAGAATGCTACAGACCCATATGCCTTTTCAGGGGCATCACTGAAGATACTGTATGTACTTGTGGACTACAGTTAAGGGAATCCAATTGGGAACTCAAATAGCAGTGTGGTAGTGCGATTCGGCAAAGGTGTTGCAGTTCTCTTTGCCAATCATGCCATGTTAGAAGAATGTCATTTGGCAGTAGTGGGTCATCCCACTCTCTTTGCTTAGCCCACAGACTCTGTTTAAGGATCTTGGCCTGAGTGATATAAGGAACAAGAACCCCAAGTGGGTCATACTGGCTCACTACTACCTTGCATAAATTTCTTATTGTGGGAGTTGGACAGTCATCAAGGCAGTTTTGGTATCCAAGAGTATGAGACTGACACATCCAATGTAATCCTAATGCAAGTTCTTGAGGATCTGATTTAGTTTGGTTAAGCCAAAGTTCACTGCTTTCTGATCTGGCTTCATTTGGCAGATGATCAATCATATTAGGAAAGTTCCATGTCCACTGTCGTAGTTCAAATCCTCCTTCTGCCAACAAGTTCCTCAGTGTGTTCACCAGCACTTTAGCCACATCAGGTGTTGCGACACTCTGTAGACAATTATCTACATTGAAACACCTTTTGAAGGAGTAGCGGACATTGTCTCCTGGCTGACTGTCAACTTTGTGCTTTGGTAGTGCATACATAGTGCAGAACAGTCTGAAGGTAGTCCTGAATGGGAGCACTTGCCACTCGTAGATGATAGGGGTTTCCCTTTCTTCAGATAATGCCATAAGAATCAGAGGAGGGGTTTATCCTCAGGCAGTAGTCTTACTTGATGAAAAATGTACTTTATATCATTATTAAAGGTACAATTCGTAAGATATTTGCAGTAAAATATCCAAAAACCTCTAGGCTGGTGTTATATATTTTGTCCAGCTGATTACTAACATTATCTCTAATGTTTTCAACTACTTGTAAATCATGAGAAAATTCCCATTCTAAACAGTGGCACGGGGCAGTGCAGTCACCTGTCAATGACGTTAGTTACCCTTTGTTACCACCTTTACTGACGTAGAAACCACATGACAGTCGTGGACAAATGCGGAAGTAGTGTCCAGCGTCCAGCAAACCACTAGCTTTCTTCAAGCAGTTCCTTATTTACTTCTCCTTGCATGTTATTTGATTGTGTTACTTATTTATGGAACATAATTACTGTTTACCGTCTGCCGCTGGTTATGTCGACAAGGACAGCTCCCGTAAACGTAAGCGTACAGGCCAACCAAACAACACGAGAAAAGTTTGGGACAAGAGGAGAGAAAGAGAGAGGATCAATATCGGTGTTGCATTTTCTAGATGGAGAGAGCTTCACGACAAACTTCAACTAGAAAGAGATGCCGATCTCGCTTGTGTTTTACTCGACAGGTGGGTTGTTTTGATTCGTATCTTTACAGAAAACGTATGCTATTATAACAATCAACAAGATTAGTATTATGGGGCATACACGCCAAACGCAGGGCATCGCGTCTCTAGACCCGCGCGAGGACGCATCTGATCCATAGTCTGATCGCGTCTTTGCATTGACTTTGTATGTAATCTACTCACACAAATCGTTGAACTTGCATTTGCTATGTATGCTCCAATTATTGTGTTTGAATGCACACTAGTGTATATATTTGCTGAACAAGTGGTAATGGTTTTCATATCATCTGACTAAACAGTAATCAATTAAATCCATGACTTATCTTTCCGTCTGATTGATGGCCGTCAGCGGTTGGGTAGAAGACAACAAATCCCATCATTCTAAGCTCCTTCTTAGCGTCATCAAACCACGCGATTGTTATTGTTTTGGTAGTGCGCCCTCTAGTGGCAGGTCCTACAACCTGTACCTTTAAAGGCTACATATCGTGCTCCGAAATTGCAGCAAGTAAGGAGGACCACAGAGTTGGTCCAGGCTGAAGCAATTCATTCAGGTTCTTGCCTTTTAATGAGAAAGAACAATTGAAAACAGCTCTGTTCTGTTCTGGTACTTCAACCACATAACCTGCCTGTAATAGTCTGTGAATTTCAGCTCTGTAAGCCTCTGACTTTATAGAACTTTATAGGTTGTCTGTGCTACAAAATCTATATGTTGAGGAATTGCTGGGTCAGAAGTTGATGTTGCACAAGCTTAGCAGGCCGTTGGACTGTTCAGCCTAGTCATGTCTTCACTGCTGCTGGTCCACCAGGAGGTCCCAAGCGTACAGGCTCAGTTGGGGTAACTAAGTGGGGATAGTCAGAGCTGAATAGGAGGTAGTGAATACTATCAAAGGAAGGGATTGGCAGCCTTCTGAGGTGTCTGCATTTATGCTGTGAAGTGGCAGTTGGGCATGTGTGTTCGGCGACCCCCAACTGGTCTGCTGCAAATGCCCTGTGTATCTCAAAGACTCTATGAGGTTGACAGGCTGGAGAGATGGTGAAGGATTGTTAAGTACCATTTATGATTCTCATGTCCTATCTAACAGTTGTCAGAGCAAGTTTTTCTGGTTTGCCATGCAGCTTCAGTTTCTGAGCAGCTGCTTGCAAAAATATGGTGCATTCTGAGCCATAATCCAAAATGGTAAATGTTTCAAAGGCATGTTCGCCATTCCGAAGAATTACTTTTGTGCCCTTTAACAGTACTTGACTGCAACCTAATACTCGGTATAGGTACAGGACCACATTGGCATTGCTGACAAGACAAGTGTTCTCATTGACTGGTCTTTCATTTAACTCATGAAATGCCTTGAGATGTTTGCTCTAACATACCTTACAGCTTGTCTTTAAACGGCACTGTGCTGCCTGATGAGCTCAACCACAATGCCAGCATCTCTTATTTGTTTTCATTCAGTTTCTGTTCTTTGGTGAGCTGCCTGAAATTATGTCACTAATTCAGATAATGATGAGGTTGCCAATATTGCTCAGCCAGAGAGGCCATGGTATCGGAATAGGGCCTACTGGAATTGCTGTAAGAAGAGTGTCCTTAAACTTCAAGTGCTCTAAGAGAATTTGATATTTAAATCTCTCAGTAGCATCCTTGGGTAGAAGATTGTCTAATGAGACCTTCAGTCATGTGAATTCCTGTAGGTCTCCCTTAGTAAAGTCAGGGTTTCTGGGCTTACAGCCTCTGTATATCTTCTCTTGCTGAGGGTAGTAAGGATGCTGTCTAGTATCTCTATAGGATGGTGTACTCTTTGTAGGTGCTGTTTGGTGGTGCCTGAACAGTGGATAGTTGTGTGCCCTCTGTTGTGGAGTTGTTGCCATAGGGTTGCTCTCAGGTTCACAGAACTCAGGGGTTGATGGACATGAGAGAGTTTGATCTCTATTCCCTAATTTTCGAAGATTAGTAGTTAATTCCTCCACCAAATTGGGTATGCTGTGTCTAGGAGGTAGGGGTGGTATATCCAATGAAGGAGGAAGGATGTGGTTATCCACTACAGGTGACAGTGGCCATTCTTCATAATCTGGTAAAGGGGCTCAACTTGCTTGTGACTGGGCTCTGTCATATGGCACTGATCTTTGGTGGAGTGAGGATGCTGTGTTAGCACTCATTTGCTGCTGCATATCTAGCATGGTAGACTGAAGTTCTTGATTTTCTCATTTAAGCCCCTGAACCTTTCTCAGAATCTCTGATACATCCACCTTTGTGACTGGGTGAGATACAGGTGTACTCTCATATCTTGGTCCATTGTGTAATGTGTGACTTATGAATCTCTGGTCTGTCCCTGTGGCATAGTCATTCAATGACTGATAAGTGAGAAGAGTCATCTCGGCTACCCTTTTAATGTGAGGCTCCTGTAAGTCTCAGGTATGAGGGAATGTATGAGTAGCTGGAGACTGTTGGTCATAGCGGGGGAGTGAAACCTCATAATCCTCTAACCAGGCTGGAGGCTGTATTCGACATTTAGGACACACAACAGTGACCTGTCCTTCTCTGATCCTCTGGTCTGCAATCCACAGCAATTACTGTATCCGGCTCGAAGGACCAATGTTTTGTAGTGACTAATGTGGTGGGATTGAATTAATCACTAAAGTACATCTTGTCAAAATGCAACGAAGATGCTTCTTGCTTTCACTGAAGATTTATTTCCATTAGAATTATTCAAGTATGTGTGTGTGCATTTTTTTTTTTTTTTAGATGCACATACATGATTAAATAACACCACTCTAGTAAATGAGGAATACTCTTGTGTGCTCCACACTCCACAGATTCATAACAACAATTGATGCTGGTTATGACACACTTTCCAGCACATTCAAGTGTGTACCATATAATTCCTCAAGGGGGTGTTAAACAGTATATAGTCATTGAATAGTCCACTCTCAGTAAGAAAACCATACTAATATAACTCTATTACCTTAGAGTGTCTGAATATCCCTTTGTAACAATTAAAAAGGTAAACTAATTGTAAACTAAATACATTTCAAATTACACACATTTTTAATGAGAATTTTGCATATATATATTGAGTTAAAGTGATGCAAATTTTAATTTGCTGCTAATTTATTCACCCTCAGGCCATCCAAGATGTAGGTGACTTGAGCAATTTGTAGATCTGTGCTGCTCGAGCCACAAACTGTTTTAGATGGTTCAGTCTGATTTGCTGAACTGGTGCAACTAGTTCACTAAAAAGAACCAGTTCAAAATAATGATTCGTTTGCGAACCAGACATCATTCCAGACCTTTTGCCTGAAGCTCTGGATTTCAGATAATAATGCTGTAAATAATGTTCAGTTATTTTCACAGACCGAAGGTTTCACTTCATAAGACCTACAGTAAGTATATCAACATGTCCTCCAACCAATACGCCCGTAAAGGTCGTTTGTCAAAATCCCTGAAATACGACCCATCAATGCGTATACTTCAATTGCACCCCTATAGGCAACAGGAGGCAAAATGTATATGCACTATAAATCACGATTTTGCATGATTTCTGTGAGAGTAGGTTTAGGGGCGGAGTTAGGTGTGGTCATTCATATGAATTAGCCACCTAGTAAAATATGTACGAATTGCCATGAGATCGGGGTGGACCATGTAAAAAAGTCCACACATTGCATACAAATAAACAGACATTTTGATTGGTAATGACAGTTACAGTATACGTCATTTCATGACACTGTCATTATTTTTACTCCAGCTAGAGGGCACTTAACTATAAAACGTTAATATAGGATTTACGTTTTATAGTTAATAAACATAAATCCTATAATAAGATGCTTGCAAAAACGACCTATAGGGTCAGGACAGTCTGCAATATATTGTCAACACAAATATATTTTGCATTCCTTGATATGCATTTTTGACACTAAAAGTGACGGTAGCCATTAACTTGCTTTTTATGAATCACCAAGGATCACGTTTTCTTCTAAAAAAATCTTCTTTACTGTTCTACTGAAGAAAAAAAAAAGTCATCTACATTCACATTTTGGATGACCTGAGGGTAAGTACATTTACAGCAAAATTTCATTTTCAGATGAAATATCCCTTTAATACGTAATGTAAAATCAAATAACACACTACAGTATGCTACATTTGCTTTAGTGCGCTAGTCAACAGCTCAAAATAAGTGTACTTGATAAAATCTAATTAAAGCAATTATTAAAAAATGTACTTTGACACTATTACAGTGTACTTAAGTGTGTAACAATCATGATAGTGTACTCTAAGTACACTTAAATTACCTTTTATTATTACATTATCTGCAAGTACAGTGTTCACAGGTACACAGTAGATGTTGTCAAGATGAAGTGTTCTTAATCAGATGTCTTGAAGATGTACGTGTGCTATCTGCTATCTGGGTTGGGTACATTGGGCACGTGAAATAAATAAAAAAATGAAATGAATCAGCAGTCTAAATCAGATGCAAGATACACAATCAGGATTTCCTCTGGTACGTCCTAATAGCAGGTGTGGCAAAGTAAACAAAGCTTCAGACACTTTAATGGTTTTCATGAAGTTGTTGAAGCATGTTAGGCTGCACGCTGCCCATAAAGCACATGTAAAAGCATTAAAGCTGCTTCATTATTCCTTCATACTTTCAAAAAAATAAAAGTTTAGGTTATATTTTACCTTACCACATCAAAAGTCGTCAAAACACAGGGATGGACGTAAGGGTCTGGTAATATTGCATTCATGTTAAAAAACTTTTTTGTTGTCAAAACACCACATAAAGAAGCAGAAGACTGTGAGGCCTGCTATTTCCTTGGCAAGATCCCAACCAGCAAATTCACCCAAGATGCCATTGGATTCCCTTATTTCTGTAGGGTACTTTGTTGCTGTTAGCTTTTGCTTTCATTGTTGATGAGAGTGTTATTGATGCTGTTGCTTTGTTTGCAGTTGTTATCGTCTCTTTTAAATAAGGGAAGAGAGCGAGACCCTAAAGGTTGCACTTTAAAAACAACGACTCAAATGCAAACAGGCTTCATGGAATGGAAAATCCCATTTCATGTTCTTCTAAATTTTTTCCAATATATTCTACACACAAACAGCCAGAGCACTAGTTTAGGATTGCCTGCTGGTGGAACATAAGAGGAATAATCTGTCTTATTGAGAAATATCTGCTGAGAAACAATCAGGGATCAGTATATAATTTTATGAATGGAAATGGAATGGAAACAATAGATGTGCACTGAAAAATCTGAACATGAAAAGAAAGTATTGAATCTACATTAATAGCAAAGATTAATTCATTGATACACACACACACACACACACACACACACGCACGCTACAACTGTCAATGTTGTAGCACCAAAAAGTCATAAAATGTATTTTATGGTAATCTTCCAAACTCTCTTCAATTTATGAATGGAAATAAAAGTAGATGTGCACTGAAAAGTTTAAATATTAAAAAGAAAGTCTTGAATTTAAGTCAATATCAACGTTTGCTAATATTGACATTATAATGTGGATTGTGGATTTTTCCACATTTAACTTTTATCTTTAAAATCACTACTCTTCTGTATTCGACTGTTCTCATGATTCAGATCACCCTATAAGTGATGTTAGCATGTCTTGTGTTTAAGTGTTCAAATTTATTCATCTATTTGATGCTAGAAAGTTGGAAAGTTGAGAATGAATCACATAATGTGTTCTATGCAGTTTTACAGAGCTATTTTTCACACAATATTTTTATAGTAAAATTAACCCTTTATTTTTAGTCAATAAAAATTCTGCATTGTCTGACTAAAAAAGCTTTTTGCATGTAATTTTTAAACTATATTACTTTAAAAAAGAGTTATCCCCGTGACAGGAAGACATAAGGTAGTGAGTAAATCAGTGATCGCTCCACACACAGTATTGAATGAGAACTCCCTATTCGCCCTGCAGGACTTGTGGGCTGACTCGGCATTTGAGGAATGCGTCTAATTGCTGTCACTTTGACTCGGCTTGTCTGTTCTGAAGCAGTTAAATATGCCAAAACCCCTGTATGTGACGCAGAGCTTATCATTTAATAACTGCTAATAACTACTGTGATTCACAATTCATGGTATACAATCATTTTAAAGAATGAGGATTCAGAACTGGCTCTGTCAGTAAAGTGCTGCCTACTTGAATAAACTAACTTCATTGTTATACTGTATTGTCTCCATAGCAACCAAGAACACAAGCTAGTTTCATTTCCGCCGCAATCGTTTGTGGTTACCTTCAAAATCATTTAAAAAATATATATATTATCTCGATGTCACATATCACAACAGTGACAGACCCTTTTCTTTTTTGTCTTCTTATTTGTATTTTTTTTTTTTTTTTTTTTTTTTTTTTTTGGAAATATTATTTCCAATAATTTTTTTCAATAGCGATTTGAAAAAATCTTCCATAAACAGTTATAAGCCTTCAACCAAACCGTTCAACTCTGAGATAGATCACAACATTGCTAACCTTGTAAAAAATGAAATCAAAAGCTAAATAAATATGTTAATTAATTGGTTATTTACTTAATTGTTTTGTTAATTAATTAACAAAATAATAATAATAATAATAAATGGGCCAATGAAACAGACTGTGTACAAAAAAAAAAAAAAAAAATAAAAATAGATGTCATTGATTAACAACTTCAGATCTCATGGAAGGTCTGTATTGAAAGGTGTGTTTATACTAAATCTGTTTCTCTATGGAGAAAATGAATAGGATTGTTATGGTCTTTGTTATATCATTTATTTTGCTTAATCCTTCTATCCGGCAGTGTCTGGAGAGCAGGCAAATATGAAGAGCTGGATGGGTGTGTGGAGGAGGGTGTTTGTTCTCTGCTGCCGGCCTTGGTGGGACAATAGCGAGCTTCTGAAGTGCAGAGTGGTGGGATGAAGAAGATGAGGAGTCAATGAGTGAAGAGGAGGTAGCAATATGTCAGCTCTTGACCCAGCCATGAGTGTAGGAGGCCTGGCTCAATTACACAGTACAGCCCAGGACTGGAATATGGGATAAATGTCCTGCTAATTATTTAGCTACAAATGTCAGTTTCCTGTTTGGCTGTTTTGTTGCTACTTTACTTACAGTTGATATGTGTGCATTTTTCAGTGTTGAAATTGTTCTGCTGTCCCATATTGGTATACCATGTGTTGATTCCTCTGAAAAGTGATGAGAAATTACACTGTAAAGGTACAGTAAAGTAACATTGAACAACAAAACAAAGAATCAATGCTATTGAAAAAAAAAAAAATAAAAAAAAACAAAAACCAAACTAAACATATCAAAACAAAATCAAAACAAAACAAAACAATAACAATATCATATCATGTCATGTCATGTCATGTCATGTCATGTCATGTCATGTCATGTCATGTCATGTCATGTCATGTCATGTCATGTCATGTCATGTCATGTCATGTCATGTCATATCATATCATGTCATGTCATATATCATATCACTGTTTATTGTTACTTAATAGCTACTATTGAACTATTAAGCAATTTGTCTGGATAACACTTGGCGTTCAAATGTATCAATCAATCAGTCAATACTTGCTTACTTAATGGGGCAACAAAGTGTACCATATTTATGGAAAGTGCATTTTACTTACAAAATTGTATTTCATTTTGTTTGTTTTGTTTTTAACTAGAAGGTATCAGACAGCATTATTTCTCATACTCACAGGGTGTCTGTCAAGCTTTTGTAGAACCCATATAAAGAGCAGAATATCTCAGAAGAATAAATGCTCCAAGAAAAAGACAATGCCATTGCTTAAAGAGTTATCTACATCTTTGCAATTTAGTTTGTTCATCCACAGAGGAGTGTCTTTCACAATCAATCATGATTCCGAGCCCAACATCAGAGCCGAGAAATAACTGCAGGAGATCTGATAGAGCATGAAAGATCTTCATTACGGACTCGTCTTTTTCTCAGAATCTTCCTTTCATTGCCTGCAGCTCTCTGGGCACAGAGCCAGCACATGGAAGCCATAAACATTAAAACACCTTGGGCCTCTCCCTCTGCAGTGCTCCTGGAATCAGAGGGCTTGTGCCTCCACGCCCCATTGACGTTACAAACCGCTCCAACCTCAGCCAGTGACTCCACCTCATGGCCCTACAGGAGTTACAGTATTTCAATACAATCAGTGACTTGCTAGGATAACCCCCTAGAAAGAACTCCAGGCTTGAGAGTAAAGATGATTGGCTGGTTGTCAAATTTGCATGCTCAACTACATGAAAAAAAAGGGCGCATTCAGGTTCACATACCCTGAAGATTAACTCTTGAATATGCATCGCCCACATCATTTGGGAAAACCCGTCCAACTACATACATTAACCACAACCCTCATCACAGTGAATATAGAGTATACTCCTTGTGGTATAGCAGTTAAGTGGATGATAAGACTTTGGACAATAAAGCTTCTGTATACTGAATCTCCATCCATGTTTTAATGGACCATGGGCATGTAAGACTGTTTTTAGACTTGGTTTGATTTGTCCAAACCTGAGTTCAATTCCACCCCCTCTGCTAGTCCCACTGGTCTCATTTCATGTTGTACTTTTCGGTCCAAACCACGGTATTGCAAAAGATTCAAAGAATTTGAGCTGCCCTCTGGGGGTTATTTATTCGGAGACATTCTGCTATGAGAAATGCATTATACTATAATGCAAAGATGCAAAAAAAAAATCATCATAGTGGTTAATTTTTGGAACATAATGCATTTATAACACCTTCGACTCATACTTTCACATTAACTGTACCTAGAACAACTTCTGAAGCAGACTTCTTAAGTTTGATTTAATTTCCTGTAGCTCAAACGGTAAAGCATGGTGCTAGAAACACCAAGAGGGTTTGATTCCCAGGGAATGCATCAGCTGATGTTTGTACACATTTAATGCAACTGAAGTTGCTCTGCATAAAAGAATTTGCAGAATGCATAAATGTTACCAACCAAACTAACAAAAAATACACTTGGGTCCATACCAAATGTTCTAGTTTGAAGATATTAGATTATCAAAAAAGTCAGTCACATGGGAGTGTCAGTTTAGTTCAAGAATGCTTGCTAAAATAAATAATGTGTGTTTTGCCATCTTTGGTCCATTACCATGGAGACAGACCTTGGTAATGCCTGGACGGGTAAAGAATTTGGATTATCAGAGTTCAGTACTATATCATTGCCCATAATGTGAAAGCAGTCCTGACTGGAAGTCGTCAACCCCAGCTGGTGCACTGCACACAGTTATGGCTTCAGCAAAACCTCTCCAACCATCAACCAGTCAGAAGGGTCAAGGGGTCATGGGTGGCTACCAGGTCACATTCCAACTCAACACCACTAAAACACTGGTCTTGTAAGGACAGCCCTTGACAATGCAATTGACACGTCTTTGAATGCTTAGGTCAGGGATCCTCAATTAGTTTTCGCCGAGGGCTGAACTCTGCCAACAATACCAAGCCAAGGGCCACTGACACACACACACACACACACATATATATATATATATATATATATATATATATATATATAATTATTATTGTTATTATTACCATTATTATATTATTGTTGCTTTTGTTAAAATAATCAAAAGATGGTCACAAGATAAATATTCAGATTTTTCCCCCCAGTATAGTTTTATTCAAACATTTATGAACATTTTTTCATTTAGATACAAAAGAACTTTGCTTGTTGAATATTAAAAACAAATGAACAAACAAATAATCTGGATCTCCATGTCTGCCATGCAAATCAACTGTTCCTGCTCATCTCCAGAATGGATCTCTTCACTTTCCCTGATTGCAGATTCAATTATTAGATCTGTCAGCATTAATATTTTTATACTTAAATTTTTGGGGGGATCAAACTGTAACACTGTGTATCCCAACCAGACGTGACGCGACATGATAAAAAGTACACTGAAAAAAGTGTTTCATTCATCCAATTAAAAAAATGTAGGGTAATGATTCACATCTATATTTTTTAACTTGAGCCAATTAAAAAAAAAAAATAACTAGTGCAAGTTATTTATTTTTCATAGGCTCAAGTTAAAATATAGATGTGAACCAATACCCTAATTTTTTTTAAATTGGATGAATGCAACACTTTTTTCAGTGTATCAGTGTGCAGTTTTTGTCCTAACCATCGCGACAGCAACAGGTCACAATAAGCAACACGGAATTCTATTTTAGAAATGCTTTTTATTTTCTGCGACGTCGCGGCAGGGACAACATACAAAATATGACAGTGATAATCTCAGGTAATGATTATGTGCTTTATTCAATGTCAAAAGTGTCTAATGTGAGTTTGAATATTATTTTGTGTGATCTTTATAGCCATAGTGAAAGCAACAATAGATATTTTACCTCAGAGCAAACTTACATTAAAACAGTAATCTCACTGCAAACCAACATCCATAACAAAGATGGTTTCACTCACTTACTCACTCAAAACTGTTTAGTCTATTCAAATTTGAATCACCTATTTTCAGTGTCTACTTTTCTTTACTTCACATTTGCCATGTTTTTGCTGTCACATGGTATCTACACTGGACAAGACAAAGCACTGCAAATCATTTGAACTTTGTGTCAGCATGTCATAAATAGAACGAGTCAGCAGTTTTCTGTGGGGGTTTGTCACGCCGCGCAGTGCCGCATCCAGTGTAGACAGCATCACTGATTATAATAAGTTCTATTGTATTTTGTGGCGTCGCGCCGCGCCGCTCACGTCCAGTGTAGACATAATGTAAGTTAATGTCGGTTTCAGATGCTGCATTTGAATTTTCATGCCACATTATTTGAAATTAGCGCGGGCCAAACATTTTTCTCTCACGGGCCGGATGTGGCCCACAGGCCGCCTATTGAGGAACCCTGGCTTAGGTCTATTAGCCCAGACCAATAACAGTTCTTCTACATTGCCATAGATAAGCAAAGCATGTCAGTCTGCATAAAGCATGTGACTATGTACCTCCAGGTTATGCCAACTGTTTCTTTAAGTCCTTGTTCTTGTAGATTTGCTACTAATTGACTTCAGCTATAATTAAAACAGTATTTTTAGTGTCATGTTTTCAATAGCACCTACACCATGTCTACACCAGACGTGACCATTGTCATGTTAAGCCACATCACAATGGCTTGAGGCTCTCTACACTGTAAGTGTCAAATCAAAGTAGTGATTTGTTGGAAGTAGTGCAAGCATGTGAAGTACATTATAAATAGAAAGGGACATCAGTTTTCTGTCTGTGACTTTGCTTCCCACCACACCTAGTGTAGACAGTATCACTGATACCAATGGGTAGTTTGATTTTGTTGCATTGCATCATGCTGCTCGTGTCTGATCTAAACACTGTGTAAGTCTTATATGGTATTACATTAGCTGGTTTCCCAAGCTGCCAAAGCTGGTATTCAGCTGGTACAACTGGTATCCCAGCCTGACCAACTAAAATGTGCATGAATCACCACTAAATTCATCAAACCAGACCAGTCCGACCAGTAGAAACAAGCTTGGTGGCCAGCAAGGACAAGCAAATCACTTGAGGGAGGTTTTAACATGGTTGTAATGTTAAATATTAGCAGCTAACTAGCGCAATTTAAATTTAATACTATACTGCAGTAAAATCAATCCCAAAAGAAAACTTCTTGGTTCATTAGTACAACTTTCCATTGAGGTGGCAGATGAATATTTGAACCTTGTTTTCACTAAAGTCAGAGTGCTAAAGTAAAGACAGTGGCAAAAATGAGACGAGACCCCTCTGTTATGATATATGAGCGGACTGACCCAGTTCAGAGCTGGGTGTGTTGGGTATCAAATTGCATTATACTGTATACATATATGCTTTTAAGTTCTATACCCAACTGGGACATGAATAAAACAATGGAAACGCTGGATGATCTTTAATTTGAAGAGCTGTTCATTTCTGTGTGGGAATTTCCATCAAAATTATTAATACCAGGTTTTTGTTCGCTGTGAGAAAACTCCTCATGTCATACTCACTTAGTGCAATCGGTCAACTGCAATTCCTGTGAGTGTAATTCTTCCTTAAATTCAATTCAATTCAGGGCCTCTGAACTACAGTTGGAGCCCAAATCAAAGCGGTTCCATCTGCTGGCTTTTATTCTCCTTCATGGTTTTGTTTGTGGGAGTTGTACTAAAAAAAAGAAACTTAATTTCTGTCATTCCTTTATTCTGCCTCTCATTTTCTTTATCTGCAATACAACTGCCTCATATTTTCTTATGCAAATACCCGAGGCACTTGCATTTCTAGAGCAAAATGAAACGTGACTAAATGACTCAAGAAAAGAGTTTGAAAAACTAATGAGGTAAGTAATTCCAACGATGACTAAGAGGACTGGGGAAATGTCAAGATCTGAATGGCTGATATTGGCCAAGCAAATCATGACAGTGAATCATCTCGTGAGCAGGGTCTAAACACTTTCCTGTTACTCTCACTGCTACGCACCAGATTCTGCAGCCTATAGACGTGACGAGAGAAAGGAGGGGCAGAGAGGGAGGGAAAGGGGAGGCACTAGGACCTGTTGGCTCCTGCAGTGGAGGTCAGGGGAGTAGCTGTGGGACTCCAACTTTTTCAGAACATTCAATTTCTCTTAAGAGAGAGTGGGAGCAGGGCTGGAGTGGATGGCACAGGACCTGGATACTCGCATTTTGTAACGCTGAACAGGAGCGGGCACTGGGGATAAGCCTGTGGAGAGTTGGAGAGCTGGAATACAACCAACTTGGGTTTTGGACATTTCACTAACGTGAGAGGAGAGCAGCTGTGAGGTAAGCAGCACTGGGTGCTGATGTTTTGAATTATGAGTTTCGTGGAATGCTCGTGAATGCTTGCTACCTGTCAACAAGCAAAACAGGAAGCTTTTAATCTGAAATAAGCCCATATCCTATGACAGGAAGACTCAAGGTGCTGCTGACAAGAAAACTAATGCATGCATTGAAAAGAAATAACTTGAGTGATATACTAGATGGTATCTGGAGGGGAGTGGACCATCAGAAGTGGAGCTCACTTCAACAACCTCGAAAAGTTAAGGGATTTAAAAGAGAGAGAGAGGAGAAGAAGAAAAATCCAAACAGTTTCTGAATGAATTCCAAACCAAATTGTGTGGTTTGGACAAGAATAACATGTGGTATTATGAAAACTCAAGTGTTCTGGGGTGTGAGATGACATGTAGTTGAAGCATGAAGAGATAAAATAAGAGGTCTGCTAGGTGCTTGAGACCCCAAGACTTTGGAGAAGTATGCTTTCCTAAGTTAGAGACCCCTAAAACATCCAAACTCTCCCTCACTCCTCCTTTCACTTTTTCTTTCCATCTATCCATCAAACCACTCATGTTACACAACTGGAGGGTCGCGCTATCGTTGCTTCATTCCTCTCTGAGACATGGAACACATTACAGATTTTTATCATTTTCATCTGGGCAGGAGCTGTGGTTAGCATGTCAGACGGCTTGGCTTTAGGACCACTGTTGAAGTCTGAATACACAAACGGGAGGGAGAAATTAGCACAGACGTGGTTCCCAGGCAGAGGGATTTTATGAATATTTGGCAGAATAATGTAATAGATCAGTAAAGTTGGAATATACAAATAAGACATGTTTTTTTTAACCCATAAGGAACTGAATACCATCCAGAACAGGATGGGCAATTCAGTGAACATCTGCAAAAGATGTTCCTCGTGAAAGTCCCTCGTGAAGCCTGCACAAAAATACTGTGATTATATACTGTGTAACGTAACTTTTGAAATTCCCCCAGAACTGTATACATAGGCTTGCCCTAGGTGTTTTGGTCCAAATGCAGGTTGATGGCCCTCTTGAAGTAGGTTTGGATAGAACCCAACGTTTACTTGACACTGAGTGAGTGAAGCCTTTCAAATTCCCAGATGCTCTCTTGTCCTGGGGCAGATGGACAGTGCTATTTTTCTTCCATACAATGATGTCGGCTATTATTATTCATGAGCAGGGTCATGTTTCCCATTGAGCCTGAATTAAAGGTTTCTCTCTGTAGATCTGTGCTCACATAGCGTAGCGTGCCGCTGTGGTAATGAGAGGTAATGAGGGCTTCTAATGAGGCAGGTGGGCCACTGCCAGCAACTCCCCTGGGTGTTTAAGTTACCAAGGCCGAAGACTCAAGCCTATAGCTTAGTACCGGCATTGGCCATGTATATATAAAATAACCCATTGACTATATGGTCCGATAAGACCACACTGACCATCTGGCCAAACAAAAAGATGAGGTGGATTTAGTTTTACTCACCCAGCATTCCATATTCACAGACAAAATACAATCAAATTTTATTTTAAGGTCCAATTCTCGCTATAAACAAACCATTAACTATGACTTTTTCCTTAATAAACTCCTAATTTGCTGCTTATTAATAGTTATTAACATAGATGTTAATTTTAGGCATTGCGTAGAATTGGGGATGTAAAATATGTGCTTTATGTGTACAATATGTGCTTTATTAAGTACTAATAAGCAGGCAGTATGTTAATAATAGGCATGCTAACAAACAACAAGTTAATAGCGATAATTGTTCCCTATACTAAAGTGTTACCTAAAATATTTCTGCAGACCAATAGCTGTGTTCAGACTGGAAACCCGAAACAAACATGCACTCAGGGGTCCTGTTTGACTCTTCCTGTCACCTGGCTGAAATGATCTAGAACATATAGTATCTTCTGATGGATTTCAGAGTTTGGACAGCCCTGGGGCTCTTGTATGCACTGCCAAGACAGTTTTATGAGTATTTGAGCTTGCTTTGGAGCGCTTCTGTTTAGGATAAGCCATGTTTGTTTCTGCAGAGAAGACTGACTTTCGACAGAGAGCAAAATGTAATGCCCCTATGGCCACACAAGAGCTTGAAAATTGTTCCCATGGTGATTCACGCAACATTTGAGTCGGAAAGTGAAGGTGATAAATTAATAGAATGATTTTAAAATGAGGTACGATGCTGGAATCTATCAACGTCAGTACAGAAATGCTAATAGATGACAAAAACATGTGCTTGACATGCATGACTGTTGGTATAGGTTAAGTTAGACAAATTCTGCAAATCATTTTTGGTAGAGCATTGCAATGCCAGAATTTTGTAATTATTTATTTATTTATTTATTTTTATGTTTGACAGAGTCGTTTAACCCAAGTTCTTTCTCTGAGATCAGTTAGATCGTGCAATAATGTCCAAATGTAAAAAATCTTTGTACAAAGAAGAGGATTGTTTACATGCCCAGACAGATGCTTGAATGTATTCATGAATCTTGGAACCATTCTCAAGAAGACTATAAACTCACTCTAAAAATCTATTTCTCGTTTAAAACCCTGATGCGATTTCTATCGAAATGTTTATAGGATATTATTCCTCTGTTCCAAATAAATCATAAAATTCCTTGTCAAGCTGTTTTAGTTATAGCTGAAGTCAATTCTTCTTGTTCATCTGAAGTGGTTGACAGTACTTTTTTTTTTTTTTTTTTTTTTTTTTTTCCTGCAGGAATCACAATTTAAATGTGCTGCAGCTTTTTTTCTGTATCATAACTGAGATATTTTTGTTTTCCAACATGAGTGTAGTGAAAATACTTGTTACACTATAGTTTAGGGACCAATTCTCACTATTAACTAGTTGTTTATGCACATTTCTAGCATATTGGTTGTTTATTAGTATTTATAAACCACATTTTATTGCCTTGTTCTGATTGACCATGTTTTACCTTACTATTAATAAGTAGCAAATTAGGAGTTTATTGTCAAAAGTCATAGTTAATTAATAGTGAGAATTGGTCCCCAAACTAAAGTGTAACCAAAATTATTCATCAGCACAAAAATTTCAGTCAAATGTTGAATTGAATTCAGTGAGAATTGTTGTTGCTACCCATTTTATGCATTTCACGTATCATTGTTATTAATTATGAATTGTGTGAAATGTCCAAATGATTGATTTGATGGATTGATTTACATCAAATTGCTGTGCTGACTGATACATTAGAGTGTAAAACAGCAGAAAGTTTGTAAATGCTTTTACAGTCCTGGAATATAAGGAAACAGGAAGATGCTTAATGGGCAACTATAGTTTTGCTATAGTGTGGGGTGGCATTTTATTCATTATTTATTCAAAAGAAGTATGAACATCTATTTGTCTGGGTAAAGGGTTTACATGCCCTATTTCACAAATTATTGATTAGTGACATAGAAATAGTACAGATTGTGAAATATTGCCTATTTGTTTTGCATAACAACATTACTTTGTTTTAAAGTTTTAAATTCTAAAACTTTGTTAATGTCCATGTTTAAATTCGTATTTAAAGGGATACTCCACCGCAAAATGAAAATCGTGCCATTAATCACTTACCCCCATGTCGTTCCAAACCCGTAAAAGCTCCATAAAAGGTATGAAAGTCGTCGTCAGAATACTCCATCTGCCATCGTCCACGCCACAAGGATGCACTGTTTCTACGTGTATTTAGCTTTGATTTGAAAGAAAACAGCACATCCTTGTGGCGCGGATGATACAGAAGAGCATACGCAGCATACAGTGATATGGAGAGACACAGAGGAGACTGTTGACAAAGGAATTGTTGAATAAAGTCGTTATTTTTGTTTTCTTCGCTTACAAAAATTGTTCCCGTTGCTTCATATAACCCAGATTGCATGTCTGATGGCAGATGGAGTATTCTGACGATAACTTTCATACCTTTTCTGGACCTTAACACTATTATTTACTTTGAAGTCTATGGGACAGTCACAGGCCTCCCGGTTTTCATCCAAAATATCTTAAATTGTGTTCCGAAACGAACAAATTTTTTACGGGTATGGAACCCGTAAACCCACATGGTGGTAAGTATGGAGTATCCCTTTAAATCCCAGATTTTCGGTGTGGTCTCAGGCTTTTAGACCTCTGTGCACTGTTTATGCTTTATGTCCTTTTATGGTTTGCAAACATTTTTTTTCTTACTGCATGTTCAAGGTTATGTCTATGCCTCTCACAGATCTGAATCTTCCCTTTCATTCAGCTAACAAGCGAACATGTTTCATCCAATCCTTGAGAGCTGAGGTTGTGGACTTATGTACACAGCTGACTATTTGACTATTGACATTTTGGGTCGACAATCGCCACTTAAATAACAATTGGGAGAAGTTTGCTTGACAGATGTGATATGCCCTAATTTCAGCTTGACCGCAGAGCATGATGCTTTCGCCTGTGCCCCACCCACTGTATTTCTGTTTTCATTTCATAGACAGATTACATGCTTTGCTGTGCTTGCCTCTACATGAGGTTGTCTCCAAAACATACACAGAACAGACACAAATGATCAGCAGGCTTTGAACTTGCCGCAAACACCTTCCCCTTGTGGGCCCTGACTTTATGTTCCTACTTTGTCTTTTGCTACTGCAGGTGGGTAAGTAGACAAGTAATTTCATGTTTAAGATTAAAAGATGATTCTGACAGCTGTGAGAATATTTACCGTGTAGTTTAATGTATGGCTCGCTTTCTGTGTGTACATTGGTGGTTGTTGCATAACGTGTCCATGGACGTTGTTTTTATCACCATGAAGATCTTCGGTTTAAACATTATGTGAATATATACATGGGTATCTTGAGTCTTGTAACTGGTCACTATTTCTTTTTGACCATTTTTAATCACTTCCACCAATTCATTTTAAATGGGCAAATACATTTTTAGAAGTACAAATATTGCATAACAATCATGTACAAAAATGTACATTAGAATGATTTTAGAAATGTGTTTTATAAAATGGAAAATTGCAGACAAATGGCATTAAAAATCTTTTTGACGAATGGAAATTAAGTCACAAACTGAATAAACAGTTATACAGAAGTTTAATAAAATGGTCAAATCATGCATCTTTTGCATCCTCAACAACTGACCCGAATTAATTTTGAAAACTTTTATATCACAGAGATTGGATTTAATTAAAACTAACAGATTTCAGCTTTTCTTTTTGTTACATTAAGGACATTTTTTTTTTTACAATTTATATGACTTTATTTTCAATATCATTATTATTATTATTATTATTATTATTATTATTATTATTATTATTAATTTACTCTTGTCCCAGAGCTAGACTTTCAATCTTAAAATATGAAATTGCCTAATAAAAATATGAAGTGTTAATTGTAAAGTTAATTGTATATCTATATCTATATCTATATCTATATCTATATCTATATCTATATCTATATCTATCTATATATATGACCCTGGACCACAAAACCAATCATAAGGGTAAATTTTTTGAAGCTGAGATTTATACATCATCTGAAAGCTGAACAAATAAACTTTCATTGATGTATGGTTTGTTAAAATAGGACAATATTTGACCAAGATACAACTATTTGAAAATCTGGAATCTGATGGAAAATCAAAATATTGAGAAAATCGTCCAAATGAAGTCTTTTGCAATGCATATTACTAATGATAATAATTTTTGATATATATATATATACTGTAGGAAATTTACAAAATATCTTCATGGAACGTGATCGTTACTTAATAATTATCCTAATGATTTTTGGCATAAAAGAAAAAATTTTGACCCATACGAAGTATTGTTGGCTTGCTACAGATATACCCCAGCGACATAAGACTGGTTTTCAACGGTTTTCAAAAGTTTTTTGAAAAGCTGTTTTTCTTTTCTTTTTTTCTTTTTTTTTTCAAAAGCTGGATTTTTTTTAAACTGTGCAAAAATACTTTTTAATTGTGTATGTTTAGAATACATACAATGTCACACTGTATGAATTTACACTTACAGTAGCAAGATAAAGGAGTTGGTCTTTTTATAAAAAATAATAAAAAAACTATTTCAATTATAATTTCCACATAAGATTATTATTAAACAAAACATCATTTGAGTTGTGATGTAAACGACACTGTAAATGACAAATTTCTTGACTTAAAATAATATTGAAAATTGTTCTTCTGTAGTGTGTTCATATATTCTTTTGGAAATTGAATAATCCATGATTTTCTAAATGTTCAAAGGGTCAAAATGCATGTAGCTCAAAAAAACACCTAACGGCACTCTGCGAACTGCATTCATCTCAGACGTTGCGAGTGTGCTTTCTCTGTTAGGATTTGTGATTGCTTTCATCAGTGTTTGCATTCAGCTAGTAGATTTTCTTCGTAGTGTCTGTCACTGTGCATAAGACAGTATGTGTGACTTCTTGGTAGCTTCCCACAAAATGAATTCCACGTTGGATTTACAGCCTTGAGATCTATGGGATCTACTACAACCTTTCACATTTCCACTGTGTGTGGCCTAAGAAGAATTATCACGCACCTCTCCAGAGCGTGTCTAGCCAGTCGTGTCTGCGTGAACTTCTAGCCTGAGTCATTCTGTTGGCACTCACAGCTGCTCAGCATGAATGCTTGTACAGCTTTAGAGTCCATTTCCTGCAGCCATATACACTCATTAACAACAACCTGTAGACAGAGATGTGAAGCCATCTTACCTGCTTTCACCTCCACATAATTGGAAGAGATGTTTGATGTTAAATCCTGCAAACAGATGATGTAACGCTTTGGTTTTGTTAAGATCTGAATGAATGGTGTTAGTCACGCTCACTACCAAGTTTTCACTAGCTGGAATATCTCCTCCTTCCGAAAACCCTAATTGTGTGTTCTCCTCTGAGATCATTCTTGCAGCAGTGTTATCTTTGCATTATCTATGCTCAGATATTGTTTAGTCTCACAGACCAGGTTTCTGACTCATAACATACACAGTAATGCAGATCTATAGCTTATATTTGCTTGCTCTGTTTTATTTTGAATTTCAGAAGCACCAATAATCCTTGATTACAGCTTGAACATCAAATCTTGTTTGCTTATTTGATGTTATTGTGGCGCTTTTGGAATTCTTGATTCTCATTGGTCAATCGTGGCAGTCAGATAGTATGTTTGTATAATGACTTGGAACTGTATAGCAAGTTTAACAAATGTAATTGCTGAGGATTTATTTATTTTTGAAGCACACTGTAAAAAAAAAAATGATTTTCTGTAGTTGTCAATAAAACAGATTATTGGGGTGTGTTTTACAAGAAACTACTATTCCAATCTTTCCACTTTAAGATGTATTGCTTTCAATGTGTTTCTAGCCATTTTCTTGTAATCATTCGTTACATTTACTAGAAATTTCTATGTGAAAACTATTTTAAAGTAAAATTCAGCACCATTTTTTTTTTCACTATATAAAGGAATTTTCTTATCATATGAGCAAATCAAGCTTGAAGCAGCTCTTCATATTTTTGCTGAACAGAAAACACAATGCATTTAATCAAATCAAAAACATGTGGACATTTCTAAACATCTAATCTAATTTCTAGTCTAAATATTTCTTAACTAAAAACACATGGAAAGTAAATTAATTACATGAAGCATTCAAACAAACCAATTCACTTACGCATTCATTAAATTTACCAAAGCTACATACAAATGGAGCAGAGAAGACAGCTTTGGATACTTAATTATGGACTCTATTTACTCAGCTGCAAAGTTGCACATGCAATACAATAAAGCAAAAACAACAATGTAGCATTTTGCAACACTACACTGTGGGAAAAAGTACCTTTTGTGCTGGATAAATTTCACTGTTTTATGAGCTATAGTTATGGTTCTAAAAAAAAGCATTGTTACTGCAAAATGCTCTTATATAGAGAGAGAACATTTAAATCATTGTCATTAATAAATCATTTAATAATATTTTGTCATGCTTTAAATAAGTACACTTTCAGTGTGTTGACTAAAATACATATGAAGCACTTGATTATATAGTGTGTTATTCAATTATTACATTTAGATTTAATATAGTTTAAATCTACTAAATTGCAACTGTTGTTATAAACGTGTCATTTCAATTATATTTAAATGCATTAGACAAGCTTCAAAAGAAATTATATTAGATTTTAGTTCACAATAAATGCTTGTTAGTTCATTCAGCAGTACACTTTAGCCATATTTCTGTATTTCAACTATTACAATAGTAATTACAAAATGACATAAAAATGTAGCAAAGTCAACTAATTGCATTTAATATACATTATATACATTACATATAAACTCGAATACATTTTCATTTAATTGCAATTACATGCAATTAAGTGTCTGAAAACATTAATGTAATAAGCATGTAATAAGTACTCTTTTTAAAAGTATGTTAAAGTACAGTATACTTCTTTTTCACAAAGGAAATCATTGTGCAGGTCCTTTCTCTCTCTCTTTCTCAAAAGCATCAAGTGTGTTTATCCAGTATTCTCACTATATGAGTACAGCAAACAGCTGTAAAGGTGCAAAAAAAAAAAAAAAAAAAAAAAAAAAAAAAAAATTATTTGCAGTGAAGTAGTAAGACACCATTCACATTCAAGTAGCCTAGAAGACTGTTTAAAACTCTGTTCGCTGACCAAATCCACGAATCTTTCTGTCAGCCGTCTGATAGAGGGCTATGCATGAAGCCATATATATTTCATGGCTGTCAGCTATGGTAAATTATGTTACGATGAGTGCAGACAGCCGAAGGTCAAGTTTAAAGCAACTGTTTTGAACAGGAATGGTCACAATGAAAGATGTTAAACCCATTGAGACTAAGTCAAGAAGAACGAGCACAGCTCTTCTTCCAACAGCGTAACGACAAGAATTTTTGCTTGGCAAGCCCGTCTCTAATTCCAATCAAATTCTTACAAACGGAGGGGAAAATATGGCATAGCATTAACTAAAACATAGCCATGTGTCAAGCAGAAATTGTTGAATGTCAAGACTGTAAAACTCCAGCGTTATGGAAAAGACGTTAGTCGGACATCCAGGGTTTTCCCAAAAACAGTGGAATAGTTATGAACACTAAACAGTGAAAAAAAAGAAAACATGATTCCTAGTCAGCTTTATATCTCTCGAGGCCTGACTGGCAATGACAGTTTGGAAGAGTTCATTAGGAGAACTTTAAACGCCATCACACTTCAGAAATTCACAGGCCATTGAAATGTTACGGGCCTCATGGGACAAGAGAGACAAACAAATGTGTTCCCAGAGAACACAAGCCAGAAATCTCTAGCAACGGTAGGCCAAAGGATCAGGAAATTTTGGACTGGCAGCTCAATGGATGAACTCAACAGTTGCATCACATTTGCACATGGTTTTGCACCTGCATCTTATTCACGAACTAAAAGAAATGACATAGTGCTGCATCGTTATCAATGGCCATTGCTAGTCGGCTGCATCCGAGAGTGCAAATATATGACGTTATCAACAGGTGTAATCCATTTTTACTGAATTCCTCAAGTGTGTGAGTGTTTAGGCCCCAGTGTAGGTCCATTAATACCAAACGTTTGTTGTTTTGTGAGCTGAGTTTTCGCTAAAGCAACTTTTGCTAATTTGGAATTCAAAAGTGGCATCAAAACACCATAAAATCATGCTTGAAACTAAATATCATGGCTCATTTGAAATTGAAGCTGAAGTGCAAGTCGGACTGAATGTCTTGTACCATGTGAAAAAATAGTTTAACAGTAAGCAATCAGCCACTATTTGAATAATCTTTTAAATCCTGCTGTATTAGCTCATCTTCTTTGCATAATTGCACTCAATGTGATATTCATTGAGCTGTCGATGAAAAATGATTCCTACTTCCTCATGCCACCGTGCAATCTCAACCTCACTCAGACTTCAATTAGCAACATAACAGCCTCTTAACGAGACATGCCAAAATCTCCTGAAACAAATTGATAAAACATTTGCCTTGGGCTTAATATGTCTATCATTATGAGCTGAATTCAGCCGCTACTGTTCACCCTTTGCTAATTACAGCTTCCTCTCAGAGCTTTAGTGAACAGGGATAGTCAGGTTTGTTCATTTAGAGGACTTCCTGCTCTACAAGGCAGTCAAATTTTATTTCCTTAAAAAATAAAGTTCTTTTTTATACGTACTAGCTAACCATGGTAAATGTTTAGCTTAGGCACCAGCGACTACATTTCCTCTTGAAATGAGATCTGTGGCAGGCACAGTGGGGCAAAAGGAGTAGTTTTGCAAACCATAACATTTATTTTGAAAACCATGTAATTAAATTTGCCTGATAGGAATAAGCAGTTTGTCTACAATTTGGAAAATGGTTAAAGAAGTAAATTTTTATGCACTAGTAGCTAACAATGTTAAAGAACCAGTCACTACATTTTCATTTAATTGTTTTTCAGAGCACTGGAATAACCACAATTAAAAAAAAAAAAAAAAAAAAAAAAAAAACCTATGTAACACTCCCTTTATTTGATATTGGCTGATAAACAGACAGTCCCACCCCAGACTCTCGCAAGGGGTTAAGCTGTTTCTAAATGTGTTACTGAACTTAACCATGAATAAATAGTAAATCACGTGAAGAAAAGAAAGAAATCTAGAGAATGTATTGGATGTTAGCATGCTTATTGTGCCCAAAAGCATGATCTATTTAAGTTTACATATCGTATAACAAGAAGCTATGTTACTAGCCACAGGTTGAGAGCTGTAGTTCCAACCACACAAGTTTGCAAAAGTTCATTTTCAGGAAATGCAGAATCAGTGAATTACGTTCGCAACAACGGAACTTGCGACCATAGTTGGCTAAAGATACTTTTGGGAAGGGAACCCCAGGTCAGGATATTCAAACAAACAGACCACAGTGTTTACACTTTTTAGGTAGTCAGCCTACCAATGGCTTATTTAAAGATGTCTCTGCATATTACGCTAGGATATTAAAATATATTTTAACACTGAACAAAATTACACACAGCACCTGTGCGATGCTTCAACCTTCAGTATGCAGCTCCAATGAGGACAACTGGTTCAATTCAAGGACTGAATTGTGCATTTGGTGTGTTTTTTGGAAGAAACACCAGCATTTGCTACTTCAGTGTTATTTCATTAATTACTTATGTAGTACTTATGTATGAACACTTAAGTGTTTTTTTCCCCCTAGCAACCAAATGTATTCAGTAATACTTAGCTCACAGAAAAAGCGGAAACTCTTCTAATTTCTCAAAAAGCAACAGGTCGTTTATGCTGCAGCACAATGTGAAAACAAATGAACTAATGTTCCCAAAATTTGGTGTTGGCACTAAACATAAGACTCAAAGCCATATCAAATCAACTGTTCAGAGTGGGAGTTGCACATTGCAGCAGTGCTGATGTTTTAGATTTAATCAAGAAACCATTACATCATTCTTAAAGCAGTGCTAAATTCTGACCAAGACTTAGGGGACACAAATGTTGTACAGTGCTCACTTACAGCCCTTGTCCACTCGCCTCCATCTGTTTAAATTGTTTGGAGGAAAGGCTCTGAATGATCTTAGCTGTCAGCCTATCCAGGAAGTCTTCAGGTTTGTTTGGGAAACATTTGGCTGTCCTGTGAGCTATTGGCAAGCTCACCTCAAGTGATTTCTCATGCCTGAGAGCTTTGACAAAGACAACAGCCTGTACAACCATCACATCATATGACTGAGCCAAAGAATGTGCCGTATACAAAAACAGTCAATATCACCTTAAAAATTAGCCTAAATTAACAAAATTCACTTTGATTCCATGTTTTCTTTTAATAATTTCTGTCATTTCCCTGTCAAAATAATAAATAAAAGGCAAGTTCATAAATTTTTGTTAGTCAATGAATATTTTTGCAGGTCATTTTTGAAAGAGTAGAAAGGTTAATTGTTATCACAATGCTTGCACATCCTAGACAAATTTCACGCTACTTCCTGTTCACTGTTGTACTGTCTACAAAACAGCAGCTGTGTTTAAAATACAATTTCACAGCCGTCCCAATGGTGGTTTCGTCTTCTGCCAAATTTACGATGAACAGACATCCATGTGTATGTGCCGTATGTATCTGTGGCCATATGTGTTTGTTTGTGCAACTCATCATTAACATAATAGTGTTGGAATTCCATCTGGAGGCTGTAATGTTATTCTTCAACTCTTCAACAGAAGTAAATACAATCACTCCTCAAATTCAGTGCAGCTTTTGGACACATTTCTCCTGAGGTCTGTGTGCGGAAGTCTCATTCTCATGCGTATTCCCCGAAGATAACCGTGAAAGATTTACTTTATGCCATGTGTGATGGATGCTTCAAATCATGGTGCAGACACAGGTCAGGGCAAAACTTTGCTGTGGTATTTACGTGTTTCCACAGGTGCATTTTAGTATTGTTTTTTTTTTTTTTTTAGTTAGTAGAATATATATATATATATATATAATATATATATATATATATATATATATATATATATATATATATATAATCAAATTAATTATAAAATAAAACATGTATGATTAATATACATTATAATATACATGAAAATTTATATATTATTTATTCCCTTTTATGATTTTCAAGCTTGTATGTTGTTATTTTTCAGTAAAAAAAATCATAACAAGAATCATAACAGCTAATTTCCATATAACAACATTCCGCAATGGCTACATCTGTCAAGCTCAAATAAATAAAATAAATAAATAAACAAATTATATAAATAAATAAATGTGTGTGTGTGTGTGTGTGTGTGTGTGTGTGTGTGTGTGTGTGTGTGTGTGTGTGTGTGTGTGTGTGTGTGTGTGTGTGTGTGTGTGAAGTATCATTCCAGAAAAGATGAAAAAATACACCATGATTTACCTTTTAATGTCTAAAGGGAATAAAAGTCATTTTAGTTTTATCTGAACAATTTAAATAAAATTTATTACAAATATATTTCAGAGCTGGTCTTTGTCTCCCCTTTCACTTATATTATATGAAGAAATATATTACTTTTTTTCTCTCTCTTTCCACAAAAGAAAGGAAGTAATGACATTAATGTGTGTAAATAATGACAGAACTTTGATTATTGGGTCCTAAAATCCATTCTTGTGTGTATCAGTCTCTGTTCTAGGAGAAAACTGTGTTGAGTTCAAAACAGCTGTGATGATTACAAAGGATAGAGAGGATTATATATCAGCAATCAGACGAGTTTACATTCATCACCATAGTTTAGGAGTGAGATGCATTTATTGTATGTGTGAAACTGTGTATGCATTGCAAAATACATATTGCTGTTTCTACACACACACTAGACCATGCTTTTGCAGCATTTAGTTTGGAGAGAGGTCATGTTCTGTGCCATCAGCAGTTCTGAAATGTAATTTGGTATTTGAATAACTCTGTGAAGTCTGTCAGACAAATGCTCAGCCGTTTCCCATTCTCTTTCTCTCTCATTTCTCTCTGTCTTCCTCTCTCTCTCCTTTTGTCATCTGTTGATAAAAAGAGGCCATCAGTCTTTAGCACTGCTTCATTATCTCTGATGTGTTGTCAGCACCTCAAAATAACCCAAAATACAATGTTGACACTCACAACTAAATCTTTTAACAGGTTTCTAAACTTACTGACATGCATTCAGTAAGAAAAAAATAAAAGAAGAAGAAGTGTGTCTGTTCTACATTATTTATGTCAAAGTGCAAATAGTGTAGAATTTTTTTTTTTTTTTGTAATTTTTTAAAACCTTTAACTGTATTTTTTTTTTGCATTGTGAGTCATAATCTTAGAATTCTGAATTGTGAGATAAAGTCACAATTAACTTATTATTATTATTATTATTATTATTATTATATGTAATGCTACACATTTCAAACAGCACTTTTTTGTCACATGACCTTACTATATTAAATAATGGTGCCCAGTTATCATATTGTAAATATGTTATTAGATGTTATGTAATGTGTGATATGAAGTTATTTTCAGTACAGTCTGTACTAATAATGAAAAAAAAGAAAGAAAATTTCATTCATCATTCATTCATTCATTCATTCAGGCACCTTCCCACCGAGAACTCTAATCATGTTTTTGCATAATAATGCTTTTAAGTTAATTACCAAACGTATCTTTATAAAAATTCACAATGTTGCTGCACATGAAATATAACATGGAAATCATTAAATAAATATTTTTTTCATTACACTCATAAAAAAGAATGAACTGAAGAACGTTTGCTTCAGCATTGCTGCTCATTAATGGAGATCGATTGGCGCATAGTAGATTTAAGAGCCTTGTCTTATGAGGCTCGTTTGTGGCTTTCCCCATGTCATTAAGCATAAATAAAAACTCATATGAAACATGTCGTTATTGTAGTTAAGTGGGAGGGAAAGAATTCAGGAATTCCTGTTAAAGGTGAGTTGACATGGAAAGTGGATATTTTAGGCCCTTTATTAACATTTCTCTTACGTTTTTTTTTTTTTTTTTTTTTTTTTTTTTTCTTTTTTTTTAGCTTTAGTTTGCCTTCACATTAAATACAAATTTTCAAAGCTCATAAAAACAGCATGCATAATAATAATAATAATCAAAAACACTTTTAGAGAACCACCATATGTGCTTTTATTTTGAGTAATTTTTATTTAATTTGTGTGTGTGTGTGTGTGTGTGTGTGTGTGTGTGTGTGTGTGTGTGTGTGTGTGTGTGTGTGTGTGTGTGTGTGTGTGTGTTTATTCACAGTAAAAACAAAGTAAATATCTGCTTTTCCATGTGCAGATCAGCTTCCCTCTCAGCTTTCACTCATTTTTTTTTTTCCTCCACAGGAAAGTAGACCATGTTGTCTTGTGTTTCTTTTACCATTAAAATAAACAGTGGATAACAACCACAAACCTCAAACCACTGTAATCTCTCAGAAAAACCCTCCTGTCATCACCAATTTCTGCCAGAGACTGTTTCAGGTACCAGCCTGTAGCCGAGCCTGTGTTTCACGGTCATGTGATAAATGTTAGATGTTATGAAGGTCTGTGAGTGAAGAAAAAGTGCATTTTGAGCAGTGCAGGATGGAGGTCTTCAGTAAACCATTTTGACCCTCAGTGGCTGCGCTGCACTGTGTGTTTATAAAGGTTTCACCAAAGGGAGTTCGGAGCTAATTTATGTAGCATTCAAAAGTGAACAAAGTGTACTCGGAGCCGCGGGACTAGAGGGCTAGTGCTTGTGTATCAGTTTGATGAGTGTGTGTTTATACATGCTGCACATGTGCTGGTGAGGAGCGCCGTGGACCTTCTGATTTCTGTACAAGAGAGCAGCAGCTCCATAGCTTTCCAAATAACAATCAAAACATTTTAAAATCAGGTTACTTAAAATGTGTTGGGGTCAAAAGTTTAGGTCAGACTCTAAATGTTTCTTCAAACTGTGACAAAGGTTATGAGAGAAATTTCGTAATATTTTCAACTCTTTTAAAGCACTTTTTTATAAAATAATAATAATAATAATAATAATAATAAATAAATAAATAAATAAATAAATAAATAAATAAACATTTATAATTGGTCCCATTAACTACACTTAAGCATACTTTTAAAAAGAGAACTTATTATGGAAATAATATACTTTAAAATAATATAATATAGTGAACTGAATGTTTTCAGACACTTAATTGCATGTTATGTACAATTAAATTAAAAATGTATTACCGTTTAAATTTGCTGAATGCATTTAGGTGAGCTTAACAATGCTTTTGTCTGACTCGCTTAAGTATATGTAATTTCATAAGATTCTATTGTCTTTAGTGTATTAAATATGCTTTATTTTGTTTGAATTGTACAATGTAATTTAAATATATTTGTGATTACTCATTTTTAATGATGAAGTTTTAATTTAGTGCATTTTTAGTGGCCCTTTTATTTGATTAATTTTATGTAATATATAATTTTATATAAGTACAGTTTTTAAATATACCTGAAGATTTGAAGTTCACAACAAGTGCACACTGAGTACAGATAAGCACACTTCTTTTTCACTTCACTGTAAGTGCCTCACTATGACCCAGATTTAAAAAGAAAAGAAAAGAAAAGAAAAGAAAAGAAAAGAAAAGAAAAGAAAAGAAAAAAGTCACTTGTAAAAAGAAAAGAAAAGAAAAGAAAAGAAAAGAAAAGAAAAGAAAAAAGGAGGGACCAATAGAAATGAATTTTGTGGTATTGTACATGCTGTTAGTTGAGCTTCACTTGTAATGAACCTGGAATATTCCTTAACAGGTGTGATTTAAAACCTTGCAGTGGATTCTCAAACACAAAGAGCAGCCCACACAATGTGTTTACAACATACAGATGAACAAGATTTGTAATATTAATATTATTGTTAATGTTATCCCAACACTACTAACTTACATTAAATTGTCTAGTTTTATGATTTAGATAGTTATGAAAATGCTGGCGTTCATTCACAGTGTAATCCAGATGCCAGGCAGCACATTACTGGAGGTGTGCGTGACAAACATGTAAGTGAAGGCACAGTGTTAGGTTATGTTAGGTTAGGCTAGGAAAGAAGAAAATTTCCCAAATTAGGGTTAGGTTAGGTTAGGTTAGGTTAGGTTAGGTTAGGTTAGGTTAGGTTAGGTTGGGTTGGGTTAGGTTAGGTTGGGTTGGGTTAGGTTAAGTTAGGTTAGGTTAGGTTAGGTTAGGTTAGGTTAGGTTAGGGTTAGGTTAGGTTAGGTTAGGTTAGGTTAGGTTAGGTTAGGTTAGGGTTAGAGTTAGAGTTAGAGTTATGTTAGGTTAGTGTTAGAGGTTAGAGTTATCTTAGGTTAGGTTAGGAAAGAAGAGAATTTCCCAGGTTAGGGTTAGAGTTATGTTAGGTTAGGTTAGGTTAGGTTAGGTTAGGTTAGGTTAGGTTAGGTTAGGTTAGGTTAGGAAAGAAGAGAATTTCCCAGCCTAGGGTTAGAGTTATAAGATAAGAAAGAAGAGGATATCATATAGTTAAGTTAAGTTATAGATTAGGTTAGGAAAGAAGAGAATTTCCCAGCCTAGGGTTAGAGTTATGTTATGTTATGTTAGGTTAGGTTAGGTTGGGTTAGGGTCAGGTTAGGTTATGTTATGTTAGCGAATGAACAAATCCAGAAATTGAGGGTTTGGTGGCATCTGGGCAGTATCGTGTGTGAGAGCTTCCCCAGACGCTAACAACGGGTGTGGCCTCGGTTTCAGATCTTATCCTCAGCTGCAAAACATATACAGCCAAACATATACACAGCAATAGTCAGCAGAGTCATGCATGGATTTATTGTTTTTAAGCTCTGGTTCCATCCTGTTTGTTTGTTTGAGAGTTAAGTCTATGACTTGCTGCCATGTGCAGAGCTGCAGTGACAATGAATGTCTTTATTTACTCCTAGATGTGTGGACGAAAGTTTTGTGCAGGTTTGCCCTCTAGTGGTGAATGGAAATAAATCACTTCTGTCTGTGTTATACTAACACTTTCAATTACATGTTTAAGGGGTGGGGGGATGGGGGTTTATGCTAAAAGAAGATTTGTTATAACACACAATCAAAGTGTCTTAATGTTTTAAATAACTTTTGTGAAAATGTCAAAATATGGGTGATATAATACTCCATCATCATTCAGCGTAACAGATACGTATATTTATGCAAAAATTTAACAACTTTTACTTATTCTGACCTGTACTTATTAAAATAGGCTATATAAAAGAATGAATTATCATACTAAATTTTATTATATTATAAATGAATAAAAACTTCTTGCTGACAAACCGGTAAAACCTAGTGATGTAAAGGATAGTGACAAAGATTGTTAACGATTTAAAATAACAGTTAACGAGTTTTGGGGGCTGCACTGTGATCTTTAAATAGTCTTGTAATGTCATCTAATGGTTCTGGTTTTAAATATGTCTGACAAGATTTTTGATATACAACCCCTTTTCATCTTTGACCCAAACCCCCTTTGACTGTTTGGGGTCAGTTTTCGCTTGTTTGTTTTGTTTTGTTTTGTTTTGTTTTGCTTGTTTGTGTGTTTGTTTGTTTTATATCAGGAGAAATTGGAATAGAACACGTAGAAAATATGTATTATTCATCAAAGAAAAAAAAAATGTCCACAAATGCATGATTATATTTCCACAAAAAATATAAACAAATGCACAACTGTTTTCAGCACTGATAATAATAATAATATTCTGTTTCTTGAGCAGTAAATCAGAATATTAGAATGATTTCTGAAGATTATGTGACACTGAAGACTGGAGTAATGATGCTGAAAATTTAGCTTTGATCACAGAAATAAATTACATTTTAAAATAGAAAACAGCTATTTTAAATTGTAATAATATTTCACAGTATTACTGTTTTTACTGTATTTTTGTCTAATTTTAGATTTTATACTGAGCATAAGAAAAGTTTTAATGTCAAAAATATAAACATATATATGCAAATTATATATGAAAGTCCACATATACATATGTATATTTTGTTATATTATATTATATATTATATTATATTACCTATTTTTTGGAGGATGCGTGGGTATTTTTTACGGATGATTTTTTAATTATATTTTATTTATTTATTTTATTTTATTTTTTTGATAAATGTTTTTCGTTTTTTAAGTACACATCATGTGTGATCAGCTGAAAGCCACGGCATACAGATTGCAGACCATCTGCTCACTGTTCTCTCAAAGTTAAGGGTTGTGTTTTAAGACCACATTTAAAACTGTGAAAACTGCATTTTATGTCCAACCATCAAACCCTTATGTACACTGCATGAGAGCATAGATGTTGTGTAGTGCATTTTGATCAATACCACTATTGTTGCACAATAAGCATTATTAATTTGCCTACAAGGACTATGAGACTGTGCCAGCACAGACTTGGCATTACGCCTGTTCATTGGCTCTACCTTATAAATAGAGTGGCGGTGTTTGGAAACAGGCTTGTCTCTCTGTTTCACACTATACTGGATTTTACAGTAAACATGATCATAGGCACTGGGTGAGCAGGATCGTGCTGCGACTGTCTCTAAATAATTATTTTACAAATATTGACTTTACTTAACTCCTTTTGTCACAATACATTTTGTAGGAATGTTTACGAATGAGGTGTAAATATGGAAGAGACTGTTGTTTGCAGGGACTAGAACGAAATTGCTTTGGATTGCTTTTGGAAAAGATGTTTTGCTTATAAGCTGTGCAGGTAATATTAATCATAATCCAATTTAGTTTGTGTAACAAATTTAGATGTTATTTATTGTTGGTGATGCAATAACTAGGTCTGCTGGTTACTAAGCTCTCTTTTAAACAAATTCCTTGTTTGATTTCCAACTATATTAAAGCTTCAATATGTGGCATTTTTGATACAATTCAGAAAGCTCAGCCTGATGGATGGTTTCTAATGAAACACTTTCTAGTGTGTTGTTTAGATGGGGCAGAGGTCTCATTATGAAGTGTCAAATATCACACGTTTAATGGAATATTGTCACATTAGGTGGTTAAATGTTGCAGGCAGCAGACATGACTCATGGGCTGGGTGAGCATATGGGAAATAGAGTGTAACACTGACCTTTCTGTGGTTTCAGAAGTATTTTTTTCCATTCATATATATATATATATATATATATATATATATATATATATATATATATATAAACATTACAATAAAGCATATAAAAAAGTTAAGTTAAGCAAACAAGACTTTGCAAATTAAAATAGTATTTTAAATTAATTTATAGCAATATACAAAAATATCAACACACAGTCTTTTAAGAGCCTTGTGGCGTATTGCAATTCATCACCAGCAATTTTGCACTTAAACTAAAAAAAAAAAAAATATTTATTTATTTACTTGTATATTTAAGAAACTACAATGTCATACTTTTGAAGCATATAGATTCATTTAAAAACCTCCACTTTTCACGAAAGGTTTAAAAATTATATTATCGTTACAAAACAATTTCTCAGAGAAGAGTAAATTTCTGTTGTTGCGCAATGTTAATCAGAATCCACTTTTTTGTTCAGTGCAGAGTCCTGCAACCTCACGAATCCTCTCATTATAACAAGCATAGCATAGACAGGGTGTAAATAAGAGATTCACTGTACAGCGCAGAGAGCTTTGTTGATTGTAATGGAACTTTGTGAGGTCACGATGAATGAAGGTTAAAACAATTGTCCTTGTAAATCACTTTAAGGATCAAACTTTAAGAGTCAAACATCACCTCGTAATGGGAAGGCTCATTTTTGTTATTGATCAGAAGGTACTCCTAAAAAGAAAAGTGTGGAGCCTTTTATTTTTGTGTCTGCAGCTTTGAAGATTACATTCAGCCCACTAGATGCATATACTTGAATGTTGTTGTACCTAAAGAGCCATGGTATGTGTGTGTTTTACAGAAAGCAGCAGACACACAGGCCAGTCCTGATGGCAGGTGCTTGGGGGTCAGCCTGCACTGGACTCTGGCTCTAGCAGCCCACTGGGCCCTCACTTCAACTCTGAACATTTCACAGGTCAGTGAGCAGAGATATGTACTGTATACACTCACACACTGGTCTGGAATGCATCTCTGAGTCAATATCTTTTATTATTAAATTAATAATATTATTCAGCAAGCATGCATTAAATTGATCAAAACTGACAGTAGAGACTCTTCAAGACAAACAAATTTTTTTTCACCATTTTATGTTTTGGCAAATTATATTAGTTTATAAAATTCATAAGTTTTTGTATGATCTGCCCCACTGATGGTTATGTTTAAGGGTAGACGTTCATTATAAAAGTATGTTTACATGACAACGATGTACTAAAAACAGAAATGTTTTTCCTTCATGCTTTTTTTTTAAGTTTTGCATACTGTACAGCCAAAAATGTTATCAAAGTGTTTCACTTTCACAAGGATCTGCAAAAATAATTGAAAATACTGTATGATTCATGCCAGGCCAGTAGTTGGCGATGTCAGTTTACACAGAAACACTACGCGCCTATAGACTGAACACATAATACGCTGATGTCACCATTTTCACAAATCTGCATTTTTGTTGTTTACACAGGGATGATAACGGTATCTTTTTTGAAAAACTTGCACTTTGAAATCCGTTTTTCAAAAGCTTGTGTTTTTAGGCCCCAAAACACTGTCATTAGCTCAAAACAGTGTTGTGCAAAGACCCCCTAAAAATCATATGTTTTCATATGATTCAAATCAAACAAATTTATACAAAATTGACTTTGTAAAATAGTTACTTTTTCCCATGAAATTGGTTTGGAATTTTACATTCTTAGAAACATCTGTTTTAAATAAATGTTGTTCTTTTGAAGCTTATGTTTTAATAGTAAGAAACATATCAGCATATTAGAGTGATTTCTGAAGAATCATGTGATGGTGCTGAAAATTCAGCTTTGCCATCATATGAATAAATTACATTTTAAAATATAGTCAAATAGAAGACAGTAATTTTAATTTGTAATAATATTTCATAATTTTACTGTTTTTGAATTGTAATGTAAATGTAATTAAAAGTTATTTAATTTTAATTTAATTCAGCCTAAATAAATGTCTTGATTTAAATATGTCAATTATTTTGGTTTCGTAATAGTCATTAAAATAATCTCAACATAAAAAAAAAAAAAATGCTTCATGTTTTGTATTTTTTTTCCCTTAAGATTTTTGGGTGAAATATGCCCTGGACAGGTTTTCGAAAGCTTTCGTGAAACTCATACTGATGTCAGATTATTCATGCATAGCTCAGTAATATCTTCCATATGAGCAGTTCTCTATACCTGCTGCGATTTTGAACAGCCAGTTTCTAAAAATTTTAGAGATGCACATTTCCATGTTGTTGATTGTCTTAAATCTCTTTGCTAGCAGGACGAGTGCCCATGAGGTCGTTGACGCTGGTCCTGCTCGTCCTGATCAGCGTCCAGGCTGCACTCATCATGGGAGGCCACACCCAGGCGCAGGGGCCAGCCAATCAGCACGCAGCAGCGCATCACTCACCCAGGCCTCGCAGCCAATCCAAGCAGGACTCACACTACGATGACCCAATCCCCAACGTGGACCCCAAACTCTTCAGCAAGCGCCGTTACCGTTCACCTCGCGTGTTGTTCAGTGACGTGGTCCCTACAGAAAATGATACGGGGAGCCCAAGGCGCCCGCGTGTCCGGCGGAAGGCCAACGATTTCTTGCATCGCGGTGAGTACTCAGTGTGCGACAGCGAAGAGCACTGGGTTGCCAACCTGACCCATGCTACAGACTTAGCAGGCAATGAAGTCACGGTGCTGCCACACGTTCGCATCAACAACGTCGTAAAGAAGCAGCTGTTCTACGAGACCACGTGCCGTGTGTCGAACCCCGTCGGAGCCCCCAAGCCGGGTCAAGGAGCCAGTGGCGTTAAAGCTGGAACCTCTAGCTGTCGTGGGATCGATAACAAGCACTGGAACTCTTATTGCACCAACACGCACACCTACGTGCGGGCACTAACGACCTACAAAAACCAGATCGCCTGGAGGTTCATCCGAATCAACGCCGCTTGCGTGTGCGTCCTCAGCCGCAACTCATGGAGGCAATGACTGACTTATTGACTGGTGTCTCAGCCAATCCACTGCAGCCTCCTGTCATAAGCCCCTCCCACCCATCAATAATAACAGCCGTACTGCCAAAGTCGGTGATCCGAAACTCCGCCCCTTTTCTGATCTCTTTATGACATCGCAACCCAGTCCCCTCCTACCCTACCTCACTCTGTAAATTATTGGTCGTTTAATTTATGAGGACTGCATGACATATTTATATAGTTTATACAGTCAGAATATAAATTTATATATATATATGTGTGTGTGTGTGTGTGTGTGTGTGTGTATACAGTATACATAAAGCAAGCTTTTGTTGTGTTGTTGATGCTCTTATTTATTAAACACCTCACTTCAGTATGTCAATGCAAGACTGCTTCTGTTGTAATTTCATTCAGTATTCTCATTAAAACGTACTTTTCACAAAAGCAGTTAATTTAGTTTGAAAAACCGACCTGATCTCATGAGAAACTTAACTATTTTACAATTCTGTATTCATTCGTACGACAAAAGCAAGCGTGAAGGTCCAACTCTAAACATAACCGTCAGTGGGTCATAAGCAGATCGTACGAAGATGTAGAAATGAGACTGAGTTGTGTACAAATTACGAGCTACGAACTACCATAAGACTGTGTTGGAAGAACTGCATACAGAGCTTTGAAAGTTACCAATATGCAAACTTTATTTATATACAAATAATTTTAAAGTAATAAAATGTACATTTGTGGTACTTATATATCTGAGGTATAAGTAGCATTTAGGGGTAAATTAAACTACAAAGATGTACATTCAACAGTTCACGTTAACCATATTTCAAAGACTTACGAAATTGCATATAAAGATGTATTAAAGTCCTACTTAATTTGTTCCAAAAAAAAAACAACCACACACACACACACACACACACACACACACACACACTCAAGTTCAACTAAAAGTGTACATTTTCACAAAGGTCTAGTTTGAACCAGAAATTCAATTCCAGAAGTAATGGTTTCCTCTACATTTTTGCAATGCACTTTTGTTTGTTAGCTTTAGCCGTTAGCCCCTACCAAAGCTAATCGGTTGCATTGCACTGATAGCAGGATCCAGGTCACATACTTCCAGAACTCTTTGTGCTAGCCAAGAAACAACTTAGATGAATGCGAATACTAACAGGTAGCCTTCTTTAAACTAGTTCAATTTAAACACCTGGGTTAAAACGTTAATGCTATTCATTTGAGAAATACTGGTAATGCAAATACTAATGGAATATGAAATATGAAATATTTAATGTCTCATTTGGAAAACTATAACAGATGCCATGTAAGCATATCAGCTTTTGGCAAAGTCCTTTTTTAAAGCTGACCTAGCAAGACGAACACACATCTCATCTTTTGTAGCATTTAATCCAATGAAAATGAAAGAGAGTTGCCGCTTATAATGCACAGCAACAACTTTTTTTCTTGTTCAGTGTCGATGGATGTGCATTATAAGTTCATCCACTGACGCAGAGTTGGCACTCAAAAAAAGCATCTCCCTGTCTATTTCCCGCTCAGTGATGAATATATTGTCTGGAATCGGCTACTAAGGGACTAGCTGGGATCCCTCGTGTTCTTTTCTTTCCAGTCCATGTTGGATCATAAAAAAGAGCTCAAATAAATGACAAAACTTGCACTCGTAGTGCAATCAGCTGTGTGATGTGACCTTGAACGTCTAGCAGACATTTCAGGCTAGAACCTCGCTCTGGGTTCTCGGATCGCCTCCAGAAGATAAACAATGGGAAAGACAGATCGGCATTAGTAAGTGCAACTAAAGCCATGAAGGAGACCATGTGTAAAGCAAAGCAGCTGTGTTGCCGGTGGTGAGGTGCGCGCTGCACGGCATCTGGGATCTTGTACGGGCATCGTGAATTAATGAAGTTCCTGGCAGCGGTTCCTGAGAGAGTGTCCTGACTGAACCTCTGTCCGTGCAAGAATGTGTTTATGTATTCTGGTTACAGAGTTCAGACAGAGACAGAAGACCATGGGACAGAATATGTGTGTGTGGGGCAGGTGGGGACCTAATGTCCCCTAATGGTTATAAAACATGACATCACCTGCATTGTGGGACCGTCCGATAGTGAGCTTGATAAAATGTTTCAGTTAAAATCTAAAAATGGCAAAAGGTTTATACATAGCATAATGTTTTTCGATAATTTTGCCAGATTGCTGTTGCATTCTTATTTCACTGACATCTAACTATCAGTTATGTTAAGTGAAGCGATAGCAATGCTTTATTAACACAAATAATTGATTCAACAGTGTTAGTTAATAAATCAACTGATGTTATTCAATGTTAAATGTTAGTCTCTGCTTTTTAATCATATCATCCAAATGTTTGGGATTGTCATTGTTAAAAATACAGTAAAACACATTAGTATTGTGAACTTTTTTTTATTTTATTTTATTACCATTTAAAATAACAGTTTCTTATTGTAATATATTTTAAAATGTAATTTATTCCTGTGATGTCAAGCTGAATTTTCAGCATCATTACTCCAGTCTTCAGTGTCACATGATCCTTCAGAAATCTGATATGCTATTTAATAATTTTTTTCAGAATTCTTTGATCATTCAATTTTATTTTTGATCAATTTAACGTGTCCTTACTGAATAAATGTATTTCTTAAAAAAAAAAAAAAAAAAAAAAAAACTTACTGAGCCCAAACTTTTGAATGGTAATGTGTGTGTGTGTGTGCATGTATATACAAAATAATTATACAAAAAAAGCATCTAACATTAACTATAAAACTAATAACAATGAATTAACAGATAATAACAATGAATTCTCCTTCCAGACGAATACAGTCAGAGTTATATTAAAAAAAATGTTCTGGACCAGAGTTCATGCCATGCCTTCATCCTACATCATCCACTGGAATACCACATATGACATTTAGCGGAAGCTAGAGATAACGGTTTATAAAGTTTTAAATATGATTATTATTCTTACACACATGCATCCCACCATATTAACTAAAAGAACCTTATTGTAAAGTGTTACCAATATGTTATACCAATTTATAAAATGAGATTTGCAAAGAATAAGTATTATTTAATATATGCATGCATAACAGAAAGCTACTGAACTTAAGGGCATGCTGACACAAAGTCCTCTTGTACACAAGTAGTAAATAGCTGCAGATACTGTAAGTACAAACCTTTCCAGCTTCTTATGTAGTAATTATGGTGTCAATGTCACTAAACTGGATTAAAGCCATTAAAAGCAAACTCACTGAAGTGCACCTCAGATGTAATTGATAACGTGCAGTGCGAGCTCAAAATAAAGCGAAAGGTGCAGAAACATAGTGGGTGGCTGAACTGGAAAGACTGTTGCAGCTGCAGAGGCCGCTGAGAGAGGCTCTGTCAGAGTTTCAGTGTCACACGCAACAAAAGCAGGCATTAGATAACATAAAGACTGCCGAAAACACATGTGTCAGTCTCATTTTCTTTTCCTGTGAATATTGTGAAACTAGAATTATGTCATGCCAAGACTTGTCTTTGATGTGAGAATATCTGACAGACATTCCTTGTGATGCCTCAAGCGTGGGTAACTTTTACAAGTTTGTTACAGTCGTGTACAGGTGTGGGTAAACAATTGGTGACATAATAATATGTGACTATATCCTATAGCTTTCCATCATCAAAAGTGTCATTATCTTGAATGTCAGCAGAAACAGTTTAGACTGAAAATGTTTAACAATGGTTATCATAAGGAAAGCAAACTGATCTCGCTGCTCAGTGTTCATTGATTCATCAGTTTGAAGTCTAGGATTCAATGTAAATAGAGTAAGTTCACCATCTTGTGGTCAAATGTATGAAGTCTCTAAATGTCAAATGGCATATCAATCTCACAACGGGTTATATTACTTCCAACAATTCAGAAGAAAATTATACAGTTTTACAAAAAGTTTCAGGTCAATTAAGCATATTTTTATATAAATGAAATAATAAAATATTTAATTATTTATTAAAAGTTAATAATGAAATATTTTATTTAGTTATTTTATAATAATTACACTTAAAAATGGACCAGAAAACCATATTGGCTGCTCACGTAAAACAACATATTCCTGATACAACAAATTCATCTCTCTTTGTACCACTTTCTCTAAAATGCCAGCTAATTAAACGTAATTCAGCTGTATTTTGGGCATATCTACTGTCAATTTAACTTTACTATTTTGAGAGTAGCCTACTTAATCTACTAATCATTGTTAATAAAAGAAGCTATCAACCCATTTATTTAAATGATAAATTAAAATGAGAAACTGTGTTCAGACACTTCATCTATCTTACAGATGATTTACATTAATATGTTTATATTAGTAAGGATTATATTCTTCCAGTTTAACTTTCATGTGTAAATATTTTCAGTATTTGTGGATGAACTCTACTTGTCAAGGAGAGAAGTGTTTGTTAAAAACGATCCAGTCAGAATTTTCTTATATTTGTTGATCTGATCCCATAAAGGTCTTCACTTTTAAGCAGGCTGGCCTCCAAATGAGAGTTCACTGGTAATACAGGACAGATAATGTTACTGATTTGTTACTGAAATTAGGTTTAGCTTCCATTACCAAACTGTTAGGAATTAAAATCTGCTGCTGTGATCAATTTGGTTTGAAACTAATGCTGAAGGGAGCAGTAGCAGACAGTTACTGGACCCCTGAGGGCCACCCAGGAGAAATGTTGTCTACAAAAAGGATGGCACAATATAACACACACACACACACACACACACACACACACGGCAGCACATCATTATGTGATTATCTTATTTCCAGTCTCTAGAGGTTAATAGCACATCTGCTCACATCGTTCTGTTGTACCACAAGAGACAAGTGCCTCCTTAAAGAAACATGCAAACGTTCTTCTTCAGAGTGAGAGGCAACAGAAAACATATACTAGTATTCTGGCTTCAAATTCACTTTATCTTGCACAAATTAGCACATAGAGATTTTGTAATCGGTCAACGAATCGGTCAAAATTTCTTCCCATGACCCCTATTTACACTCAATGCATTCTAGACTCTTCTGTTACAGAAATAAAGGCGTGACTCTCAAAGGACAGAGCTCAACTCTTGCCCTCTGTCTTCCCTCTCTCTCTCTCTCTCTCTCTCTCTCTCTCTCTCTCTCTCTCCCTCTCACTGTGGTTGCCAGGATATGGATATGGCTTTTCAGTTGCCAGGATACAGCCCCATCATCCTCTGGGATAAGTGCTCTCAAAGGGAGTAAGCAGACTTCTGTGGGGCCTACAGAACGCCTGTGATGGTTTAACAGTGGGTCCTTGGGTGCTCATTGTTTTTAGGAGATATCTTGTGTTTTAAAATGTAGCCTACTGAATGTTTATATTCTTTAGCCAGATGCCACACTGACCTTCGGATTTTTGGGGGCTAAGATGAATTTGAGAATTAATATTCATCCTCTAAATGAAATGACATATTAATATAGCTGTCAATGAGTTGTGTTTTCCTTTATTAATAGGACTGTGAACATTTTGGTGAAATTTTGGGGACAAAAATGGCTCTATTTTCTCAATATATATATTGCGTTTACAAAACGGTTAAATAAACAATAAGTTAATAATAAGACTTATATTTTTAATACTTTTGGCAGTCTGTTCTTTTCCTGCCAATGAAAATATTTCCAAATACGCCTCCATGCAGGCTGCAACACTCGGTAACCCACAGTAGTGGTGACTTGTTCTTGAATGATTCATTGTGTAAATGATTCAGTGATTCATTCATAAAGACAATCACGGTGCATTCCAAACAGGATATATCACCCTCTGAAGGGCACTTCGGAGTTAAAACAATCATGGCCACCATATTGAAGGGTCGTTCCAAACCAAAGTGCCACTTCAAACCAAAGGGCCACTTCAAAGGGCTCCTTAATTGTCTCCTTAAGGTGATGCAGAGTGCGTTCCAAAAAAATAATTTTTTGACCCCTACACCCTTCAACCCTTCGAAGCTCTCACTCTGGGGGGGTAAACTCTTTAAAGGGACCAGGGCATAGGGATGAGCCCTTCCGAATGGAATGCAGGGTCAACAGTTACAGAATGAATCAGGGTTTTTGAGTAAATTATGTGTATGACTCACAGTCTGTCGCCCCCTACTGGTTTAATGACGTATAATGCAGAAAGAGTCACTGAGGACCTGCCCAATTTGTAATGGTGTTCACTTTTTTTTCTATAAACAACATATCTTACAACAATTTAATAATAGTAGCAATTAACCTAAATATAATAAAAAAAAGAAATGTGCAAGATGACATTACAGTGGGATAAAAGCCAAGAAAATTATTATTTATAGTTAGTTTTGTTTATTTTTATATATTTTTGATTTTAATAAAATTATTTATTTAGAATTTGTTATTGGCTTTCAATAAACATAATCTTAATATAAATTGATAATAAATTAATTTAAAAAAAAACATAATAAAAGTGTATTCGTATTGTAACATACAGACACCGATATACAAGGAAAGCATCTAAGCCTATTGTTATTTTCTTTCATTATTTCTCTATAATATTTAAGAAATCCTAGTGTTTTGTCTGGGATTTTAGGGTGCTTTCACACTTGGTTCGCTTGCCTGGTCTGAACCCGAGTTCGATTGCTCCCCCCTCCCCCTGCCCCCGCTGGACTGCGTTCATATTATGTTATTTGGGTCCGAACCGCGGTTCATTTGCACCATCAAGCCAGCAGCTGTTTACTCCGTTGCTTAGTGACAACGGCGCAGGAGAAGGCGGCAAATGCATAATATTAGGGCCTACTCTATGCACGTTTATATATTTACGTTTTTGAACCGTTGTTTTGTTTACAAAGCTTCTGTACAGCGCGTCAGTCATGCTCATCAGGAAAGTGAGTGAAACACACACACAAACACACTTTTTCATCAAATAATACGTCATTATTAGCGGTTCACTTCCACGATTTAGTATGATTGCATTCACATCAGCAGTGAACCATACTAGAGTTCATATGAACCGTACCCCAGACCACCCTTTTAAAGCGGACTCGGGTACGGTTTGCAGGTGCGCACCCGAGTTCTGAAGACAGCGTTCACATCATCAAATGAACCGAACTCTGATGTCAGTCGAACCCGGGTGCGCACCAAAAGTACTAGTGTGAGGAAGGATACCATTTTAAATCTTTTGCTTATGAATGAAAAATGTACCATATGTATACATATTGTGAGAAAAGTGTCAAGTAGATATTACAAAAAGTAGCTTTAGAAATAAATATTTTATTTGATACAATTTTTTTTTTTTTTTTTAACACATAAACATTTAGGCTACAATGGCCTAACATAAACTATGAAACATAAAGATAACTGTATTTAAACGAATGGGACGTGAGCCAAATGAATTTTTTTTTTTATTCAAATCACTTCAAATGCATTTTTCCCAACAAAGGTTTCTGTCATTTTACATAGTTTTGTTGCAAGATGACAGCGACCATCTCGGGCCATTTTGCCTTCAGTTTTCTCCAGTGGAAGGAAGTGCAGCTGTGTCATCCATCTTTTTTTTTAAGCTATGTTCCTAACATGCACAATTTAATTGTGGTGCTTCTTTGCAAATGTTTTCCAAAATACACATTCATCTCTGCACTAATAAAATGTGCAACAATTTACATTTTACTAACAAATGATATGTAATATCGAATTAATTTAAGCCACGCTGTATGTTTGCATGTTTTCCTCAACATTGTGTGACTTCGGGGCACATGAGTTCCTGAACATGATGAAAGATGGACATGAAGATCCTCACAGTCTTGATTGCCAAACACAGACAAAGCGGAGCGATACAAACAGTCAAAAGTCCCAGTGCTGTTGAGCTGTTATATACAGCATGGAATGTTGTTCAATCTATCAGATTCATTTACAGGAACTAACTGTGAAAAACAGACATTTATACTGTTATTTAACAACATCTCAGTTGTTCAACCAGCCTCTCCAAACAGTTGTGAAAATGTGATCAAGGACTTATATACAGTGCAAACCAATGACTGTAAGTCTATCCCTCAGAGTTGTTTTTAATCAACATTAAATTCAGTATGGAGTCTACCCTGACTAGGTCTATATTATAAAAGCTGTGCTGTTTTAAATGTTTTAAACTGAGACGTGAGCTTTGAAAGGCAAATTACAGTTGCTCTGTGATTGGATTAGGAGACTTCCCAGCTCGTTTTGGTAATGAAGGTAAATTAACCAAGACACTGTGCAGGCCCTTGGCTGCTTTGATCAAAAATAGCACGGACATGTGTCTCGGAAGGGTCACATACACACAGTAATCTAATGAGCGATATAATCTAATGAACTCTGAAGTATCCACCATTAATCTGTAACTGGAAACAGTAAACACAATTTCACCCACCTTCTCTGTCAAGGCAGAAAAATACAGATGGCTAATTTGAACAAAAATCCAGATATTATTTTCACTCTGTACTACTTGATTATATGAGGAATAATTGAGCCTGTTCCTGACACCCTGGATGTTTCTAGTGAGATTTAGGTATTAATAAGTTACCAGTTCAAGGTCTGTGAGTGTAAATACACAGGCTTATGCATTTATTTTCCATTTCAAATCATTTTCTTTTTGTGCAGTCAAAAGTAACTAAAACCAAAACAATACTGATAACAGTTTAAGAGAAATGTCATTGTGCAATGATAGGTTTTGTAATGGTGGCAGCACAGTGGCAATACTACTCACCACAATATCTTTTCTTCTGCTTAACAAAATGTGCTACCCATGTTGTCATTTTAAACATTACAATTTAAAATACTGATCATCTCAAGCAGGTCAGATTTACAGAACAACTGTTGGATAAATCCGGATCTAATCTATTTTTGTGACAGCTAATATTATGCTGTTCTGCCATAACGTTTTAAAGCAGACTATGACATCAGCTTAGTGTGGACACGTCATAAAAACACTACAATTGTTACAACTGACAGGACATGACTGGAATTTAAGAAATGCCTTTCACAACAGCTCTGAACTCTTTTTTTTTTTTTTTTTTTTTTGTGCATACAGTAAAACGGATGTGCATGCTGTTTATGAATAAATTAAAAAAATACGCAATGTGAACACTCATTAAAGGAATTTTTGGGTTCAATATAAGTTAAGCTCAGTTTGTGGCATACTGTAATGTTGATTATCAAAAATTATTTCTTTATCCCTCATTTTCATTAAAAATAGCAAAAGTCAAGGTTATAGTGAAGAACACAATTCATCGGGCCCTCTCTGAGGTACTGTAGACTTTCTGACCAGAATATTTGACACGCAGACTAAAGCTGTGTCCCAATTCAGAGGCTGCATCCCTCAAACACTGCATTTCAAGACTGAATGCGTCACCAGGGGCGGACTGGGGTTTAAAAGTGGCCCTGGACTTTCTGGCACAGAGCGGCTACACCCGATCCCCAACACACTACAACAAACCCACCAGCTCATTATGACAGAGCATTTTTAACACCACTTACTAAAATAGAAATATAACACAATACAGAAATAAAAATGTTATCTTTTTTTATTTTATTGAAATTCTTATTTTATTAACATTAATGAATGACTGGCATACTTCTTTACATTATAATTTGTCTTCCCTGGTGTATATAAACAATAGTAAATAATTTAGAAGAATCTTTAGACAGCAGACTTGGAATGTATTGCAGAATGTGGACTGATTTTATGGTATTTCTATTGGTCCTTCAGAAATCATTTAATATGCTGATTTGCTGCTTAAGAAACATTTCTGATTATTTTCAATACAGTTGTGCTGCTTCATATTTTTATGGGTAAGATTAAAAACATAGCCTATGTAAATTAGCACTTTTATTTAACAAGGTTGCATTAAATTAAGTTACAGTAAAGATATTTATAGGTTATTGTGATGAGTGGGGCGGGGCCAAGAACCTGGGAACAGAGCGAGGCAGGTGGAGTAATTGAAAATGAGTGACACCTGCACCACTCACCGGTCTCGAGTCCCACGGAGCAGCTCTGGAAGGATAAAAGGAGGAGTAACAGTGAAGGACATGAGAGGACCAGGCCTGGGTTTTATTTTGTGTTTTGTTTCTTTTGATGCGCGACAGTCGTCCGCGAGGGGCTGTCGCACTCTTTTGTGTTTGTTTTATTATTAAAGTTTTTATTTGAATGTTTGCCGGTTCTCGCCTCATTCTTCCCATGACTACACACTTGTTTACAGTTACTTATTACAGATTGTTTATATGTGCGCTGGACCACAAAACCAGTCTTAAGTCGGATGGGTATATTTGTAGCAATGGCCAAAAATACATTGTATAGGTCAAAGTTATAGATTTTTTATTTATTTATTTTTTAATGCCAAAAATTATTTTTCTTTGTTGTTGCTGTTTTATTAATATTAAGAACTAATATTAATCACTGTCACTTTAAGAGAATGAACTGATCCAGTGCACTGATACAATACGTTCAGCTGGCTATGTCTGTTATAGGATACTTACCAAGACGGGCACAATTTTTGTGTGAATATGTCCATTTATACACAATACTTCAGAGAGAGCTTAATATTTGTCTACGTTCTGAGGCGTGGGTTTGCGAGCTTCGAATGAGCGCTGCTTGATTGATTGGACTTGATTTATATATATATATATATATATATATATATATATATATATATATATATATGTGTGTGTGTGTGTGTGTGTGTGTGTGTGTGTGTGTGCGTGTGTGTGTGTACTGTATTAGGGCTGTCAGTTTAACATGTTAACTTAATTCATTAGTTATGAAAAAATAACGCAATTAAATATTTTAACGCCGTTAACGCACTGGCCCCGCCACCATATATGTACATCATCTTACATTTCATACAGTTGACTGTTGACAAAATATGATGCAGGGCAACAACTCCATAAATACAGTTATACCATAAAACACAAGATATTGGGGTAAAAAATGCCCCGTATGAGTTTTTGTCTCCTATTTATATCATATGAAAAGCGATATCACACCAGCAGCGAGAGCAATGCTGTTTCTGTCCTGAATAGCACGAGTTTAAATGTGATTTTACACAATTTTATATTTTAAACACAATATTATGTTTTTGCTCAGTTTTGCAGAGAACATATGTCCTTTAAAGCCATAGCAGAATTGTGTCATGTCTCAGAGCAGCACAGCATTGTTTAGTTTCTGAATGAATCCGCATTTTGAACGAATCATGTGAATCAATGATTCAAAGTCCTATTCATAAAGAGAGCCGTTTATTTCATTCCTGAATGAATCAGTCGTTCAAACGAATTCGACCGCCACCTGCTGGCAGATTTAGTTTCTTATTTAGAGTAGTATTTAATTAAAAATAATAATAATAAATAAAAGTAATAATGATAATAATAAAAACATTAAAGGGATAGTTCACTCAAAAATGTTTAATTCTGTCATCATTTACTCAAACCTGAATGACATACTTTCTTGTGTGGAACATAAAAGAAGGTATTTTGAAGACTGTTGGTAACAAAGCTGTTTTGGTTAACAATGACTTTCATTGTATGAACAAAAAATATCTTCTTTATGTTCCATAGTTTATGTTAGGCTGTTTGTAGCCTAAATGTTTATGTATAATAAATTTTATGTTGAATCAAATCAAATATTTCTAAAGCTGCAGTTTGTAATGTCTACTTGATGCTTTCTCATTTAACACGAAAATGTGTTTAAATAATCTTTTATGTCTATTTTCACAGTCTTTTTTTTTTTTTTTTTTTTTTTTTTTTGCGATTAATTGCAATTCATTAGATTAATTTATTGAAACATCATGTAATTAATTAGCTTACAAATTTTAATCGACTGACAACCTTAGTGTACACTTTGGGGTTCACCTTATACAAATATTAAACAATAAACACTTCAAAACGGTTCAAATGTTGATAGCTCATACTGTTTATTATGTACATAAATGTACTGGTTTAGACAGGTTGTTAACCCTGTTTTGTTTCCAGACAGGTGAATATCCATTTCTTTCTTTCTTTTTCTCTTTTTTTTTTTAATTGAGACAATGAGATAAGACAAGGATAAAGGCGAGAGGGAAAAAATGGGGGAAACACACCAAAACCAAAAATAAACATATGAACAAACATAGAATATGACAAATATCAATTTCAAAATAGACCAGTATAAATGTTACTGACTGCAGTAGTCACAGATTCGACACAAGAAATCCTCCCTTGCTGCCTTCGAAGTGTGCGTCCTTCTAAGGATGCAGCCCCTGAATTGGAACACAGCTTAAGTGTGGTCTGGTGAGACACACTGCCTGTAGGTTATTAATAAATTAAATTCACTAAATTAACACGTCGACCTGACAGCCTTACAAATGAAACCTTGAAAGCTGCATAAAACTGGGAGAAAATAATATTAAATTACACAGCTAGAGCTTTCTGATTTGGCCCTGTGGCAACATGCATGTTTTAAAATATAATTTTACTCTTTAACATAATTTAAAAAATAAATAACATTAATTCAGGTAAATTGACAAATACCTAAAGAATAATTTTTGAAAAAAAAAAAAAAACTGCTTCATTATAAAAAAAAATTATGGTTTCATTTTGAGCTTATTTTAAGAGTGAAATTTTTTATTGTGAAATGTTTCTAAATGTTTATTTGCTTGTGCTCAGTAGTTCTCCGATAAACAAATAAAGCCTTTAAAAGTTTTCGCTCGGTCCGATGCAAGAAGCCACTGTGCGGTGCATGGATGGACCATTGCCCATCCCGAACCCCCCTCGAGTTACCCCTGACATATTATTCAGTGGGGCGGGACAGAGAAACTGAAGCAATCACCCGCTGCAATTGTTGACAGAGCTCGTGCAGTGCAACAGCAAGCATCTCCGCATTTGACACCACAAGCCGGACTGTTTTTCAGAGAGGAGCCCATCACATTACACTTTCACCATGGGGAAAGTTGAAGGCGGGATGAAATGTGTCAAATATCTCCTCTTCGTGTTCAACTTTATATTCTGGGTAAGTAATGCAGTAGTGTTGTATTTACATGCCGTCATGTGTGCTATTTTAGTGTATTGCGCAATGTGGAGCCAGTTTTGCATGCACTTTGCGAGTCATGAAATTCGTTCTGTGTCTTAGTGTGTTTAAGCGCTTTATGCAGGAATTTAAAGCTTCGGAGGGAGGCTGAGAGTCACTGCTGTACGACTCATATCAGATTTTCCACTGGGGAAAATCCGCCCCTTTTTCCTTCAGCGTGTGTTTGTTTTGAGGGCAGCAGCCGGACACTGGCGCACTGTAGTCCTGTGTGTGTTTTTGATTCACCCCACTGACCGAAGCTTTTGATCTCGAGAAGATTTGTTCAAATTAGTTCATGATTAGTTCAGTAACTCAGTCTGCAGGTTATGTCGTTACGCCAGTAGGTGGCGCTGTGAGCTTGCCTTTATTTATTACGAATGATGCATTGAATAATTCACTCATCGATTCTTATGATCAGCTCGTTCAGGGAATGGTCGATTCGGTCCTGAGGCACAACAATAATTCTCCTTTACAGAAGTTACTTGAAATGATATTTCGTGAAGATAGACAGTCAGCACAGGGAGAACCAGGAGAGACTTTAGTGAATTTGTGAGAGCGATTCGTTCATTATAAGATTTATTTAATCATTGATTCATTCTGATTTATCAAAAACTTATTGAAGAGCAAGCGGTCTATCCTGATCTTTCTCAGAGGACCATGACAGTTCATGGTCAAGTTTTCTGGAGTGAATGTACAACCATTTTAATAATCAACTCCTGAATTAATAATCATGCATTGAAATAAATTCTTAATCTGAGTGATTATAATAATTACTCTTAAAATAAAGTAATAGAAAAAAATAGGATGTTAATAAAAGAGAGGAATAAGTTATGGGAGTATTTTAATTTTTTGGTGGTATTTTTATTCAAGGCTTTCTTACCATGGCTCCTGCAGTCATGGTAAACCTGGATATACCGAGAAACGTTAAAATACTAATTTGCAGGCAGGAAAAAAATCATTAAAAATAATAAAATCTTAAAAAGTCGTCATAGTATTTCTATTGTAAATATAATTTTGTATAAGCTCAGCTCTCTGTTACATGTATAAATAAAAGAGATACATATAAAATCTTATCCAGTAATCATGAACAACCAGAAAAAAGGTTTGAGAGGTCTGTCTTTGGGTGTATCATGCTGGCTTGTCATGATGTTTGGAGTAATTTTTTGGAGATGTTAACATTAATTCATGTGAATGTGGTTTTTGCATCTAAGCTTAAATTCCTATTAAACACGTCTGAACTTTAGGAATGTTTCCTGTTTCCACAATAACAGAACTCTAATAAAGATTTAATAGTACTTTATATTACATATATACACTGCATTTCCCCCCCACATTTTCATCAGGTTTTGCCAAAGTGCCCAACAAGTGGCATTTTTCTTTTGCTGGACCTTCAGTTTGTCTCTCTCACACACACACACACACACACATATAGCTGTCTAAATGAGGACATACTATACATGCAGTGTTTTCATAGAAAGCTAAATGTCTCCAAAGGGAGGTTTTGTCATGTTTAGCCACTGGTAAATACAGGGGCAAAGTAGTCTCACAAACTTATATTTGTGTGTTCATTCTAATCAAAAGTGCATGCAGAGAATACATAGATGATCTGCTACAGTTGCCAAAATGTGAAGTGTACAGTAAGTGGAGCTTATTTAATTATGCACTTACCAAAAGTAAAATAAATAAATAAATAAATAAATAACATGCATTAATAGTGCAGTTTGCACAATACATACTGTATAGGTTTCACGTGAACACAGTAAGCATGTGTTACTAGCATAATTGTTTGTGTAATTTAGCATTTTCTAGGTGAAAACTGTTTCAAAGTAAATCCTGCACCATTTATTTATTTATTTATTTCCAAACTTTTTCAAGTATTTCATTCCAAACATTCATTTATCTGAGCGTATCCAAACACTTATCCCAAACATGCATACTTTAGTCAAAGGAAGCCCCTGTGTTACGCAGTGTAACTTTTTCCACTTCCACACCTGCTATGTGCATCAGTGTTGGGGGTGTTTTGAAGGAGACAAATAGCCATTGTGCGGCTTCCAGTCCCTGTTGCTCCAGTGAGGCTTTGGTGGCACTGCAAGTCACACGCTTTAGGCCATCTCCATTCATATTCATATCCACATTCATATTCACTCAGCAGCACTGGAGTACGGTGAATAGAAGCATCAGTGGACGGACCAGGCCTGTGGCTCTTAGTGTAGGAAACGTGGTTAAACAGAAGTGAAGAATAGATTGAAGTGATTAAGAGGTCGATGGGGAAATAGGATATTTGAGGGATAGAGATTGTGAGAGAGAGCTAAAGAGAGACCGTTGGTATGATCCTGACCTAGTTAACCAGTGTGAACGCAAGAGGGATGTTAGTAAAATGACACAAAACGCACAACTTATTGGTCAAAAATATCTTGCAACAGTTATTTGTTTAGCACCTGTATTTTATCAAGCAGAAGGGCTGGAAATGGTCATGGCCGACTTTAATCCCCTTAAAATTTTGTTTTAAGAAGATCTTGGATTAACAATTTCTGCTTCTCCTCAAAATATATCTGAAATGTCCTTACCAGTAAATGAAAGGATGAATTTGTGAAAAATGTGCGTATATATGACCAGAGAAAGCTCTGCTTTGTTCAGTTTGACACAAAAACCTAAATAGTGTCGGAACAGTCACAAGAACAGCTTTTTTCCAGCGTAAAACCTCTCCCTCACAACCTGGCAGCACAGCCACGGAAAATGGGCGCAGTTAGGACTGGACTGAATTGCACGGAGGGAGGAAATTGTATAGGATAATGATCACTGACCTGTTTAGAGCCACATTAATCTCACAGATATTATCATTGATGTTGTCTGACTGACAGCATTTAGCACAGAATGGCTGTTTGTTTACACGAGCTTGTCTCTCGTCATAAGTCTTCAGAAATTATCCAGTGGTTATCAATATTATTAAAAGAATGTTCCGGGTACAGTATAAATTAAGATATATCGACAGTTTCTGTCAATGATATAATATATATTCTGTGAAAATCATATACACTTATCCCACAGACATGAATGCTTAAAATATTTCTTTAACACAGCAAAAAAATAAATAAATAAATAAAAATTATATATATATATATATATATATATATATATATATAATATATATATATATATATATATATATATATATATATATATATAGTTCATTTTTGTTTTTGTTTTTTGACAATGAGATACAAAAATAAGTTTTCATAATTTTAGTTTTGTAGTAAATGTACACATTTTATTTATTTGTTTATTTATTTTTGTGTGTGTATGCCGTAACCATAAATCCTTGCAAGGTATTTCCTATCTTGGATTTTCTATTCTGTAGAGAGTGAATCATACTCCCATTAATTATTAATAATGCTGTCAGATTGTACATCTGGGCTGTCAGGGGCCTAGTGGACAGGAAGGCATAAAAGAGTGAGGTCAGAGTTGTAAACTGTCTCTAAAGACAAGTGAAGTGGCATATGACTGTAAACTATGACGCCCCCTGTGACAGGAGTAATGTAGTAACTGAACCTCAGGTAAAGAGGAAACCGTCTATTATTTTGGCTCTACTGCTTCCTTGCTATTTATGTAACCAGTTAGCTCCATTATGACTATGCACAATAATGCTAAAATGATGCCAGAGTTGGTGTGTCAAGATGTTTAAACAAAGCCACTTTTATACTGGAAGTAAACGTACGCCAGTATCAAGGTTGGGTGGAAGAAAGTATTTTAACATGACAAGTATTGCTATAGTTGTACAGGGCCAACCGCTGCAGGTTTAATATGTGCTTTATACATGATATAACTGGACTGGACTCAGGTGTGGTTTATGTGTCTTGATCACCATACAGACTTGATCCAAGCAAGAACGGCACATTAGCAGAGGAAGAGGCGCATGAGTTATGATAATGCTCCTGTAATTGATGCTAATAGGACAGGAGTGGCTTTGTGGTAAACACCATTAGGCATTTAAATGACTTCATGTTTGTCGATGTGTGTGTGTGTGTGTGTGTGTGTGTGTTATGTGTATTTAGTGTGTTGCTGTCTCTGGGTGTTTTGTGTGTGTGTGTGTGTGTGTGTGTGTGTGTGTCCCACCACGCCCTTGATCATCAGACAATAGAACACACTCCTGTTCCTCTAACACACTCTCTCTCTCAATACTAGAATCATTATAGTGATTGTCATAATAATAAGGGTGCTGTATATATTTAATATTGTAAAATGATCAGTTGTTACCCCAAATATTTCTACCTGAACAAACATTTAAAAATCATTTTAGTTACATAATATCAAGTAGTAGTCATGTTGATCAAGTCATATTTATTAATATTTTTGAATAAAAAGTGTTACCAAATAAAGGACTTTTTTTATACCTTAATGTGAAGAGCATTAGAATAATCTAAAGAACTTTTTTTTTTTTTTCACCATAATGAATCGTTTGTGGAATGGAATGATTCCATTGATGTTAAAGGTTCTTTTAACGAAGCATCAGTGCCAGTAAAGCCGCTTTGTTTGCTTCTCAGCTACTCTTCAGTGTTGAAGGATGGAAACTTCCCCGAGCGGACTGGATTCTGTTTTCCACCAGGAGATCTAATCAGCTTTTCCTGGGTTTGGGTTGACCAATTCTTTCATTCTTTTTTTCCTGTCTTTCTGTTTTTCTCATTTCATAACAGCTCAGTTTGAAATGTTCCACCTTGTTTTCCAGCATTATTCAGTAATTGGTGTTTTGGTGTTTGCTGTGAGTTCTTCATTAGAGAATGTACACATATGAGCTCATGATCTCCAGTTTAGATTGTGTTCAGATGGTCACTTGGAGCATGAAACATCAAAGCAAAGTCTGGTAGTTTAATCATGGCCTGTTTCTTCTTTGCTACAAATGAAAATCTGTTTGTTGCTGAAATTATGGAACTTGCATAAAAATGTGCTCAGAAATAGTCTGTTTAAGGCCACCATAAAACTCCCAATAAACTTTAAAAAGCCAATATGTTTTCCATATACTGTATGTAAGATAACAATAGAAAGCCAAAAGCGAACCAACAGGCAATTTTAAGAGTGGAAGCTGGCCTAAAGCTGACTCACATTAGTATTCTGGCGTAAAATGCTAATTTGATTATTTATTTATTTTCTGGTATTTTAATTGTCTGTCTTATTCTTTATTCATTATTCTTATAATTATCCATGCATTATTATGGTCTTTAAATTTAAAGCAAAATATTTGAGAATTATTTGTAATTATTTATGTATTTTTTTTTTAATAAATTGAATTTAATTTTTATTCAGCAAGGACACACTGATCAAAAGTGACATTTATAATGTTACAAAAGATTTAAATTTCAAATAAATGCTGTTGTTTTGAACTCTATATTCATCAAAGAATCCTGAACAAAATTGTATCATGGTTTCTACATAAAATATGAAGCAGTGCATAATAAGTTATAATAATTGCGCAGTAGATCAGTTTATGACAATGATTTCTGAAGGATCATGTGACACCGAAGACTGGAGTAATGATGCTGAAAATACAGCTTTGCATCACAGCAATATATAATTTTACAATGTAGGGTATTATTCAGTGACAAAACAGTTATTTTAATTTGTAATAATAATGAACATGTTTTTCAGTCACACGCACAGACACACTCGCTCATTGTCTTGTATAGTGGAGTGTGTCACAGACAGACAGTTGGTCTTTTGTCCCAGAGATAAACCCTGATGCCCGGAGGAGGTCTCTGGAGGGGGACACAGGGTGGGGCTCCGGGGCGCTGATGTCAGGCGGATGATGTTACACTACAGAGTGTTTGCTGTCCCGCGGGGGGTTGTGTTATATGACAGCTGTAGCAGACAGGAGAGGCTGAGGAAAGCGCCGCATGTCTTGCATCATCCTCATGGATTTTGTTTTAAACACATATGTAATATGATTTTTCATCGCCTTAGATGGTCTTTGCCCTTCTGAGCTGAGAAATCTCAGAGGTGCTGGTTTTACATAAAAGCCCATTTTAACATGCTTTACCCTCTCCAAATTGGAAAAATTGCCCTGAGTGGTGGCAGGAGTCCAAGAGTGTAAAACTGGGAAGGGCATTTTAAACTGAATCAAATGATACTCAAAAGATGGGCTTCTGAAATGCACTTTGACAGATGAGTGTCTGCTTTCCTTGTCAGCAGTAATTAGAGTTCATTTAAGAGTGCTGGTGGGTGAATTCTGCGGCCTGCTTTTCCTTTCATGGTTTGGCCTTCAGCCGTCATTTCTTAGATTTAAAACCAAAAGGATCCTGCCAGAGTGGAAAATATCTGTACCACCTCTCCAGAAAAAATGAAGACAAAGAGTACAGAATTTTTCAGGCCTTAGATAAAGGTCTGACAATGTTTTCATATTAATTTTTGTAAAATGAATTCATCTTGATGTCTTCTTTTATGTTCTTTGGATCTGAAATGACATCCTCTGAAGATCTTTCGGTGTTGTTTTTGCAGTTGATGGGCTCTCTGGTTCTGGCTGTGGGGCTCTGGCTGAGACTAGATCCAAAAACCGTGTCTCTTTTAGATGGAGGACCTGAGACCTTCTTTATCGGTAAGCAATTAATTGATCATATTTCATGATTATTTCTCCAATGCCGATATACAGTGGGGCTGAAGAAGTATTTAGAAGAGACTACATTGAAATTATGTGCAAAAAACTTGTTAAACATCGACCAAATATGTCAAAATTAAATATTGAGAATAAACTCATTAAATTACAAGAAAAAAAGTTGTTGTGTTTCAAGAAAAACTCATTAAGTTTCAAGAAAAAATTTTTGAAATAAATGTTGAGAATAAACTGATTACGAAGTATGAAGTTACGAAGAAAAAAGTTGTTGTGTGTCGAGAAAAAAGTCGTAAAAAACAACGACTTTATTCTCTAAATGTAACTATTTAATTCTCAACATCTCATTTTGACTTTTTTTCTTGAAATTTAACGAGTTTTATCTCGCATTATAATGACTTTAAACTTGAGATGGTTTTATTTTTTTTATTATTGCTTGGCCCTAATCCTCTTCCGTAATATATAAATATATTAAATATAAAAAAGAAAAATAAATATAAATAAGAAAAAAAATAATAGGATGCTGATAATATATTTGTAATAGAAAATATATATTAAATAAAAAATAAATAATATTTAGTGGTTTCCCACTGTAGCCCTTAAAACTGAAATAAAGGGACGACAGACAGGAAAATCATGGAATATTATAGAATATAGTGATTTTCTCTAAATTCTATTGTATTTTCCATTAATAAACTTTATTATTTTTTACTACTGAAATTGTAATGATGATAATATTTTTATATATATATATATATATATATATATATATATATATATTATATATATATATATATATATATATATATATATATATATATAATATAAGTTAAAAAGGTTATGTTTAAAAAATATTATAAAAACATTATACGTTTTTTATAATTTATTATTAATATAAAACGTATTATACATTATATGAATGCATATAATTAATGGTAATTATAATATAAAAATTTATAATAATTAAAATTATTTAAAAAATAGGACATATTTACAGATTCTACAGTTCTGCAAAATATGAATTAAATAATAATAAATAAAAAATACAAGCATTTAATTTAGTGCTTTCAGAGTTTTGGACCCCTCTATAGCCCTTAAAACAGAAATAAAGGAGCGTCAGACAGACCTAGTGTTTGGATGGAAACATCTGAGGCCACTCAGGGTGGCAAAGTTTCCACGGCCTTCTGCCCAGCCCTCGTGAAACACAGTGAGTTCTTGTGAATTTCAGAGGTTAGTGTTACTGAAAACAGGAAGTGACATTTCGAGCTAGGCATACATGGAGGAAACCACAAGACTTCAGGTTTGCTATGGCAACAGTTCGACATGGGAGGACAGAGAGATACAGACAGGTCATGCAGTGCTAAATCTGGATGCAGAGGAGAACAGTACTTCATGATGTCAGGAAATATTCTTATCCTCAGCCTCCTCAAGCTCGGTTTAGTTGCTGACATCACCCTCATCTGTGGGTTTTACTACTTAAAGCTGTGAAAAGAAGCCAGTGTGAACGAGCATGACTTAAATCCTCAACAATATCCCAGTGACAAAATTACATTTTCGTTTCTCATCAGCCCAGATGAAGAGTTATCTTGTTCAGTTGAGCCTGCAACCCAAAGTCACATTTGCATCACACACTGTCTTGTCTTCCCTAGTTAGATGCAAATACAACCCACATACATTTATATTTATAGACTCACTGAAGCTAGCCAGTCATTATTTACTTTGTTTACTTACCCTTATAGTAACAGCTTCACTATATACTGTATATATATATAGAGAGAGAGAGAGCTGGGTAGATTACATACCAGTTGTAATCCATTACTGATTCCAAATTACATGACAAAAATTGTATTCAATAATGTAATCCGTTACAATACACATATTGGGTAATATAATGAGATAACTTTTACATATATACTTTTGACCTAACTTGATTATCACGTTGATTTAAATAGGATAATCTTGTACCATATTGATGTAAAAATACAAAGAGTAAGAAAATATATTCCATTCCATCAATATAATTAACAACATGAGGTGCATTAAACATTAAATAACATTACATCAAGGTTTCCCAAACTAGGGTTAGTAAAGGAGCTGAGTTTAATGAGCTTAATGAAAAGCTAATAATTAATTAAATCATAAAAATGTAGAAAAAAATGAATTAAATGCTTACTAATAAAATGAAATAATTTATTTGTTTACCTGCATGTCATGTGACCATTAACCAACGTCAGAGAACTGTGAACATGCAAATGTGATTTAATTATTGAATATTTATTTAAAAATTTCAGGGGTACTTCAAGTAAATATATTAGGTGAAATAGGTTCAGATGACAAAGTTTAGGAAACCCTTCATTACATTTAAATAAGAAATAGCATGAATTTGTGCATTTTAATATGTTTAAAATACAAAAGCCTTCCTTCCATAGACACAGTAATACATGATTAAATAACCTTTAATAAATGTGTTCATCAGTAGCTGATGCAATGTTGAAACACATGTTAAACCTGAACTAATTTTTGTAAATCCAGAATGACTAGTGACTGATCTCTGTGTGAATGTCCACAAAACAGACAGACTTTCTGAATGTATATAAGCGGCAGGATATTTTAGAAAGGAAAAGATGAAGAGGAGTAAGGGAGAATCAATAAATGATACATGTATATCTATTGAATAAAAAATAATCAATCAATCAATAAACAAACAACTAAATTCTTATTAATACTAATACATGAGCAATTAATACATAAAACACACCTCCACAAAACAAATAGCATATAAAATAACCCATAGCAGATCTGTACAGGTGGAGCTGGGGAAGGTGGAGGGTTTCAGAGGAGCTCTGAAAGCACTGCAGGAATCTCTAGTAAATATAATTTACTCTCAGTTACGTTAACAACCAGTCAGCCTGCACCATCTAGAGTTTCATGACTGAATTTATATATATATATATATATAATACATATTATAGTATATATATATATATATATATATATCTATATATATATATATATATATATATATATATATGTATGTGTGTGTGTGTGTGTGTGTGTCAGTATAAATAGGTATCTATACATGAAAATATAAAACTGTCTTTACATTTTATAACCATAAAGGGATAGCAAATGAAAATTTGCTGTTCTTTTTCACATCCTTTTTTTTTCTTCAGTAGAACAGTAAAGAAGATTTTTAAAACTGTGGCCCTTGGTGATTCATAAAATATCATTAAAAAGTCGTCGGCTACCGTCACTTTGAGAAAAAAGCATATACTGTAACGGCAGTACAAAATTAATACCCGTGGCTCCTGATGAGTTATTGAAGTCCTATGAAGTAAACAATCAGTCTGTGTAAGAAACTAAACATTGCATTTTATTTGTTCAAAATGAATTCATTGATGGAACAGCAAACCACTACATTGTGTGAACGGCTAATTCTGTTTTGATTTCATTCTAAAATATTTCTGATGAAGGATCAAGCTGGCAATATTCTGTCTAAAATGTAAGATCCTCAGTATTAATTTATTGTTTATCAGGTTGTTGTATAAAAACAATCACACTTTTCCAAATATTAGCAGCAAGACTTTATTTATTCATTTATTTATTTAAATTATTATTATTATTATTATTATTATTATTATTATTATTATTGTTGTCAGAATACTTGAGTAATTTTAAATGTCGGTGAATAAAGACAGATGCTGTTTGTTTTCTGAATAGTGTACTTACAGTATCTAGAAGGGGTTAACTGGACCATGCTATCATTTGGAAGAAACGATCTGACAGTGCTGACATTAACCAGTTCAGACTTCTTAGTCCTCCCTGTCTACAAACACACACACACACACACACACACACTTTACATGACTTTTAGATTACAGTCGGCAATGATAAAGGATTGTCTTCTCCGCAGCTACTGTGGCAACGGTGTAAATATTATCAGCGTGTGACAAGATTGTTTTTAGTCAAGAGGGAAGATAAAGGTTGTGTTCACTCTCTCTCTGTCACACTTTGTTTTCGTTCATCTCAGTTTTACCCTTTTTGTTTCCCAAATGCTTGAGATAACGGCGAGACTTTTCAGTATGAGTAAGTAACAGTCTCAGCCCAGAGGAAGTCTGTGTTTTTTGGTTTGCTTAGTGGTGTTTGCAAAGACAAGTATCACCATTGCTCATACTGAGGGTTAGCAATTTGAGCAAAGTCCTAAATCAAAACATTATTAGTATAAAAGATAAGAATGACACCTCAAATCATGTGATGTGTTGAGAACTCTGCTTTCACTTTTATAAGGGCCTCTAATGTTTAGTGGAACAGCCAGGACTTTTCTCTTTGTATCACTTTGTATCTAGTGATGGGGATTTTTATTGACTGTCTTTTTCCCTGTTTATATTGTTATGCCCATGGGTTTTTATGAGTTGAGTCATTGAATTAGTCACTCAACTGATTTGTTCAAAGCACATTCATTCTGCGCATACATTCTGTTTTGATTTCATTTTGAAATATTTCTGATGCATGATCAAGCTGGCAATATTCTGTCTAAAATGTAAAATCCTCAGTATTAATTTATTGTTTATCAGACTGTTGTATAAAAACAATATCACACTTTTCCAAATATCAGCAGCAAGACTGTGATTTCCTGCGGCTTCATTCTTACAGCTTACTTAGTATGCACACTACCATTCAGAAGTGTGGGGTTAACACAGTTTTTTTTATGTATTTATATATATATTATATATTATATATATATATATATATATAATATATATATATATATATATATATATATATATATATATATATATATAAAGAAAATGTTTTTTTCTTCTTCAGCAAGGACACATTAAATTGATCAAAAGTGACAGAAACACCATTTATAATGTTACTAAAAAAGTATGTCAATTAAATTGTGTCTTTTTAAACAAAGAACTCTTTTAAGAATTTTTTTTTATCAGTTTCCACAGAAATATGAACCAGCACAACTGTTTTCATTATTGATAATAATAGATGTTTCTTGAGCAGCGAACCAGCGTATTAAAATTATTTCTGAAGGATCATGTGACACTGAAGACTGGAGTAATGATGCTAAAAATTCAGCTTTACATTGCAGGAATAAATTACATTTTAAAATATAATAGAAAATAAAACTTTTTTTTTTAAATTGTGACAATATTTCACAATATTACTGTATTTTTTGACTGAATAAATACAGCCTTGATAAGGCAAGGCAAGGCAAGTTTATTTATATAGCACATTTCGTACACAATGGTAATTCAAAGTGCTCTACATAAAAGAAATAAAATAATCATGAAGAAAAATAATAACAAAAATAAAACAAGCAGTTTTAAAACATAAAACAAGCAATTTTAAAACTTTGGAAATGATTTAAAAATTGACTTACTTAAAATGAATCTAAAACAGTTAAAAATAGAAAATGACTTTACATAAAATACAGTGAATACGTAAAATACATAAAATACAGTGCAATCAGTTCGGATAAGAGATTTTCAAAGACCCAAAAATCTTTACAACCCCAAACCATTGAAACTTTTAAATCCATGGCCTGAATGTTTGATGAATATCCTATACTACTCCATAACATTGCAAGCACTGTAGTAATTACTCTGCATCTTCTACCTTTTTTATCCTGATATAGCAAGATAAAGGGTCACAAAATCCCCTACAGTCTCTCTCTCTCAAGAGAGTTTCAATCTCGTTTCCAGACTTCCCACCTGTCCCAGGCCTCCTGTGGCATAATTAAACCGGCTCAAGAAGAACTCCCCATGCTGAACTAAAGAGCTCATGTCTCTAGATTACAATTTGAGGCTAGAGTCTGAGGATGCTGATCCTAGATCAGTGCATCACAGGAAGCTGACTCTCCATGGCCTGATGCTGACCGAACCTGTCAGGTATTAGACTTGTGGCTCTGTTGCGGAGTCAGATGGGAATTCATGCACCCCACGCTCTCGTTCTGTTTTGTTCTAATGAGTATAATACATTGATGGAAGAGGCTGAAGTGAAAGCTAATGACATCATCTTGAAGTGTTGTATGCGGTCACACTGTGCTCAAACACATGCTGTCATCTCCCAAAGTGACTCACTTAACGCTTGTGCTGCCCTCTGCTGGTGGTGACTGATTACATCCTGCTGAAACTACAGCAGTGTTGTGCCGAAAAAGGGTCTAATACCAGGAGAAAATTATTCTTTAACGATCTAGTTCACATCAATGACAGTTGCTTGGCTGGAGCAGGACCACTCAGAAGTCCGTGATTTGAAAAATCTGCAGGATCTGAAGGATTATTGCTAATATTTAAACTGTATGTTTTTTTTTACTGTTGTTATTTTTAATCTGTAGCGAATGTTTATACTGTATATTATATACAACTATCAATACTATTTCATAATATACAATATCCGTGTTTCCCACTGCATTCTGTGACCTCAGACCCTCTAAGGAATAACATTTTGTTCATTTTAAAGTAAATTGCATAAATCTGGTACACTTTGAGAGCGAAAATAATAGATTTTTCATTAAATTCCTTTACATTACATTCACACTTGTTTTTTTTTACAAAGCCAAACAATTTTAATAATAACAATAATAATTTTACTATTATCTCTAAGACATAAATATATTATTGTAATATAACTGTGCTATAACATAAAAAAAAATCTCATAAAAATTATATTAATATTTCTACGTAACAATTTATATTGTTGTTTTACATCTGTAGTGTACAGTATAGTAAAATGACTTTACAGTTGTAAAATACTTATGTTTTAATATAATTAACTAATTTAAATGAAACCCTTAAGCTTTCCGTGAAAACAGGTTTACAAATGCTTCTCACGGAATTGCTGTGGTCGTCTTACAAAAAGAAACGGGAAAGAAAAAAATGTAACACATCCTTCAGCCCTTTTTGAGTTTATTAATTATTTATATAGATAAATAATGTTTTGGCTACCAACAGTAAGCCATATTGCATGTAAATTAATTTAAATTAATTTGTCCGATTTTCCCAAAAGTTAGCGCAGCATGACAAAGCATAAAATGTCTGTGTGTGTTCTGGTGTCCTGCGCAGGGGTCTATATCATCATCGCGGCCGGGGGTCTGGTGATGTTGGTGGGCTTCTTCGGCTGCTATGGTGCCGTGAGGGAGTCTCAGTGCCTTCTGGGATTGGTGAGTGAGATATTCTTCTGTTGTCAAGTTAACAAAACAATAGTGCTCACTGTCAAATGCTCATTCAGGAACTGACAGTAAACTTAAGGATGTTGTTTTATTTCAAACATTTTGATTTGAGAATTAAAAAAAAAAGGAAGGAAACACCTGGAACATTTATTTATTCAATAAAATACTGTATGGAATATAAAGTTGACATAACCCAGGTGCTGTGTTTCTCTTGCATGGCAGTTTTTCACCTGTCTTCTGGTCATCTTTGGAGCAGAAGTCGCTGCAGGAGTGTTTGGGTTCTTCAACAAAGACCAGGTAGTACTAAACTGCAAAAGATCCGAGTCATGTTGATTCAGAGTTCATTTGAGATAAAACCAGTCTGACTTTTACAATATTTGTCATTTTAGATCACTGGGGAAATAAAAGAATTCTATGACAAAACAGCAAATAATGCCACCGTCAACTCCTACCATGTCAACGTGAGTTTGCACTTTTTACTTATAATACTTATTTAGAAAAGTCAAATGCTCATTTAGCATCTTATGGAGTCTTAATTTAGTTTTATTTATAATCTGCTATATTTATTAACATTTTGAAGGTTAAATATAAATGTCAATTCAACTAAAATTAGTTTGTTTTAATAATTTTTTTGTTATTTGATTTTGTCAGTTTTAAACATTTCTTTTTATTTATTTATTTTTTTTTTATTTTTTTTTTTATTTTTTTTATTTTTTCATTTCAGTTTGTTTTAGTCATTTTAGTACTTAAACCTAATTCAATTAATTTCCAAGGCAAAAGTTTTTCATTTAATATTTATGTCTTATTTCAGATTTATATCAATTATAAAAATGACTTTAAATAGTTTTAGAGATCAATAACAACACTGATATAAATATAAATTGTGTTTATATATTTGTCTAACCTTATTATGAAAGAGTTAAATTTGTAACACTTCACGTCTGCAGTTGAACTGCTGTGACTCAACCAGTCTGTGTCAAAACGTCGGATCAAACCAGGTGAGAATGAATGAAGCACAGATGAGAAGCTTTATGAATGCAATAAGTAGAACTCCTGTATGTTTGGCACTTTGGTTAGTGTGACGTCTGTTCAGTATGCATTGAAACTAAAATGTTTAGGAAGATGTGGTATTGAGATGCATATTATCAGTCAGTCAGTTATCGATCTGTTTGACTCCATGCAGACATGTCATGAGGCCATTGAAGAGTTTTTCAACAGTAAGCTCTTCATCGTGAGTTATGTGGGGATCGGAATCGCAGGAGTCATGGTAAATACCATTATCTCATTAACTATTTCCTTCTCTGCCTGTGAATCCTGTATAACCTTCAAACTTCATCATTTTAATACTTTTTTAAAACTTTCAAACAAGGCTTTGTCAGGCCAATATCTTCTTCTGCATGTGCTCCGGTGTCCTGTAAACAAAGGCGTCAATATTGCCTTATCAATTTGAGCCCGAATCAGACCCAGAGAATATCAGCGTGTGGATTAAAAAGGGAAGCAAACAGGGTCAACTTTAATTTCATGTGCAACATCTTCTCTTTTTACAGATTATTGGCATGATCTTCAGTATGGTCCTATGCTGTGCAATTCGGAACAGCAGGGAGGTACTCTAACACAGTCTTCCCCACCTGGACATGACCTTTCACCTTTGACACTTAACCTTTGCTGGACTTGCATATACAACAATAACATTCCAACAAAGTTCAAGGTGTTCTACTGCCACTCCGGAGCCGAAAACAGACTCCACTTTCATAATCCTGTCCACCTCAACCAAGCGATGGTTAGTCCAGCCTAGTTGTTTAAAGTCTGTCTTTCTAGCTGGATTGTCTTAATTTAATGCCTGCTTTGGAGCTGGATCTTCCAAATGCGACTAAAACAAGACACCTTTCTATTGTTTCTTCCAATTGTTTTTTAAAATCATTTCGATTTTGACTTCAGTTCTAGTGCACATTGATCAGCTCTTTCTGCGAGGGTTTGCAGATTTATGTATTGATGCTATTCCGGGCTGTTGCTGCGTGGCTTCACATGTCAGGTAAAAATATTGTGTAATGTGATGCCAGGGGTTTTGTGGCAAACCCACAGCTGCTGGGAACGGTGATAAGAAGACCCACAGATGCCTTTTACTTTACAAAGTTGTCTTCTACATCACCGACACATTCCAAATGCAAATTAACATTACCGAAGGATCAGAACGACATGCACATGCGCACAAAACTCTCAAAACTCTTCAGAAGAATCCTTGCATGCATGTCATCCAGTAAGCCCTCTTAAAGGGACAGTTCTCCCAAAATGTTCCAAACCTGTTGAACACAAAAGATACTTTGAAGAATGTTAATAACCAAACAGCTGACGGTAGCCACTGACTTCCATAGTATGTAGAAAAATACAATGGAAGTCAATGGCTACCGTCAGCTCTTCTTCAAAATATCTTCTTTCTTTATTCAACATGAGATTGAAAGAAACTCGTACAGGTTTGGAACAAGTCGAGGGTGAGTAAATGATGATTTTTAGGTGAACTGTCCCTTTAAGTCCTGCTTCTCTTCTAAATTTCTCTATGTCCTTTCCACTTCAGGAAAGGCACACTAACACATATTCCCAGCTCTGCTTTCTTGCGTTTGAACTCACGCTAACATCGATGATCAGGTTTCTGTTATGCAATAGCCGGGCTCATCTGAAGCCCCCACTGATAATGGTACAGCTCGGTATTCTCTGGCATGATGGAGCCAAATCCTCTCATTCTCAAGCTGGATCTTATGGTGTAGAGTTGCCTGGTTATTTTACACATGTAGCTAAGTAAAGACTTGAGGCTGAAGATCCACTGACGCTGTCTTGTGTCTTCTACCATCCAACCATCTGCACTGTGAAAACCAATCATTTGGTTGATTCATTCAACAGTTGAGGATGGTTTAAGCAGTGTCCTTAAGTGGAGTTATTAGAAGAGGAGTTATTATTTTTTATTATTTCAACATACATGCATTTACATAAATTGCATGAATAAATTATACATACATTTGTTGACTTTAAAATAATTGGGAAACTAATCCTGTGAACTCCTTTGTACAATGTCACACATTAATTAGTGAGTAGCTTTTTTAATTAACAGTTGTTGTGATTTATTTGGATAGGATGGGGATGTTGAGACAGGAAGTAATGAGAGAGGAAAACAGGAGGTTCAGGTCACTCGAGGCGCATCTGTGTCAGATGTCATATTTTGAGGTTTAAATTCGATTTTGTTTTTCAGATTTTCAATGAAGTCTCACACTTTTGAACCCCCCAATTGTCAACTATCCTTCAACTTTAAATGATCAAATTCAGGATCCTGAAATGAACACATATCTCCAAGTTTTAATGAATTAAATTTCATTAGTGAAATTCCAGCAAAATTTAGTGGACAAAAATGGTCCATTTTCAATAATGTAGCAATGCATGAAGCACAGCTCACACAGAAGTCACTTTCAAACCAAGCAACTTTCTGTTGGTCAAAGAGTTAAATTTCTGTTGACTTGAACATGAGTGAAATCTATGTGCGGAACTTATTCGCGCTCATGCGAAACTCCCAAACATGCGGATTCCTATTGAAATGATTGGATTTCGGCTGTGAAATTTCACCGAGCAGCGATATATGTGAGTGTATCTGCAGTCTTAAATTCTATGTACATATCTGTGAGAGTTTCATGAGTTGTCATTGTAGTTGTAGCGATCATGAATATCTGTATTGTGCGGTTAATATGTATAGAGTCAGTTTTGGCCAGTGTACAGCAACTTGTGTTTCATATTTTGCATTTGAATATTAAGGTGCCTTTTTTATTTATCTGAAAAGACAACTTTGTATTTGGTTGAACTTTTTTTTTATTTAATTTTTTTTTAATGAAAGGATTTGAAAAGTATGGAAGCCCGTTTCCGCCACTGAATAAAAAATAAAACAAAGTAATTGCGACTTTTTATCTCACAATTCTGACTTTTTTTCTCAGAATTGCATGTTACAAAGTCAGTATTGCGAGATATAAACTCACAATTAAAAGACGCAATTACTTTTTTTTATTTTTTATCTAGTGGCGGAAACAGGCTTCCATAGAAATGGGATGAAATGTCTTTTTTATTATTTATAATGGGGCAAAAGTTGGTTGGTCAGATATATTTCTGCTGGTGCATCACTGCTGAAGTTCCTCAAGTTGATGTAGCATTAGAGTAGCGATTAGGATACGTCGTAGTCGATGCTAACAGAGAGTAACACATGAAATAAGTGTTTTGTTCACATTAAGTGTTGATGTAGATCTGTACTCACACCCAAAAGCAACCCAGTCGTGGTTGTTCAGACTGTAAAATAACTAGTATGGAGCATGTCGTGTGGCTTTCGAGTAGAGGCTCTGTTGTAAACTATTTTTAGTGTGTTATTCCTACACTTTGTGTAAACAATGTCGAGATTTTTTTGTACTGTAAACATAACACTGCAGTCTTTTGATGTTAGTGGTCATAATGTGTGTGTTTAATTTATTTTCTGGAGAGAAAGTTCAAAACAGCATTCAAGTTTCTCAGGAACATTGCAGCATGAGAACAAATAAACTTGTTTGAAGTTTCTGATTCTTGTGGTTTTCAGATTTTCAAATCACCAACAGCGTGTTGCCGATATGCCGACATGCCTTGTTGTCAGGAATGTCCGTTAAATAAAAAATTTTATGGGTGGCCCGACTTTTCCAAGCAGACTGACTACCGCAGGACCTTAGTTTGCCCCCTCATCACATGACATCAATACTGGTTGTCTTTTTTTAACTGATTGCAATGGAAGGCTGTGGAAGTGAAATGTTAGTAGCACAATCGAATTCATGTTGTATCACATGACATGGGCTTGAGTCTTATATTGTGTGTGTGTGTGTGTGTGTGTGTGTGTGTGTGTGTGTGTGTGTGTGTGTGTGTGTGTGTGTGTGTGTGTGTGTGTGTGTGTGTGTGTGTGTGTAAATACCCACACTGTGTGAATTTGGCACCAGCTTGGCAGTAGGTATAAAGCTTCTGCTACCCAATTCATTCTAAATATAGATCATCCAGTTTTGTCAAGTTATTTAGGCCCACCAAGTAGAGTTTACCAGCACCTTAGTAACTCTTAATTTCTGACAAAAGATGAATTAAAACATTAAAAATTATAATGATTTTGATATGAAACTATTTCATTAAAAAATAATTAAATAAATAAAAAATTACATTACAAGTTCATAGAAAAGCTCAGAAAAGAATTAATTTTTGAAAATGATTTTGTCACCACTTGTATTCCTTGCAACACAAGTCAAATGCTACTTCTTTATGTAACTGTATTTATATTGTACAGGACGTTAATTATGCTTTTAAATACATTGAATACAAATAATTTCATTATGGACGTCCTGGCCACATCGCAGCTTTATAGCAGGACTTCATTTTGCCTTGTCTTTCTGGCATGAAATTCACGTCAGCTGCAAGTGAATGCTATGCAGGAAGCACTAGAACCAGGCTAAAGTTTCATCTGCAGTGCACAGTGTGCACTTTTCACCAACACAGATGTGTTCTTAGTTAACACTCACCAAGCACTTTAGAAGTCCGTACAGTATATTAGTGAGTTTTCTTTACTGCATCCCATGCGTTATTTGAATATTCAGTCTTGCATTAAAGCACATATAATATAATACATTCATTCTTTTTTTTTTGAGGGGGGGGGGGTTAAATAAAAGCTATTTTGAGCTTTAAATAAAAGCAGATTTTGTACTTGAAAACTGATAAGCTCTAAAGATACAGTTTGTTTACAGGGTTGAGAAGAACTACCAACTGAACTTCACAATTACTGATTTTTATGTCTATTTTTACGAATTTAGCCTGACCTTAGTTCTGAGTTAGTTTTGTTAGATAGATTTTCTTTTTTTATTTTTATTTTACTTACAAATCAAATCAGTCATCCTTACACACTTTACGCTCATTTTAAAAATGTTTTTGTTTTGTTTTGTATTGTGTTCAGTGTGTTCCTATTTTAAATCATAGACAAATTTATTAGAAGTGTTAGTAGAGAATAGCTTATCCAAAAAAAAAAAAAAAAAAAACTTTTTATACAAACCATTCTATACAAATTTTTTTTTTACAGAAACCTTTTGAAATGTATTTGCACATACTAATAACAAAATTAGGAACATGGTGGAATAAACAAAACACACATAGGTTTTATTTACGGTCTTTGTGTCAAACCACATAGTTTTGTTCCAGATTTCTTCTGTTTAGCACATTTCAAAGTGTGAACCACACTCAAGTCCCAGTTTTTGGAATAGTTCAGAATGTCTGTCCAGGCTCTTAAGTATGACAATTTAACAAGGTTAGGTTGAACACAATTTCTTTTAATTCTGTAAAAATAAAACCTCACTTCAGCAGGAATCAAACATCCTGTCTGTGTGTGTGTGTGTGTGTGTGTGTGTGTGTGTGTGTGTCTCTCTTCCAAGTCATGTATATTGTATAACAATGTCCTCACAGGTGTGTCTCCACGCTAATGTCCACATTAATCAGCAGTGCCACTGTAATATTGTGCATATACAAAACGTCACAAGAAAGGTAGGACACAACTGTTAATGGAAGACATAAGTATATAAAAAAAGGATTTTCTGGCCCTTTGAGTGCATGAGTCTTGGCCGTACACTTTCAAATCAACCCTCACTGAGGATAAATCTGACTGTCTCTGACCATACATTTCCAATAGAATCATAATCATGTGCAATGATATAGCTTCCTGAATAAGCCAGCTGAATATGCTAAAGGTAGCATGTAAAGACGTGAACTTAAACTCTAAGCTATTAACAGTCTTCTCCAACTACCATTTGTTTCAACACACTAATAATTATGCAACACATAATCATTTGTGCAAGATGGTGAAATTGTACACTCAGAAAAAAAGGTACAAAATCTGTTACTGGGGTTACACTTTTGTACCTTACTTACCCCTAAAGCAGGGCTGTCAAATTCAGTTCCTGGAGGGCTCTGCAGAGGTGTTTTTTTTTTCTTTTTCATCCCTGCTCCAACACACATACCATGTAGTTTTCAGATAAGCCTGAACTTGATTTGTTGAATCAGGTGTGTTTAATTAGGGTTGAATCTTAACTCTGCAGGGCTCCGGTCCTCCAGGAATTGAGTTAGACACCCCTGTGCATAGTAGTATCTTACAAGTACCTATTAGTATTTAAGTAGTACATGTTAGTAACCCCAGTGTCAACTTTTGTGCCATTTTTTCTGAGAGTGTATGATCTCCTATAACTTGGTTCATATAGAAACATTCAACATTTTTAGGTATTTTCCAGATTACTGTGATGGTTTATGTTGTATGTATTTGTATGACCCAGATTTGAACAATTTTGCCCTCTTATACAAATCATTACAAATTGTCATGTGAGCAGGCTGGTTTGTTCTCAGATATTTAGTCGCATCATAGCTGCGTTGGTCTTTAAAGTTTAATTCAGGTGGTTTCGCAGTTTAGACAGAGTAAAGGTTAAATGGAGTTTGCCCTAAAAGAAACTCCCCAACACCGATGAAGTAAACCACTTGAGCAATTCCAAAGAGTGGAGCAATGACCAGAGCCCTGCAGCCGGCACCCTTCAGAAAAGCAGCTGGCCCTTCTTTGCGCATTATCTTTCTGTAGAAACAAAGAGCGGGATCATCATTAATACAGCAGAAACAGAAAAATGCATTAATGCATTTTCCTAGAATGCGATTAGCTAGGTTACTGGTTGCTTTACCTGATGCAGTCTGCCACACCATTGTAGGTGTCTTCATTTGCACTTTTATTGAGTGACTGCAGCCGGGTTTTCACAACTGGATAGAGATGGGATCAACCTAAGTCTTTGCACATACACTAACATATACTCAAACAGGTGTTCTTAGCCAAACTTGAATGCTCACCATCACAAGGACTGACTGCCACAGCCGCTGTACATCCAGCCACACAACCCGAAATAAAAGACCAGTAAAAAGGCACCTCGTCTTCCTCAGATGTCTTCCCCAGCTTGTTGATGTGGGCAAACAGCGGAAAGTAAACCACTGAGAAAGGGATGTCCCTGTAAGAGGAAGACCCAAGGTATGTTTCACTAAAGTCTCGAGAGATAACTTGCCCAAGTTGGACGTTCATGGATCAGTGTCCTTTGTCGAATGTACCTAGCAAACAAATACAGTCCTAACCACCCACCTACCTCTAAAATCTGAGAGGAATGATGGACTACTAAGAAAGCTTTTCAAGGCTTTAACTCTGCCATAACCTGACTCTAAAATTGGACTGTTCGATGGTAGTGTTGTTCCAGGACCAACAAGGATGTAAAGTCATGGGCAAGTCTAACTTGGGTCAGCCATGCTACACCAGGGGTGTCCAATCCTGCTTCTGGAGGGCAACCTTCCAGCAGAGTTTATCTCCAGCCATAATTAAACACACTTGAACAAGGTCTTCAGGATCACTAGAAACTTCCAGTCTGATGTGTTGGGGCTAAACTCTGTAGGAAAGTGGCCCTCCAGAAGCAGGATTGGACACCCCTGCTTTACACCAATATTTCCTTGTGGTATTTAGTTTAGAGGTTCTGTGGTATGGCTTATTTAGGCCTGTGGTACTTAAACCACAGTTTGAGCTGGAGGATTGAATTTGGAACAGATTGCCCAAACATTTACATTATAAGATAGAGTTGTACAGTACCTCAAGAGGGTTGCTCCTAGACCTTTGTAAAGTCCCTGGATGCCCTTTGTGCGAAGCAGTTCCTGGGTAATCTGAATGGCTGACACTTTCCTGGTTGAAGACAATGGACCTGCACTGTATGAGCAGTTCAGGACTGGACTGGCTGTTCCAAGTTTCACAGTGTGAAGCACGGGTAACTTCTTCTGCTGGGCCACTGTATGTAAAAGATGGCACAGCCTGTCAAGAAGCCTCCTGCATAAAGTAAACTTTACAAGTCTACAAAATTAGTGGTTCTGAACTCTGGTCCTGGAGATCCACCACTTTGCACAATTGTTACGATTTGAATCAGGTGTGTTAAATAAAGAAGAATATTCAGTGATCTGATGATTGATGACATCATGAATATTAAGGGTATTGAAAATTGTAGATTAATCACGATAGAAGGGTCAGTATTTATGCCTCACCAAGTCGTCCTGCGTCCTGAAGCTGGATCTTAAGCATTTCCATTGGGGTTGTGACAATAACCTGACACATCCCTGCCCCGCAGCCAGCCAACATTTCTTGAAACACGCTCAGCTTGAGCCTGAAATACAAGTGAGTATCATTCAATGCTTTTTTCATTTGAACTATTATTGAGTATTGTACAATTTCTTGATAGAAGCAAAGGGAACATACTTTCCCGTACTGAGCTGCTGACGGAAGAAATCATTGGCGGCTAGTTTGATGGCCTTCTCAGGAGTCACCAGTGTCAGGTTGACTGCTGCACCTGTAGGAAACTTAGTTAAGTTCAAAGTTTTGGGAGGAAATTCCTGCTTTGGGTCCTCTTCTGATTCCTGACACTGAATCAATACAATGAAAACATTTTTAAGATTTCTTTGCAAATGTAGAACTTTGCAAGCTATATCAAATATCTAAAAGCAAGTCACAGGAACTAACAACTATTACAGTCGAGAGGCTTTGGATTGGCGCCTCTTGCTTGTTTATGTAAATGGTGTGAAGTGCTAACTTGCAAGTTATGTTGCATTATGATGATGCCCTCAGGGGCTTTAGATTTTAGGAAAAGATGAAGGTAAAGTATTCTATTAAAATTTCTAAATTTGCTTACCTCTGTACATTCCAAAGTATCCCTCAGATCGAACAGTCTTTATCAGACAGTCCATCCTAATCAAAATAATAATAAGTTATTGTTGTCTACTGAGGTAAGTCACCATTCCAAATCTTTACAATGAATACTGAGTTAACCGCACCCCTTTCACTAATCCATAGTTTTCTGAGAAAGAGAAACAAGTTTTCAGTTTCCATGATAGGCAATTCTCAGTTACTTCCAGTAGCTCTCTTTCAGAGAAAATGCTGTCTTGTTTATGGTTGAGTAAACTTGCAATAAGAGTCGTTTGGTTTTGGATCAAAAATCCTTAATTAAAATAAATGTGAACCATGTGAAATGCAAACATACATATTTTTGTAGACCCGTTGGTTTCCTCTTTGGTTCTGGAGTCTTGTCTTGGCGAGATCTATGGGAAACACACAGGTAACACCCACCAGTCCAGCAACTCCACCATTGATGAGCTTGGCAGGGAGGCTTGTGAGAAACAAAAGAGCAAATAAAGAAATCAATACCTATTGTACTCCTAATGCATTCATTCACTCATAACCCCCTCCTCCATTTAACAGTTGTACAAAAATCAAGGCACTGCTTTGAAGGTATAGAAGAAAATGTCAAAAGAAGCAAGGCAATGTCAGGCTGACACATTTATTTAAATGCAACACTTCCCTGAGTGTATAAGAGTTAAACTGAACATGTTTAGACTGCTTACAATAAAACTACAGTATCAAAATCATTTTAACTGACTACAGTACACAGCAGACTGTGGTTCTGGTTCCATACCTTATTGGTTGTTGAGCCATGGTGAGAGGTTTGTAGTTTGGTGTGAGGGCTGAGGTAGACAGAGGCGCAGTCACTATGCAAAATAGCAAAGAGGGGTTATATACTGCAGCCCCTCCCAGGAGCCTCAGGCAACACCGGTTGTTCACTCCCTCGCTGTGTGTCTCCGCTGTGGCTGACTGCACGGCCAATCAGAGGAGCAGGATCTTCTTACAGGCATGCAAAGCGACACTTCCACTACCACCCACACACTTGCATGCATGTTAAGGGATTTTCGATAAGTATCTTTAAGTGCATTCCTAAGTTTTAGAGGAAATCTTGGGGGGGGGGCTGTAAAAAAAAAAGTTTTTTTTTTTTTTTTTTTTTTTTTTAAGGATGTTGGATTTCTTCCAAAACATCATTTTACATTTATAGAATGTTCTGAACCTGAATCAGGTACATCTTTTTAAATGTTAATATAATAGTATATAGAAATATAAATAGTATTGATCTAAATAGAAGGTTACTGGTCTGGACATCAAAATATTATATATTGATTCTGTCCCAAGAATCAAAAATCATTGTGCCTTTGATCGAGATACTTTCACAACTCATTTCAAGACCCTTAATCTCACTTCACCTAATTATAGGTTCACCTGTAATAAATATTTCATAGAGATAAAAGTCAAAGAAGTCAACAAAGTACTGAATGTAAATTATAGATTTTGACAAACCATGGTACACTGTATTTTAATGTACAAATTAGAAATATATTTTTTATTTGTAAATATAAACCCATGGTACTTGTGCCATTTTATGAAGGCTAATTACAGTTATATCTAATTGTGTAAAGTTGTGGTTGATTGTATTAGTTATATTTGATTTATTTATTTTTAAGTAAAATTAAAAATCACAATAATTAATGCAACAGTGAATCAGTATGGCAAGTTGGACAAATAAAGTACAATGACATTCAAAACTGTAAATTTCCTAAACACAACAGAAATACATTTTCACTGGGAACTACATTGCTATGTTATGACCATATAAATAATTTGACATTTTTTTTATGATCTGTTCTGCTTTTTAGTCAAAGCTTAATGAATTAATATATATATTTATGTATATATATTGTAAAAACTAATTGTGATAGTTATGGAGGGGAACTGAGAACGAAAATCACACAGATCCCGAATTTGCATGCAATTTTCATAATTATGGCAATGCCAGACCAAGTTTTATCATTAATGTTTATTTTTCAGTTTTCACAACATTATTTATATACTTTGCTGATTTGGTAATAAAATGTGTGAGTCATCGTCATCAATCAGTAACAGTTTGAAAATACATTGTCCTTTAATTAATTACAAACTGTGCAATTATATATTAATATATAAATATATTTTGCAAGCCTTTCTGATGTAACCTAAAAAAATAAAATGAATTGCTCTCATAAATAAAAGATCAAGGTAAGAATAGTTAATTGTTATGTGGAGATTTTAATTGTTGTTTTTGTTTAGTATGTATTTTTCTGGTGCTCTAGTAATGGTGTTTTTTTTTTTTTTTTCTATGGAAGCATTTGCTTGTTTAAAAAAAAAAAAAAAAAAATGAGTGAATGATATTATTACAGAGTTACAGTAAACGAGACTTTAGTGATTAATGCAGACATTTATAGTGAAAAAAGATGCAGACAGGAGAACCACAATAAAAAAAGATTGTCTCTCACCTACAATATTCATCAAGACATTATAGCTAAATTTTGTATGTGTGTATATATATTATATACAACATTGTTACAAAACCAGCCATACTGTTTTCTCTTTTACAGCTGAAATGAGAAACACTTTCTAATAGAACAAATGTTACCAGAACATTAGAAGGAAAAAAAAAAGGTTATCAGAACTGAATTTTATTGTGAGGCAAGCCCCTTGTCGATTGATTTCAGACGGCACGCAGGTGCTCGGAGCATTTGCTGGGAGTGTGTTTTGGTTTGTAAACACACTCGTTCCTGGTAGTGTTGCATTTTGTGCAGCGGCACCGGCGTGCCACCGGATAAAAGAAGAGTGGGTCAATGTGGACAGGACAGCCGGGCATCTTAGCAGAATGATAGACCACAGAACGATGCATGCATCCTCTCTGAATCAGGAAACGCTTGCCCACAAACCCTCTCACGTTTGTGTCCTGTCACACACACAAAATCAACAGTGTACAGTATATAATATTTAGTTTATTTATATATGCAATATATTTAATCTAATCTACAACAATGCTAAACAGTACGTATTTATGCTTATTACTAATTATTGTCTATTACATATTTATACTTGTTGTAATATATACAGGATATTTTCTCTGAAATCAATGACATAATGTGCAGAGAAAAAAATCCAAGATAATTAAATACAAGAAATCAAAAACTTTGTTCCATGTCCCATCAAATTCAACATGTATTGAGTTTCCTGCTTTGTTTTTGTTGTTGTTGTTGTTTTTAATATATCTAATGAAGAAAGTGTTTAACATTATTATTATCCAATTTCACATGTCGTCGTCTGATATTTAGGTTCATAAACAACATGGACAAAATATCAAATGGCTAATGAAAGATAATTGTTCTTATTATTGGTGTTTCACATATGTGTTATGTCCCCAGAAACAGTCATTTATGAATACTACTCTCTCATTTTTATGATTCACTTTCTCTGTCTCTCTCTCTCTCTTATATATATATATATATATATATATATATATATATATATATATATATATATATATATATAATATATATATATATATATAAATATATATATACCTTCATCTCTATTTCCTTCTCACACACAAACACACACCGCATACACACAAAAAAGCATATGCTAGATTAACTTAATTTATATTTTTTAAATAAGTTATTGTTTTTATATATATAATTTAATATATTATATTCAATGGTGAATAAAATATGATCTAAATATTTCTTATTTAAGACCAGATGCTCCACTGCACTTCATTGTCAAAAATGACTCGCACAAAATGAACCAGAAAGAGTTGTTCATCATGAAACCTGCTTATCTCTGGTACCAAACTGGTCAGTTGTCCAAATTATTCAACACATTATGACATCTAAGAAGCATGCTCCAGGATTGTATTGTGAAGCTGTCAGGCTCTTACCTGTGTGAAGCACATTCCGCTGCACATGGTGGTGTTGATGGCCATGCAGTGACCACACTCGTGTCTCTCCACGTACAGCGTGTAGTTCTTCAGAGAGCAGGCCAGGAGAACATCTCCTCCCAACACAAACAGCAGACTGCAAAACAACATCTTCATCTTCATCTTCATCTTCATCCAACACCAGATTTTCCTTTGGAGGATTGCTAATGTTCTGGTCAATGCAGTTGAGAATCCTTCATATAACAAGTCAGATTTGGATTCGGTCAGAGTTCCTCGTGTGCTTTAAGACTCACGCTAATCCCAAATGATCTGTGTGCCTCTTATCTTGCGGTGCAGGGAGGGAGGGTCTTCAGGTTGATCCTCTACACTGGAAATCAACGTGACACCGGGCCGAATGGCCAGCCGCACACAGCTCCGTTCATCTCTTAATGTAACTCTTGATGTTAAACCATGTTTTCAATGGAACTGCTAATTATGCATCGCTATTTATCATTTCAAACAAATGTATCCCAATGAAAATCAAGGAAAACATCTTGCATTTTATTTTATTAGCACTGTGACTTTAGCATTTAAGAATAATTGTATCTTGATCAAATAAATAATAGCAAATAATTGCAAATTTTACATCAAAACAGACTAAAAATCTCCCTTTATATATACACATCTAAACTTCATCGCAGTTGCAATTTCTAAAGGTCAGCTATGAATATATATATATATATATATATATATATATACACACAAACACACACACACACACAGTGTCGGGAAGGTTATTTTCGAAATGTAGTGGGTCACAGACTACAAGATACACTATTTGAAATGTAAGATGTAGGGTACCTATTTCAATTACTTTATTAAAGTGATGTAACTGATTACATTTGATTACTTTTTGTTTACTTTTCTAAATTTCCAACGGATGTTAATCATTTTGAAGCAGGCAGGGTTAACCTCACAGTAGTGCTCTACACTGATTACTGTCAGACTAAATCAAAATCCTTCATCACTTGAATTAAGATTATAATAATTCAATTTTAAAGCACAGTCATTGCAAAATCAGACTTTAGTGCATCTTTTTACTTTGAGATCATTCTAATACAGATTTAAAATCATAATAAGAAATAGTTTAATAGCTATCACACTGTTTTTGACATCAAATCTTGAAACACTGGAATCTAACAATGCCTTGGGAAAAAACAGTTAATCTTAAAATATAAAGCATATACATAAACCCAAATAGGAAATAAAACAGTTATCAAATAAGCATGTGTCTTATTCTGTGTCCAGAACTCCTGAGATATTGGTGTTTCATATTTTAGAGCAGTCAATGCAATTTGGGAAAGAAATCAATTAAATCTATATGTGTGTGTGTGTGTGTGTGTGTGTGTGAGAGAGAGAGAGAGAGAGAGACAGAGAGAGAGAGAGAGAGAGAGAGAGAGAGAGCGAGCGAGAGAGAGAGAGAGAGAGAGAGAGAGAAAGAAATAAAATAAAAATCAGTTATAAAGATGTGACTCCCATTTTGATCGTTAACTTTTTCATAATTAAGTGTAATTTAATTAAAAAATTTTCTCTGTAACTGTTATGGATTACAGTTACATTTAATATACATCTTTAATATAAAATAGAAACATAATTTATTAATTATAAAACTCTTTTTTTTTCTTTTATGTTTTTATGTTATGTTTTACGTTTGCTAAGCTTCCCATGCAAACGGATTTCTCTGTATCAAACTGACCAACTTACAGTCATGTTCTTGTTGCACAGAACTGGGACTTGCCATGTCCCAGTTCTGTTGGCTAAATGGGGTTGTGTGCAGAGACAGCAGGCATGTTTCACGTGTTTCGTTGATTACCTGGACAATGTTTTGCTGTTCTAATCCCCACTAAATCTTCCCTCTCCACTGCTGGGACATGTGCTGCCACAACATGCTTCCAAACCTCAGCTATAGCAACCGCAGCGAATCCCACTCACACTCAAACTGAGAGAAATAAAACATCAAAAATGGCTCAATAACTCAATGAAAGTGTCAGACATAAAATATGCTTAACAGACTACACAGCAAGAAACACAGTACAAAATGTGCTTCATGATTTCAATAAACTGGGTTTATTTAAAACAAAAAATATTTTTTATTTAATTATTTATAAGACAGAATAAACCTGACTACATGCGTTTACCATTTAAATAGTTCCTTAAGACAATAACTGCACATTATCACTTTTTACAGTATTTTTGGATGTATTGTGATTAATTCACAATAAAGCACACCTCAAGTACCTTACTGCTTTTATAAAACGGTTACCACACAATAAAAAAAGTCCTTCCGCCACAAAATTCTGACAGTAACAGTAAACAGCAAGAGAATGTTTCGGTATAACATGCCTCGTCTTATAGAGCTCAAATGAAAACTTTTAGTCTTTTAGTATAAAACAGACAAATTGGCACAGAATCATACCTGAAACAGAATACAGTAATATTTCCTTTAGACTTTCACAAAGATGCGTGCACTGCACACGTCAACATATCTCCCGCACGAGAAGAGTTTCACTGACATGAAGAAGGCTGTGGTCTCAAAATTAAAGGTAAATGATGCAAAATAACGCCAGCATTTAGCATTTTGCTGAAATACATCATTCATGGAAACAGTTTTGATGCTGTATTATTGATTGTTTATGTTGCTAAGTGTGTTACAGTGATACACAGAACCGTTGGGTGAAGCCGTGCTTTACAGTAAAAACACAGCTGGTGACCAATCAGAATCAAGGACTGGAACTAACTGTTTTATTAAAATTTTATATACTATTATATTACAGAAATATGAATTTAAGGTGATTTAAAATATAGCAAAATATCCAGGAAGAAAGTAATGAACTGTTGAACTCTGATTCTCCTGTCTGTGTGTATGTTTTCATCACATAATTCATCATGACAGCTGAAAGAAAACATGTTAAACTCAATCAGTCAACCGACAATAGATCAGACAGATAAAACCAGAATGAATCTTTTTTTTTTTTTTTTTTTTTTTTTTTGCTTGTGATATATATCTAACAACTATGGGTCATGTAAAAGTTGTACACATTGTTCAGTTTATGACTATACTCTTAAATAAAAAAAAAGAATAATAAAGTATGGTGTTAATACATTGTGACAATTTTTTTTTTTTTTTTTTGTGGCTTATATCTCAAGTTAAAATAATAGGTTGCACACATTCATTTCACACATATGTTATAATATGCATATATGCATTTTTGCTGATGGTACTTTAAGAAACAATTTCTATCTGATTTGACCCTTGAAAATATTTATGTGTATGTATAATCAGGTTGATTCATATTAAATATGAGGCAGCCTGTCAAGTTAAATATATATTTAATGAGGAAATATATAAAAAATCACTGCAAAGAAACTGATATAAAAAACAAAGCCATTCAGTCGGTCCTCAGTTCAAATGTTCAGGTCAGCTGAGCAGTAAAATATGACAGACTGAAGGAGAAGCGCTTCAGCGTGGGGTCAGGCGTCTGTTTGTCTTGACCACAGCATTGACTCCAGGTGACTGTAACTGAATCAGTCTATGTTTAGTGCACTCTCAGCCTCAATAATCACAGTGTCAGGGTTAGCAGACTTTATATAATTAGGATGTTATTTGAGCCCTTTATAACTGAAAGATTCTCTGTGGTGCTCAGAGGATGCCAGGAGGACAATATATGGTTGTGCAATCAGTTACATTCACAGTATCCTGCCAACAAGTCGACCTGGTCACGTTGTACTAGAGACATGGAAGTAAACGCTAGAGGGCAACATGATACACACTGGTCGCTTCGGGGAAAAACTAGGTCACAAGGATACATGACCCATCCCTTATTTTTTATGATGTCTCCTCCTCAGCCATATCTTCTGGGGGACAGACACATTTCAGCCAAGGTCAAAGGTCAAAGGAGAATGTGCAGATTTATTTCATATATATATATATATATATATATATATATATATATATATATATATATATATATACATACATACATACATACATATAAATGTGTGTGTGTATGTGTGTGTGTGTGTGTGTGTGTGTGTGTGTGAATCATGATATATTTAAAGAAAAAAAAATAATAGAAATGAATGAATAGAAAGGTCAAAAGAAACATTTTATATTGTAAAATTTTAAATGTCCTTACTGTCACTTTTGACAAATTTAAAGCATCCTTGCCAGGGAAAAAAATGTGTTAATTTCTTTTTTTAATTGTTCTTACCCTAAACCTTTGGAATTGTACGGCATTATTTTAAAATATATTCTAAATGAAACAATTTTTTTTTAATTGTTAATTGTAGTAATATGTCTGTATTTTGATCAGCCTTGGTGAGCGTGAGAGACTTTTTCAAAAACACCACCTGTGTATATAAATTGATTGATAATACAATATTGTGGCAGACTGCCATTGTCCCCGACATCAGTCGCCCCTAGCAACACATACACAGCAGCTGGCCAGCAATCAACCCTTACATCTGACGAAGATATCTCACTTAATATAAACACCATATAAACACCGGTTGAGAAAGAGGAAGGCAGAGTATGTGCTCCCAGACATTTGCTTATGTCTTCTGTTTGCCTTTCATCCTTACAGAACGTGATTAATGAGAAAGAACCTGGAAGAATTAGGAAAACTATCTGCTGGTCAAGCTTGATCCCTGCTGTCTGGCTGAAGTTTGTCATCTTCACTCCACCTTCTCCTGCACTTTCAAAGCAGAAGCCTAAGAGCACCAACCCTTCGTTTGTTCTCACTATTGCACAAGAAATAAATGCACCCTCTAGGCTGAATGACTTGCGTGTCTGCACTCTTCTTTCCCCAGTGACACAAAGCCCCCCAGAGGCAGGTCTATCCCCCAGTGTGGGAGAAATCATTTGCCACCTTGCTGAGGTCTCCGAGCTGTCAGAACAGTTGATGGCTGACCCAAACCAAGTGGCTGGGGAGCTTATGTGACTACGGATGGATCACCACCCGGATCACACCTTGAGCCAAGAGCTTCAGCACTACAACTCATCCATAAAATGACAGATCAGGACGATGTAGAAGCCTATGTTCACACCTCTGATTTATACGAGGGATCCTCAAATCTGGACCACGAGATCCACTTTCCTGCAGAGTTTAGCTCAAACCCTAATCGAACACACCTGAGCATGCTAATCAATGTCTTTGGGATCATTAGAAAATCACAGACAGGTGACTTTGATCAGGGTTGGAGCTAAACTCTGCAGCGCATTGGCCCTCCAGGGCAAGATTTGAGGAACCTTGATTTAGACTGTATCATAGTACTGAGACTGCTCTCATTAGAGTTACAAATAACCTGCTCTTATCATCTGATCATGGTTGTACCTCTCTATTAGTGCTACTGGATCTTAACTCTGCGTTTCGACACTATTGACCACAACATTCTTTTGAATAGACTAGAAAACTTTGTTGGCATTTGTTGGCAAATCATACTTATCTGACTGCCATCAATTCGTAGCAGTGAATGAAGAGATATCATATCGATCACAAGTGCAGTATGGGGTACCTCAAGGCTCAGTACTAGGGCCATTACTTTTCACGCTTTACATGTTACCCCTGGGAGATATCATCAGGAAACACGGTGTTAGCTTTCACTGTTATGCTGATGATACTCGGCTCTATATTTCTTCACTGCCCAGGGAAATGTACCAATTTGAAAAAGAATGCATAGATAAACATGAGGTTTATCTGATAATCAGATGCATAAAAGTAGTGTTCATTGCTTTAGCAAACAGACATCGGGCGCGTTTTCTTTCAAGATCATCCTTAGCTGATGGAGAGGAAAAGTTAAATACTATAGAATTTTGTTTTATGAAACTGAGATAAAGAAGTTTTCACACTGAAAGAGAAGTGATCTGGCGCTCATAGAATTTAAGACGTGCCAGGCTATATATGCAGCTAATCTGAATAAAAAGCAGAATGGACTGAAACATTAAGACAAAAAAACACAATCAATGAAATTTATGTATGATGCAGTGATAATTGACATTATTTATTACAGTACAGAAACTATAAAGTATATTTTCTACCTTATTCTGTGCAGAAAATTGAAATAATATGAAACAATCATAAAATTGCCATCAGGAAAAAATTATAGATTACAAATGATTGATTATTGTCCAGCAGTGTATTTGATTTCTTATAGCAAATTCAAAGTAATAGATAAGAAAAGAAATCAATAATTAAAAAAAAAAAAATAATAATAAAAATGAAAAAAAAATTATATATATATATATATATATATATATATATATATATATATATATATATATATATATATATATATACAACACAGAATCTGCAGGATTTATAAGCTCGGCTTGTCTGCCGCATCTCTCCTCTCGAAAACCAACTCACCCCTGTTGAAAATGAACTTAGCTTGCGGGGGCCGTGTATTGGTGCAGTAAAAAAGGGATGAAAGGGGCGTTTCAGCGCCGCCCACACATTCAAAACAAATATTAAAGCATACTCATTTTTCATCTCATTTTTACCCATAAACAAAAATACGAAAAATCCAGCTAAATTTTCATTTTCCGTTTCCTAAACAAAAAGAAAATCAAACCATTTCTCATTTCTCTTTATTTCTTTAAAAAGAAAGTAGAAAATAGAAAATAGAAAATCAAATGACAAAAAGATACACGGACCGACCCAGAACACAGACTGGCTGAATGACACTTTCATTTAAGCTGAACATCTCACATGGATATCGCTAAACTCCAGTTTACTTGTTTGTCTGTGTTTTCAGATTATCGTTGGCGCTTCCACAATGAAGAACGAGCGCATGCGCATGGTTGCCAGATTGAAAAAAAAAATAAATAAATAAATAAATAAGCAAAACACTGGGAGGAAAATGTATCCTTCCAGAGAAGCTCTGATTTGCAGATTTGAACTCTTGATATCTGGCAACCGCACGAATGCTTGTGTAGTAAAGGCATGTACAGCAGTCCGCAATTATATTTTGTCTCCTTTTTTGAAGAAAATTTAAAGACATTTTGGTATAGTTTTATTTTTTTAAATACATTTTTACCTCGTCTTTTCCCTTCAAAGATATTGCATGTTAATATATTCACAGTTATCATTTATTGACCTTATTGTCGTCTTGTCTTAGTCATGGGAAAAAAGTTAATCAATTAACATTTTTCATCATACTTTTCATTAAAGGTGCCATAGAATGCACTGATACAAAATTTTTAATTGTTCTCTGATGTCCCCAGAGCAGGCACGGCGCCAGATTTTGTCTCTACCGGTGCTAACAGGGGGCTAGACCAATATGTGGGGGTGCTAAGAAAATAAATGATATTGATGACGTCAGAGTTACTTCATAAAGAAATGGGGCTAAACAGGGGCTATTAAAAACTCTGATGGGGCTATAGCCCCCCTAGCCCCGGTGTAGTGCCGTCACTGCCCCAGAGTGTGCATGCAAAGTTTTATCTCAAAATACTCCACAGATAATTTTTTATAGCTTGTTAAAATTACCACTTTTAGGGTGTGAGCCAAAACCCCCTTAAAAAAAAAATATCCCCTTTAAACGACAACCATCCAGTGCTCCCAACTCCCCTCCTTTCCCGAGTAATTGGGCTACTTTAACACTGTTGCTGCGAGTTGCTTTTCATGACCACGGGGGGGTTTTGTTGTCTGTGGAAGGGTTTTGTTGCGAAAACCTGGCAACCCTGCTCCCTTCTCAGAAGAGAGCGGAGCTTTAAGAGATTTAAGCTTTAAGGGCAGTGTTACAGTGACCGTGTTACTGTTCTCACACATTGCTTCCAAACGCAATTTTTAACAACCACATTCCTATTCATGATCATTCTGGTAGCACGTGAAGGCAGCATTACTGAAAACAGGCAGAGACAATGGTAGCTTTAGCAACATTTGCCTTACAGAGAGCCAATGATCTCTTTTGGAAAACAAAATATGATGCATGATGCTTGATTTGTCTGGAGTCTGGACGTTTGATGCGGGTCACTGGTCTGTGAGCAGCGTGAGGATGACTGACTCAGACACTGCTGGAAGCAGATCAGTGTTGTGGAGGGAAAAGACCATCTGCCACCCCACCCCAACGTTCTCCGCACTTCATGGTAAAGAACGGCTTGTTGTATTGGGTTTCCACCAGGCAGGGCGAAGAGAAGGAGCTCCCCTTGCCAAAAGGGAAAACTGACATGGTGATTTCTCTGGCACACAGAGAACACTCTACAGATGCTCAGGGACCATTTTCTCTGGCCGGGCATCAGTGCAGAGGTGTGACATTTCTGCCAAGCCTATCCTGTGTGCCAAAGAACCTCCCCTCAGAAGCCAGCCCCAGCCCCAGTGATGCCACTTCCTGTTATTGGAGTAAGTGCTGGGCCATTATAAAATGGGCCATACTGGAGCTACGTTAATACCTACTAGGGCACCCCTTCATCCAGTGTTGAGCAAGTCCACAGTATGAGAGAAAGAATTGACTGAGTAATGACTCTGGTATGGGAACATCTGCTCAAGTCCAAGCATGCCCAACAATGCCTATATGACTGGCCGGACCAACCCCGTGTGTTCAAACATAGAGAAAAGGTCCTCGTCTAAATCCCTGACACTGTCTGCAAGTTCCACACCTCCTGGAACGGTCCATATACCATTGAGCATTTTGCCCTGTGAACTACTATCTGTGCCAACCTGGAAGCTGAAGGCTAGAGCAGATTTTTCACATCAACCTTTTGAAACAGTGGGTCACAGCACCCCCTGCCACTGCTCTGTTAGCATAGAAGGATGGCCCGTGGTGGACCTCGGAACCAACTCGCACCCAATCAGTGATCACTGAAAGGAGCTCATGTCCCTGCAACCCTCGAGCAGCTAGGGAGGGCCCTGTACAAATCCACTCTAGATCTCTCAAAAGAATATTGGCAGGTTCCAAGATTCCAAGCAGAAGACCGCTTTCAACACTCCCTCAGGGCACTGGTAGTACCGGGTCCTTTCTTTCAGCCTGCATGGGGCTCCAACAACCTTCCAGAGGTTGATGAATGTGGTTCTGAAGCCCCACCAAAAGTATGCTGCCGCGTATCTGGATGATGTAGTCATCAACTCAAACAGCTGGGAAGACCATCAGACTCGGCTAAGGGAGGGACTATCATTGCTGCGTTAGGCTGGACTGACTGCCAAATGTCACATGGGTCTCTCCGAAGCATGTTACTTGGGGTAACAAATCGGCAGAGGCCTCATCCTCCCACAGGAAAACAAGATGAGAACACTCCGTGAATATCCCAGGCCCATGTCAAAGGAACAGGTATGTGCCTTTCTGATGTTGACTGGGAACTACTGCTGTTTCATACTGGGATTCTCATCTTTGGCTTCTCCCCTTACAGACCTAACAAATAAAGGCCAACGCAAAAAGGTATAGTGGAACCCAGCAGCAGAGGAAGCATGCTAAAACCTAGAAGCTGCTTCATCATCCTCCCTGGTGCTCCACACTCCAGACTTTCTCAACCCTTCACTCTCCACACTGACGCCTCTGATACCAGGCTAGGAGCAGTCTTATCCCAGACAATCAATGGAGAAGAACATCCGGTGACATACATCAGCTGGAAACTTATGGTCCTGGAGACCTAGTACGCAGTGATCGAAAAGTAAGCACTGGGTATAAAATGGGCCATCCTGGAGCTATGCTACTACCTCCTGGGGCACACCTTCACCCTGGTAACTGATCATGCACCACTCCAATGGATGTCCAAAGCAAAGGATATCAACGCGAGAGTTATCTGATGGTTCCTGATGGTCCACTTTATCTATTGCACAAGAAATAGACACACCCTCCAGGTTGAACGGACTTGCGTGTCTGCACTCCTCTTTCCCTCTCTGACTCCGCTATATATATATATATATATATATATATATATATATATATATATATATATATATATATATATATATATATATACAATATATATACACACACTGGTGCTGGTCATATAATTAGAATATAATTCCATTCAAAAAGTGAAACTTGTATATTATATTTATTCATTACACACAGACTGATATATTTCAAATGTTTATTTCTTTTAATTTTGATGTTTATAACTGACAACTAAGGAAAATCCCAAATTCAGTATCTCAGAAAATTAGAATATTGTGAAAAGGTTCAATATGGAAAACACCTGGTGCCACACTTTAATCAGTTAATTAACTCAAAACACCTGCAAAGCCTTTAAATGGTCTCTCAGTCTAGTTCTGTAGGCTACACAATCATGGGGAAGACTGCTGAATTGACAGTTGTCCAAAAGACGACCCATTGATACCTTGCACAACAGAGGGCAAGACACAAAAGGTCATTGCAAAAGAGGCTGGCTGTTCACAGAGCTCTGTGTCCAAGCACATTAATAGAGAGGCGAAGGGAAGGAAAAGATGTGGTAGAAAAAAGTGTACTAGCAATAGGGATAAACCGCACACTGGAGAGGATTGTGAAACAAAACCCATTCAAAAATGTGGGGGAGATTCACAAAGAGTGGACTGCAGCTGGAGTCAGTGCTTCAAGAACCATTACACAAAGACGTATGCAAGACATTGGTTTCAGCTGTCGCATTCCTTGTGCCAAGCCACTCTTGAACAACAGACAGCATCAGAAGCGTCTGGCTTCAAAAAGGACTGGACTGCTGCTGAGTAGTCCAAAGTTATGTGCTCTGATGAAAGTAAATTTAGCATTTCCTTTGGATATCAGGGTCCCAGAGTCTAGAGGAAGAGAGGAGAGGCACACAATCCACATTGCTTGAGGTCCAGTGTAAAGTTTCCACAGTCAGTGATGGTTTGCGGTGCCATGTCATCTGCTGGTGTTGGTCCACTGTGTTTTCTGAGGTCCAAGGTCAACACAGCGTATACAAGGAAGTTTTAGAGCACTTCATGCTTCCTGCTGCTGACCAACTTTATGGAGATGCAGATTTCATTTTCCAACAGGACTTGGCACCTGCACTCAGTGCCAAAGCTTCCAGTACCTGGTTTAAGGACCATGGTATCCCTGTTCTTAATTGGCCAGCAAACTCGCCTGACCTTAACCCCATAGAAAATCTATGGGGTATTTGGAAGAGGAAGATGCGATATGCCAGACCCAACAATGCAGAAGAGGCTGAAGGCCACTATCAGAGCAACCTGGGCTCTCATAACACCTGAGCAGTACCACAGACTGATCGACTCCATGCCACGCCGCATTGCTGCAGGTATTCAGGCAAAAGGAGCCCCAACTAAGTATTGAGTGCTGTACATGCTCATACTTTTCATTTTTATACCTTTTAGTTGGCCAAGATTTCTAAAAATCCTTTCTTTGTATTGGTCTTAAGTTATATTCTAATTTTCTGAGAAACTGAATTTGGGATTTTCCTCAGTTGTCAGTTATAATCATAAAAATTGAAAGAAATAAACATTTGAAATATATCAGTCTGTGTGTAATGAATGAATATAATATACAAGTTTCACTTTTTGAATGGAATTAACGGCCTGATCGAAAAAATACAGTTTTTCACTCTGCCTGTCAATTTGAGTCTTGTTTAAGTTTTAATATATATATATATATATATATATTATATATATATATATATATATATAGCATGTCATTATCTCAATTTAGACCCATAATGCAATGTGGAGTACCATCCTGTAGTGGTTTATTTTGCAATAATGACTGACAGACTGCAAATAATCCTGCTAATTACACCGCCACAATAAACAATAAGAACATAAATTTACATGAAATATTGATTTGAGTTTCTGAGTGTTCCGAGAAACATGAAACCAGTTTAATTGGCTGTCACAGGAAACAGTTGAGTATACAGTTTAGCAAATTTACAGAAACATATTATAATGCAAAACAAAATAAAACAAAAACAAAAAAGACAATATAACTGACAGAGAACACACTCATATTCATAGGGTTTGATAAACCAAATGTGCTGATATAATTGTCAGAAACAAGACAAATGCAACACAACATGATATATTGGTATAAAATGCATCCTTGTCCCCAAATACTAAGCAAATTTAAATTAATGTAAGTTTGTGTGTGTGTGTGTGTGTGTGTTTATATGTATTTATATAACTATGTGTGTGTGTGTTGAATGCAAACTAGTATCAGTACTTTTGCCCTCACAAGTGATATGGAGTGATAGAACTAGGGAATTGTATTTCAAAGTCATCACCCCTAGGGGGCAGAATGATGTTTACAAACCATCCCCTAATTCTAAAGGTTTGAAAATTTAAATACCTGACTGTAAAATGCTCTGTTTGAGCTGGTTGTCGAGTCAACATTTCTCTTAAACATTATACAGACATATTTAATAATAATAATAATAAAAAAAAAAAAAAAAAAAAAATGATAAAACACCCAGCAACATTATTAAACCTTTACCTTAAATAAAAATTAAAACATTTTTGAACCCTTTTTTCACTAACCGTATTTGTATGAAATTTAAAATGAATCTTGGGAAACCTTGCAAAAAATTACCAGAGAGAGTTTTTTTTTAACTTGTTTTAAGTACAAATCTAAGTTAAAAGTAGGTTTATTTAAATGTATTAATTGTATTTTATTTCTTTTATTAACAACAAAATATGTTATATGAACAAATAAATGTAATTTAAATTTAGCTTCCTAAAGAAAATATAGTACGCCAAAGTAAATGTATCTTATTTTAATAATATTTATCATATTATTTTATGCAGTGTAACAATATCATTCCCTCACGCTTGTATCCTCAGACAGAGATTACTAACCGTGTCTATTTTAAAGAATTCATGCCTTTGTGAGTAATAAGGAATTCACACCAGAAATATTTCACATGGTTTGGCCAGCTTTAACAGTCCAAACCTGGATCTTGCGTACAACAGCCCAGCTTGTTTGGGCTGCAGTGACTCGGATTCGTAAACATGCCACGGTTGCTGGCACAAGTTTCTGGACTGCTGGTTCGTTAAACTGGCCTTTCTGAAGAGAACCCAGCTTGTCAAATCCGGAGCACTCCACCCCCGACTCCTTTTTCACCAGCGTTTTTCCAAGTTCCACATCAGCATAACCCAGCTCATCTTTCCCATCCAATCCTGTATGTATTTGGACACGTGAGATGAGAACAGGTTCGTGAAAGGCCACTAAAATGTAGTTTTCTGGGCCAATAGGTGATACACCCCAGAAATACTCTAAGCCCTGCCTGTAAGCTTTGTCGACTGTATTGGTCTCATAGGTTTCAATATTCGTGCTAATGTCTGCTGGAGGGTTATCAGAAACTTCTTCAACAAAGTCCTCATCCTTGAGATTATTAAACGTTCCCTTAAATGACGAGTAAGAGCCCATGTGCTGAAACAGAGATGGGCGGAAACGAATGACTTTATCCTGCGTCAACAATCTGTGAAAATGCGACAGCAGGAAGTCGCAGGGCATCTCTTGGTAGAAATTATAAAGGAATCGGGCTAGAATGGGCAGATCTCTGGACTGATAGAGTTTTCCGATGTAGCCCAACTTGGAGAATTCCAATGTGACCCACTTTGAGTTGCTCATGGAATTGATGTGCTCACGCATACTAGAGAGAAAGTTCTTTGAACAGCTAACGTCATCCTCCAGCATGATATAGTATTGGGAGAGATTACTGCTAAAATGGAGCAAATAGGAGTAGTCCACATTTTGCTTCGAACGGAAGGACACACGGTCAGAAGCGTCATTGAAGTTCCTCTTCAGTCCTGTGAGGGGAGGATAGTTGTCTTCGTTGGCGTGGATGACCAGAAGTTGACCCTTGGACAGCCGCGTGTGGAATTCATCTGTAATCTTCTCTAATGTCTGTTGGATCCAGCTCACATCAAAGTCTGCAAGAAGGACGACGATGACCATTTGATCCAGCTCTTCCTCTGAGGAGGCAGAGAAGATTGACTGAAGAGTGTCCTGAAGATAACTGCCCTTTTCCCTCTTCACAGACGAGAGGCCCACCGTCAGGTACTCTGAAAAATGATGAAACACAAGGGCGTGAATATAAAGTTGTTTTCTGGGTTTCACTGGGTTCACAATTTCTAATTCAAGATTTTGCCTTGTTTTTCAGATAAAATATTCAAAGTTAAGCTTTTTCTTGCTCCATTGGCAAATAGTTGAGATAGATAGATAGATAGATAGATAGATAGATAGATAGATAGATAGATAGATAGATAGATAGATAGATAGATAGATAGATTAGATAGATAGATAGATAGATAGATAGCTGTATTGGTGATATTTTCTGCTTATGTGTGGTACGGAATCTCACCTTTTGGATTTTCATAGAATTTTATTGACTTTCACTATGGATGTCCAGAAGGAACAAATACATTTCCTAGATGTGAATGTTATTCTGAGACCGGTATTGAGACTAGTTTATTTTGTAAACCCACAGACCATAATACGCTTTTAGATGGGTTATCATATCACCCTGTTCCTCTGAAATGTTTCCTGCCTATTTCTCAATTCAGTCGCATTTATAGTATTTGTAGTTGAGATGAGGATTATCAAAATCATGCAGAAGAAATGGCCAATAGGTTTAGGCAGAAAGCATTATAAGGAGAAGTGGATGCAATCTGCAATAGTAGCAGGACATAAGAATAAAGAACAGTGGGTGAATTGTTTTATCCAGTGTTCTCCACTAGCTAAAGATATCAAAGGCATAATTCAGAAACATTGGCACACTGTTGACAGTAATCCTATTTGGCACACAATTTTCGCTTAACCACCTTGTGTAGTCTTTAAGAGACCTCCAAACTTACATAATATGCTGGTCAGAGCTGATTTGTCTGTTTCTCGGCCAACACATTTTTTGAGAAATATTCCTTCAGATAACTATACGTGTGGAGGTTGTCAACAATGTCATTTTACCTACCAAATACAAACTTTTAAGCATCCCTGTACGAGGAAATCTTCAGAGAATCAGAGGAACGATTTCTTTTAAGACCTCTAATGTTATTTATGTGCTGTGCTGCCCGTGTGGACTGTTACGTGAGTACACTAGCAGACAACTCAAAATGAAGATTGCCGAACATCGAAGTGCCATTAGGCTGCATGACCCTAGAAGTCCAGTAGCACAGCATTTTGTTAGATTTAAACATTCAGTTTCCACGCTACAATATATTGGCATTGAAGCCTTCTGGATTTATAATTTGAACACATTATCACCGAATGGTCTTAATGAAGAGTTGGATATTCTTCCTTTTCTGCAGTAATGATGCTGATTGTATTTGCATGTTCATGTTTGAATTTTTTTTTTTTTTTTTTTTTTTTTAGTCAGGTGTTTATTAGATTGTTGTGACTTGTTCTTGGTATTTTATGTTTTCACTTTTATTTCATGTATTTTCATGCCCAGTGTTAAGTTGTTGATGGTTTTTTGTGTGTGTGTGTGTGTGTGTGTGTGTGTGTGTGTGTGTGTGGGTGGGTGTTTGCCATGCAGTTTTGCATTTTGGAGCTGTGGTGTGCCAACTTTTCTTTCTTTTTTACAATAGTTGAGCACCCTCACTGTGGTTTTTGTTGCCCATCAGATGTGTGCAGTTTTTGTATTATTATTATTTGAGGCTCATATATGAGTCCATGTATGTGTACATGGTCCAGCGTCTGTCACTATGCAGCATTCCCCTTCAAAAGTTACTAATACTGTATGTACACTAGAGGTACTAATATGGACCTGTTACTATGCATCTTTTAAGAGTAAAAAAGGTACAAAGGTGTGCCTTTTGAAAGGTACCACTGCAGTGACGGCTTTTGTACCCTGTTTTTCTGAAAGTGTAGAGAACTACAAACATGTCAGGAAGTTCAGCATTTGGCTGTTAGTCCCTGCTGTTGTAACCACACCATCATGTGGTTAAATGGCCTATTTTTTATCACTGACGGCTATTTTAAAAAAGCTGTGTACTGTATATGAATTAAACCTTTTCAGAAGTAACAGTCAGGAAAAGATGTATAGTTTTTGTCTTGATACGTCACACATTTTGTTCTGAATTTCTATATATTTCTGTTTCATGTATATTCTTGCCAACTGTTAAGTTGTTGATGGTTTTGTGTGTGTGTGTGTGTGTTTGCCATGTGGTTTATCACGTGATGTCACTTCTGCTGGTATTTAAGGGCTCATCAGTATATCTATTCATTATCTGATGAAGAGCCATACGGCTCGAAACTTCAGCTGTGGTGAGAACATGAAATAAACACATTTTCATTTTGGAGCTGTGGTGTGCCAACTTTTCTTTCGTTTTTACAATAGTTGAGCACCCTCACTGAGGTTTTTGTTGCCCGTCATATGTGCACATTTTTTTTCTTATTATTTGAGGCTCATATATATGAGTCCATGTATATGTATGTTCCCATAACTTGCATTATACTCTTTTTGCTACACTGATTCTGCCATCACTGCTTGCAAAACAAGTCCCTTTAATGAGTTGATCTTGCCACATGCTCTTGTACTGTTAGCATTGTGTGACGAGTACGGTGGGGTAATGAGCAACACCTGCAGTCTCGCGTCCCACGGAGGAGCTCCGGAAGGATAAAAGGAGGAGTGATGAGAGAGGACCAGGCCTGGACTATTTATGTTATTTTATTATGTTTTATGCGGCAATCGTCCTTGAGGGGCTGCCACTTTACTTTTGTTTTGTGTTTATTTATTTGATTATTTAAGGTGCTGTATGTAGGATTGACAGCAAGTGGTTGAACTAGGTATTCCAGTCCAAATTCAAAATACTGGAGAGGGTTTTTTTTTCACCCGCTATATATATATATATATATATATATATATTATATATATATATATATATATATATATATATATATATATATACAGTATATATAAATAATTACCTCTAATTTAAGATATATTCTCAAGTAAATTGCTCTTGTTTTAAGGACAGTTTTCACTTTTGCTGGAGAACAAAACTTGCAGGTGTGTGATCTTCACAGAGTTTCACAGAGGGGCTCAAACAGGAAGCAGTCTCACATTCAAAAACAAGTAGAGTACAAAACCTGATGCAATGACAGAAGACATCCGTTTTGCTCACATGTACATAAAAAAATCAGCTTAAAAGTGTCAAAGCACTGCACTGGCTGCACTGATATGATTATTTTGCATAAATAGTATTATTTATGCAGCATTTAAAAAATGGACATGACATTTAATTGCAATTGCTTTAGTGATTCCTGTAGCATTATCTTCTAGATCTGTTGCAGCAAAAAACAAAACATCTACATCAGCTATGTGAAACTCAATTCTAGGAGGGCCAAGCCCTTGCAAAGTTTAGCTTAAATACCTAAGTAAATGCAACAGATCCAGCTAAGCAAGTCCTTTAGGCTTATGTGTGTTAAACTCCACTGATTAGATCTAAATGCATGTAGATGTAAACAGATAACTCACTCTTGGACTGCTGGAAGACTCCTGCCAAAACTTTAATGGAAACATTGAAATGGAGGTAATGGCCTTTAAGATCTTCCATCCAAGTCTCCTTATCCCAGATCCATGTCAGTGACCGCTGTAGCAAACAAATAAAGAATAATAATTCATCTGCTCAGAACTAAAAGGAAATAAAGCTCCAGAGTCTGTCACTATGTAGCGTTCCCCTTCAAAAGTTACTGATACTGTATGTACACTAGAGGTACTAATATGGACCTGCTACTATGCATCTTTTAAAAGTAAAAAAGGTACAAAGGTGTGCCTTTTGAAAGGTACCACTGCAGTGACGGCTTTTGTACCCTGTTTTTCTGAAAGTGTAGAGAACTACAAACATGTCAGGAAGTTCAGCATTTGGCTGTTAGTCCCTGCTGTTGTAACCACACCATCATGTGGTTAAACGGCCTATTTTTTATCACTGACGGCTATTTCAAAAAAGCTGTGTACTGTATATGAATTAAACCTTTTCAGAAGTAACAGTCAGGAAAAGATATAAAGTTTTTGTCTTGATATGTCACACATTTTGTTCTATATTTCTTTATCATTTCTAACCAAAAAAAGAGAGAGAGAGAGAGAGAAAGAAACAAATATGTTTTTGTGAAATGTTTAGTTTCAAAAGTGTGCTTGTGCTTCTTTGTTTAAAATACAGTGTGACTTGTTTTATTATTTTGTTATCGAATTCATACAAATACTGTCACAGTGTTACAGTCTCCACAGCATACGTAACACAGTTCACTATTCTCTTAAACTGTCTTTTAATGTTCAGCATATTACGGCACTTTCAAACCCAATGTAATATCATGGGAAATATTCTGTTGTGAGAGAAAAAACATTAGCAGTGTGACTCAAATGTACAGGAAACTCAATCGAGCTACGAACGGAACAAGGGCGACATGTGGTGTGCCACAGTCTGAGACTAACCTTGTCTGAGGACATACAACACAATTAGATTCTTAAAAGGATACTTCACCCACAGAAGAAAACCCTCTCATTATTTTCTCTCACTATCTAATCTCATTCCAACCCTGTTTGACATTCTTTCTTTCATTTGTGGAACACAAAAGATATTTTTAGCCTATCCAGTGCAGTTCAGTGAACAAAACTGGTTCCCGGCATCTTTTCTGTTCTGCAGATAAAAGATAATCAGGTTTGGAGTGCTACGAGTGTGTGTAAATGATAACAGAAGGATGATTTTTTGGGGGTGAACTATCTCTTTAAGTCTCAATACTTAATAATAATGCACAAACTAATACCTTGAGGCTTCCCGATTCTGCTTTCCGCGTGTAGATGTAGACCCTGGTCAAAATGAGAAGACCAGCAGCTAGGAGGAAGATGTTTTTCAGATGGCATCTCATCACACACCTTCTTCTGTTAAGACACACAGGCACTACCAACATTAAACACACATGATGAGCTTCACTTGTACTTCTAAATGCTGTTTTTCCCATATGTTTGATTGTCTTTAATCAGTAGCTGCACTGTTCAATAATTCATATGACCCAGTTTGAATAATTAATGGCCGATTATGAACCATTCAGCTCACACATTCAACACTGTCATGTAGAGCAGCAGAATAGTGCTTCTCAAACTACTAAGCCATCATCTACAAGGATAGGGAAAAGTAGCAAATGGAGTGTAAACGTAGATTAATATGTCTATGAATATCAACATATTTATAATTAATAATTATTGCATATCAGAAAATGTCAGTACTATCTTTATTATTTATTCTAAGGATGCAACTGCTCAAAATGCTACATAACTGTTGCAATACTCTTGATGAAAACTATATTTAATGATTACACTAAAAACTACTCAGTGAACCTATGGGTATCTTGGGTGATCAAAAGTAATGTTCCTATGATATTTCATAATAAAGGAGGCTTCTTTAAAGATATGAATGCAATATGCAAAGTTTTGAACGCTGGACAGCCGGTGTTACAAATAATGACTGTTTTGAGTTTTGTGTCTAGAGTTCTGTTATTATTGCAAACATTATTGTAAAAAAACTGTAAGTTCATGTTTTAAGTCTGAAAGTTGATTTAAGCTAAAAGCTATTGCTGTTTTAATGAACAATTGATATGTAATATGTGGAACTACTTTCAAAATCCTAAAAAGTGATTGAGAACTGGCTGTGTAGTAAAGGAATGACTGAATGTTGTTTTCTCATTATGTATTATAACCCCAGTGAAACAGGCCTTTCTTTAAACCATGACTGAACTTTCCTCGTGAGCAAAGTGAACTTTGCCTCGGCATGTTTATCATTATTATACTCTATTTGCATTGAATGAAAGCACACCTGGTTACAGAGACGCATAATTTGTTGTTAATTCTGAGTACCTCAAGTAATAGCAGAGAATGAAGAGAGTAAACCAGGCAAACTGGTTTAAGTGGGTACTGAATGTGTGTGAGCCTTGACTTAATGACACTACGTTCCTCTAGGTTCATTCGCTATTTAAACATTAAACAAGTTATGGAAGCTGTTTTGTTTAACAACCTCTATCAGGTTTTACAGGTGAAAGCAACAGTCTAACCTGACCATCCTTATAAGCCTTTGTATTAAAAGCTAACCAAAAGAAACACACACACACACACACACACACACACACACACACACACACACACACACACACACACACACACACGTTTACAGATATCTAAATGGGGACATTCCATAGGCGTAATGGTTTTTATACTGTACAAACTGTGTATTATATCGCCCTACACCAACCCTACACCTAAACCTACCCCTTACAGAAAACTTCCTGCATTTTTACAATTAAAAAAATAATAATAATAATAAAATTAAAACTTTTTACTGTACTGTTTACTTTATTTAAATATCAGTTTTACAAATGAGGACGTCCCCAAAGGGAGGTTTTTGGAGATTTTGTCAGGTTTAGCTCACGTTTGGGTACAAATTTGTCCCCAAAATATGGTTAAGTAGGTACACACCCACACATATAGCCTATATTAGTTAATGATTAGTATTATTATTATTATTATAGTAGGCTAGAAGAAATCTCTATTTTCATGTGTGGTTAATTATTTCTTATTTCTACATGCGAATAAAAACATGACCTAATTTTAAATTCGGAATGCAAAGATGTAAAAAAATAAAATAAAAATTTTAATTCGGAACGCCCAAATTCCACATTCGAAACGGATCAATTATGACCAAAAATAAATAAAAATTAAATGAATAAATCAAATCGAAAGTATATGGAAAACGGATATACTTGCAAACTGTCCAGATAAGCAGTGTAGATTTTAACACCCAGTTCATATAAAGTTCCACTTACCTTTATATCACCTATAACCTTGTTCAGCAGTAAAAGTCAACATTCAAAATGATACTGTAAGTAAAGCGAGAGAATCGCGCGACTCTGGAGGAGTTCACACGAGTTAATTCACTTCCTGGTGTCCTTCAGTCGCTCTCGGGCTTTGATTCGGTCTTTACTCCCTTCAGTGAAGCGTGCTGAGTTTATCCAGATGATGATCCTCGAGCGCTGCTGTCACGAGGAGTGCTGATCGCTTTCATTTCAAGCGGGCAAAGGTTGGAGACAACTTGTCAGGCAGGTAGTTCAGATGGTGTCATTTCCTCCTCAGTCACAGGGATTACCATCGAGGAAAATAATGTGTCATGAATTTAAAGAGTTTTAAACAGATTTTGATCTCTTAGCTTCATTATTGACTTTCTACAGTAATTAAACTACATCATGGCAATACATATCTATCTATCTATCTATCTATCAAACAAATAGTTAAATAAATAAATGTAACACTTTTTCTTTATTATTTGAATCACCTCTTTTGCAGGCACTTAACTGTCACACTTAAAAATCACACACACACACACACACACACACACACACACACACACACACACACACACACACACATACACACACACACACACACACACACACACACACACAAATCCAACATCCCTCTCTTCTGCATATTTACTTCTGCTTTAGCATACACACATGCATTTGTGGTTTACAGGGACTCTGGTTTTATACTGAGTTTGTTCTCATTGTAATACCTTTGTCATTACACACACACACACACAAATACTACATACATACATAGTGAACAGTCAGTTCTTGAACTTCATTTATAGGAAGCATGAAGCAAAAGACTCTACGTTAAGGCAGTGTCTTAGTTTTTCACATTTGCTAAGACACTAAACCCCATTCTCTGAACCAGATTCTTAATGGCCTAAACCAGTTTGTCAAATAAACCGCTCTTTCTTCTGCCAAACCTTAAACATGTTCAGGCAGTTTAGACACTGTTTGCAGATCTCATGCACTCTTTTTGCAAAACTGTAAACACATTCTCACTCACTACAACACAATTTGCAGCATGATAAACTTTTGTGATGCAAAACCGTAAATACAAGAAAGTAACTGAAACACGTTTACTGTACACACAATAATTCAGAACTGTTCACACTTGTTTCTAAATATGTGAATGTACAAAATACAAGCCGGTTGAAGGTGCACAGATGGCATGGGTGGAAGAAGAGGAAGAGCAAGACCAAGAACAGTCAGTTGAGATGAAATCAGAGCTACTGTGATAGACCATGTTCTTGTGTGTGGAAGGACAGAGGCAGGACAAAGAGTTCAACCTAATTTGAGCAGATTCTCTGTAGCCACCATAATCAGCTGGAAAGTTCAAAAGAAGAGTGGAAGAGAATCTTGTGCAATCTTATTTATTGGATTCAGCTTACACTAATCTACATTTTTATGTAACCAACTAAAAAAATATACATATCACCAGTCTTATAAGACTAGTCTAAACCATGCATAGGCCCCTGAGTGACTTGACAAGGGCCAAATAGCAATGGCTAGACGACTGGATCAGAATTTCACCAAAACGGCACGTCTTGTGGGGTGTTGCTGATATGAACGTGTTAGTACCCAACAAAAGTGGTGCAAGGAAGGAGAATTTACAGTTTTACAAGGAGAAGATACATTTTATTTCATTTTGTTAATAGTCTTCTAAAATGCCTATTGCAACACATTACAAGTATATTCATATTAATGCGAGGACACAAAAGGCACCTGTTTTCTGTAATAGACCATATATTTACTAAAAATAATATAAAGAAAATTATGCAACTGGGTGCTAGAAAGAAGACAGCTGCTAGATCAGAATAGCACAAATGTATAATGCTTGACTGTGAAAAGCACACATGATATACAGTACAGTTCTGCTGGGGAACCTGCATGAAATAGCGATTGTATGAACTTCCTGAAAGATATGCATGATTTACTTTACCACATATTTACTTAATTTGCATGTGTGTAACTAAGCCAGTCTTCCAAATTGAACTGTCTGAACAGCATACTTTTATTTTACCGGAAGGCTTTTGTGTTTAGAAAGACCGTTTGATTTATTGTGTTGAAAATGCTCCAGCTTGGATACTGTAATAGACCATACATTGTCCTCAAAGTAGCAGGAGTTCAGACTTCTGAATTTCATAAACTATCAACATTAAGAGTCACTCTGGGGCTGGAGAGGGTTACATCTTTACTTCCTGTTAGTCAGAGAAACACAGGTGAGTTGAGACAGTTACATGATGTTATATTAGTATTGCACTTATTATGAAATTATTAGTTAAATGTACAATACTATAATATTTGTAATTATAATATTTGTTTATATTATAAATATTGTATATTTAAATCACAATTAATTCAAATTATGTAAATAATAATATTATTATTAACTAAAACAAATTTTTATTGAATTATTTAAAAATTATAATTATTATACAATTATTTAAAGTAAAATAAACATTTACCAAAATAAAATAAAAAAATAAAAGAACAAGGTAACATTTTTACAGTTGAGGTACAAAAATAAATAATATAGTAAACTTAGAAATAAAATATTCAAATTATACAGAATTATACAAAAAAAATGGTAGGATGAGACAGTTATATGATGTTATATTAGTATTAAATTCATTATAAAATTAAATGTATAATATAAAAATTTACTTACTGCATATTTAATTAAATCACAATTAATTAAAATGATGTAAACAATAAAAAAATTTTATTGCCAGGATTTTTATTAACGAAAACTGATTGGAAAAAAACCCTACTTTTTAATTAAAATAAATATTAACCAAAATAAAATAAAATAAAACAAGGTAACATTTTTTCATTTTCATTTAAAGTTGAAGTACTAAAATAACTAAAACTAAATTAACTAAGAACTGAAACTTAATAAAAAAAAAAGAGATTAAAAAAAGAAAGAAAAAAACGATATTATATTACTACTGAATTTATACATTTATAGATTAAATTGATATTATAGTTTAATTATATTTAAATAACAATTAAATGAAATAAGAAATGAGATAAGATAAAAAAGACTAAAATTAAAAATTAAACTAAATACACTAAAACTTAATAAAAAATATAGACATAAAACATAATAAAAAAAATATATAAACATAATAAAAAATAACAAACAACTAAATTAGTGAAACTAATTAAAATGAGAATAAAAAGAGAAAATATTAAATTAAAATCTAACAAAATAAACCAAAACTATAATAGTATATAATAGATGCTAAAATAAAACTGTTTATAGTCATAAATAATGATGTCATTTTGAAAATCTGCTTTACCTGGCAACAGCTCCTTTTCTGCTCTGCTGGATGGCTGGTCAGCAGCTGATATAACAGCAGTCTGAGGGCATAAATTGCGTCCAGCCAGTGGGCCGAGTGTGTTGAAGGTAGAGGCCCACTCACTAATGGGCTCTTCTTGCCGTCTGGTGAGAACACTCATGTACGGATCGGATTTGGGTCTAGTTACAACCTTCCTCATCTCTTCAACTCCCCGCTGAAGAAGTCTGTAGTACAGCAAAGCCCAGTCACGCACACACACGTCGCTCTCTTCCTCTGCGGTGGACCAAATATATATATATATATATATATATATATATATATATATATATATATATATATATATATATATATATATATATATACCTGGAGAAATGCAATAATTTTTGTTGTTTTGTTGCTTCTATTTGACATTGTCTGTAAACACGTTGTACACACCAATACAGTAATGTAAAAGACGGCCCGGCATGTCTTGAGTCTCAGCGGGGCGGCACAGGAACATCTTGACTGCGGCGGTCAGCAGCTTCATCTTCACGGCTGAGGACAGCTCAGTCTTCACTGACTTAGACGTCTATGTAGCCCTCCATCACATAGGGGGCGCTACTGATCTGATCACCATGTTCTCCCAGAAGCCATAACAGAGCCTGCTTTCCCTGAGAAGAACAGGAAGAGGATGTAAAAACTTCTCTTCTCTGTAATGGAAACTTTACAAAACCATTTCATATGAGGATGATCAGGAGGTCAGATGTGCCTTGGCTTTCTCTCATACTGATGTGTGATAGGCTGCACTGGGCTTTAGCTGTGTTGTCTTCTGTGAAGCTAATTTGAGGCATCTGCGCTCCAGAGAAAGTTCTTTAGCCACTGCATACAGACTTTGTGATGATCTGAAGGCCTGTAGTGCCAGACATATTCCTTGATGATGTAAAGAGTATGCTAAAATGCTTGAAATTATTTTTGTAGACAATTATAAATTGCCAGTCTATGCATTTCTTTACAGAACTATTTTTTTTACCCCATTTTGTAAAGGATGAGTTCAATGGCATTGTGAAGAAAAAGCATCAAAAAGTGCCAAACATAGCTTGCTTGTTGTAGATGGTCAAAATATAAAGCGGGTGAATTATCTCACCTCACTATCTTGAGGACCGTCAACACAGGCCTCGACGGTCTGACACACAGCAGCTGTACTCTGAGGACAAAACCACACCAAATCCCTGAACGCCTGGATCACGGCTAAACACACACACATACACACACACACACACAAGGAAGATTATAGGAAGGAGCTGATAATGACCGTTAGCAAACAAAGCATTCATCCAGGCTGGAGAAAGCACCTGCTAAAAGGTTTGTGAAAATCAAACAGTACCTCCTTTACTCATTAACTAGAAGATATAAAAAATCACAAGCATGCACAGGTGTGGCCCAGATTTCTCTCATACCCGACGTGATACGGGATATCAAGACACTTCTCACTGTATGTTCGTGCAATGCAACCTTAAAAAAAAAAATATATAAATATATAAATATTATAATTGTAATTTTGACAATGAATTGATGTTTAATTTATATTTAATTAATGAAAATGTAGAAAAACTATCAAAAATCACTGATAGTTTTTTCCCCACAAAAATCTCATTACTTTGCGTGCAACCCAGTTACTTTATGATTTTCTTTTTTTGTCCAAAAAAAAAGGGGTGGGGGCTAAATTTAAACTCTGTTGGCCTTTCTGGTATTTTCTGGCTCTGCGATATCGTCCGGGCAGAACTATTGTTCCAGCCACCAAAGACAGATTCACAAATAACCTGCCTGATTTATCTCAACTGCTCTGTGTACCGATAAACACATATGAACTAAACAAAATGACTGGCAACATGGGCAGTATCTTCTCTAATACATTAGAAGCTGTTGCCCCCATAAAATTGAGGAAGGTTAGAGAAAAACATACTGCACCATGGTACAACAGTAATACCCACTCTCTCAAGAAAGAAACTCGTAGTCTTGAGCGCAAATGGAGAAAAACTAACTTGGAAGTTTTTAGAATTGCATGGAAAAACAGTATGTCCAGCTATAGACAGGCTCTAAAACTGCCAGGGCCGTAATAATGCACATTATCAGGAAGAACAACCAAAAACAATCCAAGGTTTTTATTTAGCACAGTGGCTAGATTAACAAATAACCAGACGCCACCCGATCTAAATATTCCCTCACAGTTAAATAGTAATGACTTTATGAATTTCTTCACTGATAAAATAGATAACATCCGAAATACAATAACAAATGTAGATTCTACAGAGTCTAATACTTTAGTTTATCCATCGCACCCAAAGATAAACTGCAGTGCCTTTACAACTATAGGACAAGAAGAGCTAAATAAACTTATCACTGCATCTAAACCAACAACATGTTTATTAGATCCTGTACCCACTAAATTAGTGAAAGAGTTGTTACCTGTAGCAGAAAAAACCGCTTCTCAATATTATTAACTCGTCGTTATCTTTAGGTCACGTCCCAAAACCATTCAAGCTGGCGGTTATTAAGCCTCTTATTAAGAAACCACAACTAGATCCTAGTGAACTGGCAAATTACAGACCCATTTCAAATCTTCCATTTATGTCTAAAATTTTAGAAAAAGTTGTGTCTGCTCAATTGTACTCCTTCCTACAAAAAAAAAAAAAAAAAAAAAAAAATATCTATGAAGAATTTCAGTTGGGTTTCAGGCCCCATCATAGCACAGAAACTGCACTTGTTAAAATTACAAATGACTTGCTTCTTGCATCAGACCAAGGCTGCATCTCATTGCTAGTTTTACTTGATCTTAGTGCTGCGTTCGACACCATAGATCACGACATACTCATAGATAGATTACAAAACTATACAGGTATCCAAGGGCAGGCTTTAAGATGGTTTAGATCCTACCTGTCCGATCGCTACCACTTTATTTATTTAAATGGGGAGTCATCTCATTTATCACCAGTAAAATATGGAGTGCCACAAGGATCTGTCCTAGGTCCTCTGCTATTTTCAATATACATGTTGCCCCTTGGTAATATCATTAGAAAATACGGGATTAGTTTCCACTGCTATGCTGATGATACTCAACAATACATCTCAACGAGACTAGATGAAACTTCAAAATTATCTAAGCTAACAGAGTGTGTTAAAAATGTAAAAGATTGGATGACCAATAATTTTCTCCTATTAAATTCAGATAAGACAGAGATATTACTTATTGGACCAAAAAACATTACACAGAATCTCGTACATTTCAATTTGCAATTAGACGGATATACTGGTACTTCCTCTACAGTCAAAAATCTTGTCTTTTGAAAATCATATTTCCCATGTTACAAAAACAGCATTCTTCCATCTTAGAAACATTGCCAAGCTACGAAACATGTTACCTGTTTCTGATGCAGAAAAGTTAGTTCATGCATTCATGACCTCTAGACTGGACTATTGTAATGCACTGCTAGTTGGTTTTCCTGCATCCTCAATAAACAAGCTACAGGTAGTCCAAAATGCAGCGGCAAGAGTCCTTACCAGGTCAAGAAAATATGATCATATTACCCCAATTTTACAGTCTCTGCACTGGCTACCTATTAAGTTCCGTATCAGTTACAAAATATTATTACTTACCTACAAGACCCTTAATGGTTTAGCTCCTGCGTACCTAACTAGCCTTAAACCACGCTACAACCCATTACACTCCCTAAGGTCACAAAACGCTGGACTTTTGATAGTACCTAGGATAGCAAAGTCCACTAAAGGAGGTAGAGCTTTTTCGCATTTGGCTCCCAAACTCTGGAATAGCCTTCCTGATAATGTTCGGGGTTCAGACACACTTCCTCTGTTTAAATCTAGATAAAAAACACACCTCTTTGGCCAAGCATTTAAATAATGCATCTCATAATTTTGGACTGCAGTTATATCTGATCAAATGCACATTATTATTCTTTAACTTGGGTTAAACTAATTAATTTTACTTGGTTGAACAGCAGCTATGCTAATTATGTCTCTATTTGTTTCTCTGTTCTGCCACGGGATGTAACTAGGATTTACACAAGCTTCAGTATGGATCCAGAACACCTGAGAAGAGATGATGCCAGCCCCTAAGAGGACCTCAGATGATGCTAACCCAGAGACAACATACAGAACTACCACATTCTGCTATAAGTTTGATTGCATAATATAATTGCTGTTAATAGTGTTAACCGTCTGTTTGTTTATGTCTTTAATTGATTTTTCTGAACATTTCTGCTGTATGTACATAAACTGACAGTCACCACTGAAAAGCTACTACTAAATATTGTAGAAACTTCATTTTCTGTAAAGTTGCTTTGCAACGATTTGTATCGTAAAAAGTGCTATACAAATAAACTTGAATTGAATTGAATTTATTTTTTCATTAATATAAAAATAACTTATTAAATTTGTTAATTTACAGTGTAAAACTAAATGAAACCACACTAACAAGGGTTGTAAACTATATTCAGACATGACACCAAAAAACATCAGGGTTGCAAAAATCGCTAAATAATTCTCAGTTGAATTAATTAATTAATAGTTTGACCTGATGAAGTGGGCAAACAACGTTTTCTGAAAGTTAGGTACCTAATTATTTGTTAAAAATAACAATAAAAAAGTTTTAAGCCAATTTTGTACCCTAATTGTGCAAAACGCTTACAGCAGCCAATGTGACATTTGCTCCTCAAAATAAAGTTTCTGTGGTTTACAATTATTTAATCAAACATCTGAGAGGAACATCAGCGTCTTATGAGATGTGGTAACTATAGCAGCAATGGCTGCCTGGGCCAGTTCAGGAGACACATCAGTGCAGTAGCTTCTCAGCTCCTCCAAAACCAAAGCCACATTTTCATCATTCACCAGCACCACCAGGATCTCCATCTTGCGAAACTTGATGTAACTCGTTTCAGAGTATCCACCAAAGAAGCGTTTGTAATGTGTGCCGAAAAGGCCCGGCTAACTCCGCATGACCTGCTGTACGTGACAGAGACCAGCAAAGCGAAGCTCGTGTGACGCAGCACCACAGGTGGCCAGCAGGGGCGCACTTGTGTGCAGGAGGGCGTCGGCCTGCACAGCAGGGTGGGTGGAGGCTAAATGAAGGAAGAGGCGGAGCGTGGCAACTGCTACGTGTGCGTAAGAGCTTTGGAGGAAGGTGTCTAGTAGGCTGAGGATGTTAGGAAGGTAACGTAGCAGGAAGGTGAGGACTTCACTCTGAGCCCAACTGTCCAGATCCTTCATACTGAAGGAGAAAACACATCAAAAATTCAGTCATTAGACAATCTGTTAAAAAGGTCAAAAACATACATGATGCTTTCGAAAGCCTTCGAAAAACTTTTGTCCTGCAAAAATGTATAATAATAATAATAATTGATGTTTGGCTATTGTTAACTAATACTAAAAAACTATTAAAATACATTTTCAGAAATTGAAATAAAGCTGAAATAAAAGAAAAATATTCAATGAAAAACTTAAAAAATTAAAGGTTTAATAATAAAAATAAGTTTAAGCTGAAGTACTAAAATTAAAACTACAACAGACAATTAAATTAAAGCTAAATAGCAATGCCCACAACAAAATTACTAAAACATAAACTAAGACTAAAATGAAAATTGATGAATAATATAACAGTATATAAATATACAAGTGTTATTTTAGTATTGAGATATTATTATAGTTTGTAATTCATATTATGAATCAGTTTTTATATTGAATGTTTGTTAAAGTTTTAGTATTTTTTTTATATGTCTATATATATGTTTTTATTCCATTTTTTACTTTCAGTTTAGTACATCAAGTTAAACTGAATTTAAATGAGAATTGTTGCCGTGGCAATTAGCTGAATTTAAGTTTAAGTAATGGAATTTTACCAATTAAAAAGCATACATAAATGTATTCAAGGTGTAAATGTTACAAAATCTTCTTGAAATATATATATATATATATATATATATACACAGTATATATATTTTTAAACCATACAAAACCAAGATGAATGGAAAGAGCACATGCTTTAATTCATTTTTGACATTCTTAAAACAAACAAGGGTGAGTTTTCATGACAAACATGACATGTTTGGATGAACTATTTCACATATCATAATGGCAAACACGGCATACCTGTTGAAAAGGTGATGAGCTATGGGTTTGTTAATAACCACACCACCCTCATCTTTGAGAATTTTCTCCAAGGCACGAAGAGAGTTCACTAAAACCACAGGGTCTGGGTTCCTCAGAAGAGCATACAGCTCATTTACTATACTGCCAACTAAAAGGCACACATCCAGAACATGTATTTACATGTATTCATTTGGCAGACAGAGACTTAAAGGAATAGTTCACCCAAAAATGAAAATTTGCTGAAAATGTAACATTGCATCACTTGCTCACCAATGGATCCTCTGCAGTGAATGGGTGCCGTCAGAATGAGAGTCCAAACAGCTGCTATAAACATCACAATAATCCACAAGTAATCCACACCACTCCAGTCCATCAGTTAATTACTTGTGAAGAGAAAAGCTGTGTGTTCTTAAGAAACAAATCCATCATTAAAGACGTTTCTGGCTAAAATTAGAGTCCTCTAGTCATACTTTTTCTCCAATGAAAAAGCAATCTTGTCTTAATCAGGAGAGGAATCTGCACAGATCAAGCTGTAAAACAACTCTAAACAAATATGTGAGTGGATTTTGATGTGAGAAGACAACAGGGGATGGACTTTTTTTTCACTGGAGGAAGTGTTATTATGGATTTTGGCCAGAATGAATGGTTTGAAGTTAAAAACGTCTTGATGGATTTGTTTCATGGATTTGGAGTGGTGTGGATTGCTTGTGGGTTATTGTGGTGTTTTTATCAGCTGTTTGGACTTTCTGACGGCACCCATTCACTGCAGAGCATCCATTGGTGAGCAAGTGATGTAATGATGCATTTCTCCAAATCTGACGATGAAATAAACTCATCTACATCTTGGACGGCATGAGGGCGAGTACACATTCCGCTAATTTTCATTTTTGGGTGAACAGAACTGTAATTCAGACATTCTACATTCATTACAGAAAAACATTAACTGGAATTCAAAGCCCCTGTGGTTATAAATACACTGCGCCTTTAGGAAAGACAGGAAATACCACTGAATTGTTCTGCTGTTTAGAAGCATCGTGATAAACATTTCCTGGTTTTGCCCTGCTTTTGATGAAAAGTTGCTGATTTCGACAAAAATGCAATCCAACGGGTTGTCTACAAGTATGTCATATCTTCTGTTGAAAATATGTTCTTTTCAGTTAAGAATTCTTGACTTGCTGTTAGTCTTCACAATCACCGGAAACATTCCTTTAAAGGGCGCGCTCTGACCCAAAATGATGAATCGCTCTGCTTATGTCTTTTTATGCATTAAAATAAGCAAGCAATATCCATCACATTATCCTTAACAATTATTACAATTTAGATAAACAGAATACTTGACTCTACCTATCTCTGTGTTGGGCTCTAGACTGTGCATTTTGGCACAACCAAGCACAGCGACTCTCCTTACGTAACTGGCCTTGTCCCGCAGACCAGCAACAATGGGCTGCTCTATGTACTCTGTCATTCCCAGCATCCTGAAAAACAAGCAAATAAAAGGAAGCGTGTCAATTAGGACAGGAAGACACAGTAGCTTAGTATTTACTGAAGAAATATTCCACTGTAGACTGTGTTTTACCATGATTTTCACACAGTTAAAGGGTGTGAAGAAATGTACATGAAGAAAATGTGGGAGAGCTGCTCATGCAAAACTCACAACCATGATTCCAGAGTGTTCTGATTGGTCGCCAGGGACGTTGTTGGGAAATTTCTAGTCTGTTGTTGCTAGGTGACTGCTAGGGTGTTGCTAGGCTGTTGTTTTGTTTTGAATGGTATCTGAGTTGATGCTAAGTGATTCCTAAGATGACTGCTAGGGTTGCTAGGTTGTTGTTTCAGAGTTTTGTGTGGTTGCAAGGTTGTTGCTTGTTAGGATGTTCTGGGGCTTTGCTGGGTCATAGCTTGGCTATTGTTGTGCTCTGGGTGGATGTTATGGGGTTGCTAGGTGATTGCTAGGGTGTCTTGCATGGTTGCTAGAGTGTTGCTAGGCTGTTGTTGTTGTGTTCTGAATGGTTGCTAGGTTGCCAGGTGATTGCTAGGTGGTCTTGTGTGGTTGCTATGGCGTTACTTGTTAGGGTGTTGCTAAGATATTGTTGCAGTGTTCTGGCAGGTTGCTAGTTTATTGCTAAATGATCGCTAAAGTGTCCTGGGAAGTTGCTAGGGTGTTGAGTGTAGCAAAGGCCAAATGTTGCAGTGTTTCGTGCTGGGGCAATGTTGTCGCTATGTTATGGGTGGTTGTTAGGGGTTTTCTATGGTGTCTTGAATGGTTGTCAGGCTGCTGTTTTAGAATTCTGAATGGTTGCAAGGGAGTTGCTAGGATGTTGCTTGTTAGGGTGTTGCTAGGCTGATTTTTGTGGTGTTCTGGGACTTTGTTTGGCTGTTGATATTGTGTTATGAATGGTTGCTAGGGTGTTTAAGTGATTGCCAAGGTGCCTTGGTGGTTGTTGGTGATCTTGTGTGGTTGCTAGGGCTTTACTTGTTAGGATGTTGCTAAAGATTTTGTTGCCGTGTCCTGGGAGGTTGCTAGGTTATTGCTTAGTGATCACTAAGGTGTCCTGGGTAGTTGCTTGTGCGTTGTGTAGAGAAACCGACTGTTGCAGTGTTTGTTGCTGGGGCACTGTTTGAATGTTGTCACCATGTTCTGGGTGGTTGTTAGGGGGTTGCTAGGGTGATTGTTGTGGTGTTCTGGGACATTATTTGGCTGTTGCTGTGTTCTGAATGGTTGCTAGGGTGTCTAAGTGATTGCTAAGGTGCCTTGGGTGGTTGTTAGTGGTCTTGTGTGGTTGCTAGGGCATTACTTGTTAGGATGTTGCTAAAATGTTGTTGCCGTGTCCTGAGAGATGATGTTGCTTGTTAGGGTGTTGCAAGGCTGCTTGCTGTGGTGTTCTGAGATGCTGTTTGGCTGTCATTGTTGTGTATTCAATGGTTGCTAGGGCATTACTCGTTAGGATGTTGCTAAGATGTTGTTGCCGTGTCCTGGGTAGTTGCTTGTGTAGCAAAGCCGACTGTTGCAGTGTTTGTTGCTTGGGCATTGTTTGAATGTTGTCGCCATGTTCTGGTTGGTTGTTAGGGGGTATCTAGGCTGATTGCTGTGGTGTTCTGGGACATTGTTTGGCTGCTATTATTGTGTTCTGAATGGTTGCTAGGGTATCTAAGTGATTTCTAGGGTGCCTTGGTGGTTGTTAGGGGGTTGCTAGGTTGTTGTTGTGGAATTCTGAATGTTGTCGCCATGTGTTCTGAGTGGTTGTTAGGGGGTTTCTAGGCTGATTGCTGTGGTGTTCTGGGACATTGTTTGGCTGCTATTATTGTGTTCTGAATGGTTGCTAGGGTATCTAAGTGATTTCTAGGGTGCCTTGGTGGTTTGTTAGGGGGTTGCTAGGTTGTTGTTGTGGAATTCCAAGCAATTGTGAGGAGCCATTTATGACAGCTATATTGTATCTAGGCTGATTGCTGTGGTGTTCTGGGACATTGTTTGGCTGCTATTATTGTGTTCTGAATGGTTGCTAGGGTATCTAAGTGATTTCTAGGGTGCCTTGGTGGTTGTTAGGGGGTTGCTAGGTTGTTGTTGTGGAATTCTGAATGTTGTCGCCATGTTCTGGGTGGTTGTTAGCGGGTTTGCTAGGCTGATTGCTGTGGTGTTCTGGGACATTGTTTGGCTGCTATTATTGTGTTCTGAATGGTTGCTAGGGTATCTAAGTGATTTCTAGGGAGCCTTGGTGGTTGTTAGGGGGTTGCTAGGTTGTTGTTGTGGAATTCTGAATGTTGTCGCCATGTTCTGGGTGGTTGTTAGGGGGTTGCTAGGCTGATTGCTGTGGTGTTCTGGGACATTGTTTGGCTGCTATTATTGTGTTCTGAATGGTTGCTAGGGTATCTAAGTGATTTCTAGGGTGCCTTGGTAGTTGTTATGGGGTTGCTAGGTTGTTGTTGTGGAATTCTGAAAGGTTGCAAAGGTGTTGCTAGGTGATTGCTAAAGGCAGGTCAGGAGGTTGCTAGGGTGTTGCAAGGCTTATTGTGTGAGTGCAGGCAAAAGAAAATAAATTATTTCAAACATACAAACCTGAAGTTGCACATGTTCCTCAGGGCTAACCCTCGCACCATGGGACTGGGATCAGCGCAGTCCTCACGGAGCGTGTTGATGGCCAGGTCAGGCTTGTCACTGGCATAGGTGCACATATACCAGCTTCTTCTGAACAATATCCACTGTGGCACTGGCTTTCACCATGTCCATAAATAAAGCTAAAACATCCAGACCCTGTGTCATGTACCTAAATAAAACAAACAACAGCCTCAGAAATCGCTTTATGTCTTATTTGTCAACATTTAGTTCTGTCTAACTAACAGTAAGAGTTAAGCTGGAAATCAAGCTGTACAGCACAATGAATAATGACCTGAATGTTATTCTGTTTCTCATAGAATCTACAGCTGTTGCTTCATAAGGCTTAGAATACATGACTCATGACCCATGACTTTTCCATGAACCTGTCATGTGCAATTACCGGATAATATTTAATGGATAAGAAATCATTTAGATTTTATTTGCTAATAAATCCCTCAAACTGATTTGTGAACCAGTTCAACTGGTTAATTCAGTGCCAGCTCAAAGCAACAAAGGAATTTGTTCACATCCCTATTTCTGGCAAACAATCTATATTCTACACACTCTACACAAGCAATATCGAGCTGATGTATTATTTCTAATATTTATTTATTTATTTAAAATTAATTAATAATGTCCCATTATTACTTCAGGCTTGGAAACACTATTTTAAAGTGCTGATATTTTCAGGTTTTCTGTGATTGTTGGGTACTTTTTGTGCTTTTGGTACTTGACAACAAGTCTCCATTTCATTGTATTTCATTCATTTTCACTAGTTATATGGAAAGGAGCAGTTTGAAAATTCTGCTAAATATCTGTTTCTGTTTCACAGGACAATATGAAGGTGAAATGATGATCATTTAAATCTTTGGGAAGGGTATTCATTTGTGCTTTTGATAATTGTCTCTTTCAATGCAGAGGAACACAGTCTGAATAAACTCAGCTCAAACTCTGTTTTCTCATGCTTGTATTGTGATGCAATGTAATTGTTCTCTAATTATGTTTTCTAGTTCTGTCTAATCATAACAAATACATAAGTCTCAGTCTGATAGCACAGAGACACACAAACTAAATCATCCCCATCAAAACTCATAACCAATCATAATTACAGTCAGCCTGACAGTACAGGAACAGACCAATCTAAACGGAATATGATTTTACAGACTGTCATTGTGCTCGTTATTTAGTTCTTTATGGAGCTCGCATCTAGAGTCTACATTGAAAACAAGACGCATCATCTCCATTTCTAAAAGTACAAAATGTGTTTTCTGCACACAAAGGGCAAGTGAGACATAACGTTGCGCATGTAACATACCTCCTGTAACAGTTTATAAACCAACAGTAAATCAAGATACACTCATCTAAAAGAAAATAACAGTAACAACTGAACATTAGAAGAATCCAGAGCGTGTTTATGTCAATCAGGAAGCCTTAAACCAGAATCAAAATCAGCTGTTTACTTCCATGTTCTAAAATTCCAAAATAAAAGCCCCTTTGAACTTTCAAGATTAATTAAAACAAATAACGAACTAATCAAAATATTAAAAATAATAAAAAAATGTTTACCTTAAATATATTTGCCATAAATATTTCAATAAGTATAAACTGTTTAAGCTGTATCTATAAGCTGTAAACTCTATTTTTTTCATTTTGATATGATGTTTAAATAATGTAATTAATGTTGTACTCAACATCCCTTTTCTACACTGATATTTTTTCTTTATGAATAGTTAATAAGCTAAAAAATAAGCTAAAACGATTAAAAACCAAGATATTAAAATATTTTAATATTTTAATTCACCCCCTCCGCAGGTCTTTTACCGGTCTTTTTCGAGGACTTTTAATTTGACACGCAGTCGGCGGCGCTGCTCTTGTTATGGGCGGCGGCAGCAGCAGCGGGTCGTGAGCGGCGTGTGTTTGTGTTTGTGTCTGTCTGTGTGTGAGTGACAGATTTCTGAAGATGCTGGAGAGGTAGCTGGTCTGACAGGATGGCCGGAATCATTAAGAAGCAGATCCTGAAGCATCTGTCCAGGTAAGACACGGCTGGAGCGTCATGTTTTGATTCATCAGTGCTCTCCTCAGATGACTGACTGATCACGGCTCTCACAAATCACAGAGTCTGTGCGTGATCTGACATCAATATGTTAGCTGACAGCATCACTGCTGGGATAACACACACACACACACACACACACACACACACACACACACACACACACACACACACACACTGTGACAGAACCGATATAAAGTTGGTTCGACGTTTGAGATTTTGTCAGAGATTCAGCCTCGGAAATCTTCAATAACTCTGTAACGATTTAGCACAGTGACAGTAAATATACTTTGTTGTAACTGTTTTCAAATGTAGAAGAGAACACACATTGTGTTTTATTGGTTTTAGTCTGCTTTAAGGAATTATAACTGATAGAGTTTATAATGTAAAAGTTCATGTTAGGGACTGTCTGCAAAGTGCAAAACGAAGAGAAAAACACAGTTATTCCATCTAAATGCTTCACTTGTGAAATGTATAAATAATAAATCTCAAATCAAAGGGTGTGTCTTATTATGTGTTCATTAAAGAACATTTAGCTGTTGGTTTTATTCACAGAACTGTAGCACAACAAAAGTTATAGAAATGTACTGATTGAGAAAAAGCTTGACAAAGATCAAAGTTCAGTTTACCGCCCCCTAGAGGAAGATACTGCACTTGTCTTGACCAAGTCTGACATTCAGAAGTTTAAACACATTAATTTAGAATGCATACAGTTTGATATGTAAACTTAAATGGGTGTGTCTTGTTACTTGTTCAAAGAACAATACTGAGCACCATATTTTACTGTTATATGTAAATCAGGATGCATACTATTGAATTAAAGTTGAATCCGTTAACACACTCATTTTTAAAACATACAGTATTCAATTTCAACTTCAAAGGGTGTGTGTTGTTACTGCTTTCTAGAAGAACATTTTGATGGTGGTTTTAGCCACAGAACTATTATAGAACACACACTACTGAAAATGAACCCCCCCCCAAAAAATAGTTATATCATACTGACACACTACAGCAAAAGATAGAAATAACTGACTTAAAACCATTTTTAGCTGCTGAAAATACTAGTGTTCAAATAATTTTGACCACCACTGCATATTATATATGAAATGCTAATCCAAAAAGAAAAAACAACCCATATATATTGTATATTAGTTTATTGACATGTAGTACATTAGTTTTTTGAAGCATATACATATGGAACAACACAAATTACAGTTTATCTATAGATCTATAAATAAACATATAAATCTGCATAAAATTTCTGTCCATGCATTACCACCACGAGCACCTAAAAAGTAGTCTTGCACCCTTACAAGAGCTTTTTTAAAACAAAAGTTACTGTACTTTTGAGTAAAATATTGAGGAAAGTCCCAAATGTTATTTCAGTGACACATATAGAAAATATATTCACACAGGAAATGATTTTGTTCAATGAACATCGTTATTAAAAATAAAAAATAAATAAAATAAAAAAACATTACAGAAAGTATTTAAAAATCATGCATAATTAAAATGTCATGTAAATACAGAAAATATTTAAGCAGGAATTTATTTAAATTGTTTATTTTGGATTGTAACATTTAGAAATGTGATTCTAAATAACAGTAAAAAGATAAATAATATAAACATTTTATATTTCAAAAAAAAAAAAAAAAGTACAAACGGATCGTCCATTTGACTGGAGTTTATTCTTATAGTTCTATGAAGATATAGTTGTGGGCAAAATGTTAATTACTTTACCTTTATTTTTTAGTGCTGCCCTGAGTAAGATATGTTGCATCAAAGATGTTTATATACAGTCCACAAGACAAAATAACTGAATTATGTCAGAAGCTTCAGAAGAAACCTACATATACAATAAGCACAATTTATCCAAAGAGTTTGTGAGACCTGGAGAGTTTTTATGAAGAATAGTGGACAGTTTAACTGCTCAGGAAAAATAAGGAGACTCATGAACAACTATCAAAAAAAAAAAAAAAAAAAAAAAGAAAGACATTGAATGGAATGGATTTTTTTTATTTAATTCAACAGCATGTGTTCTGAATTACATATGAGTGTAAAACATACATTAAAATGTTCATTTAGAAATCAGAAACAAGACACACCTTTTGAAGTTAAAATATAAGACTTTATTGATTTTAAAAGAATTCATAAGTTTGAATGTCAAACTCGTTCAGAACACCTGCAGTATCTTCCTCTAGGGGGCAGTAACACTGGAGACTCTATGGAATTCTACGCCATATTGTAGTTATTTGAAACTAAATGATGTATTGGTTTCATTTTCAATAGTGTGTGTTCTATTATAGTTCTGTGGCTAAAACCACCATCAAAATGTTCTTCTAGGAACCAGTAACAACACACACCCTTTGAAGTTGTGTAATAAAACTGTGAGTGTTATAAATTAATTTATTAAAATGTAGATTTTCAAATTCAAGTCAAAACAACACTCTTCGCTAGTGTTATCTTAATTGTTGAATTTCAACAGCATGTTTTCTGTTATAGTTCTGCGACTAGAACAAATATAAAAAAATCTTCTTATGAAAACAGTAACAAGACACACACCATGAGGTTGATACAGGAGAGTGTATTTATTTAAATTAATTTCTTTATTGGTTTTAATTTCAATAGCGTGTACTTATTTGGTGTCATACTTCCGTTAATATAAGGAAAAAATAATAATAATGTTCTCACAAGGACCTGGAATCAGCCTGCTGCATAACCACTGGATTATGGAATTCTAATGCTTTTAATGGTGTTTTTCTTTTATTAATATATTTATTGATAGTAATAATATAATAATAACCACTATCACGTATCTTGTTTACAGTATTTCTTATTTAAATTCAAGTGAGCGTTATAAGTGTGTGTCTTTATATCTTTCAAAGACCTTGGTGCACAAATTGCTCTTGTTTTGTTAATTATAAAAAACATTCAGGTGGGGAAAATTATCGTTTTTCATTTTCATGTACTTTGTAGACGGTCCCTAGCTGGCCTGCGCACTAGTGTGCTGCTGCTAGACTCTTTATGTGTCACAAAACAAATCAAGGAGAATTCAAACAATTAAACCACTTTTACGTTCTTTGTCTTTTCAGATACGCCATTTTTTATACAATATAAAAAGTATATATCATGCAATAAGAATGTATTGATTTTTTTCGTGGTTGAATATCTGTCTAATATCCAACGTCGAACCAACTTTATACCGGTTGTGACAGGGTAGTGTCAGGTTAAACTTGCCTTTTCTCTGTAGGTTAACTTGGGAAACGCATAAGCAGCATGGTAGTTAATATGCAAGTATTCTGAGCTGGTGAGTGAAGGGTTGCAGGTTTGAGTCCCGCTGATCAGTGAAATCTTAGTGATTTTGTCAAGATGTTGGACGTCCTGGAACATTATTCATCAAGCACTCCCACCAGTCCAGTTCTGGTCATTTTCCTTGGGTTTTAGGGGTCGTTGATGGTTTATTCAAAAGATGTAGATCCAGAAGTATTTGGAAGGGTTTTTTTTTTTTTTTTTTTTTAGCATCATTAAATGTTCATATTTTGAAAAGGTTGCTTTTTTTGTGATTTCCCTTCTAATTTTAATTATAAAGTTTGAATAACTCTTTTCAGTATTTTTTTTTTTGTAATTTATTATAATTTTTTAAAATATTTTTTTTTTTTAGTTTTAGCTATTTTAGTACTGCAAGTTAAACTAAAATATATAAATGAATAAAAGTTAAGTTTTTTTTATTTTATTTTTATTTTTTTAAGTTTAAGTTATATTTCATTTTATTTCAAGTAACTCTTTTTTTTTTCGTTTCAGTTAATAATAATAACCCTAATTTGGGCGAACTTCACCTGTGTAGTGAAACATCACAATCTCTGAGGTTTGGCTGAACTGAAAGCCCTTTCCCTTTCCCCTGATTCAGTTTTAGATGAAAAATTGTCCTGAAACAGATTTGGTCCAATGAAATCTGGGCTGAATGGTTCTGTGACTCTGTATAATGGCAACTCCTAGTTTTGGCCATAATAAAAGTTCCTGGGTCTCCATTTTATCCTTGGCATTTTAATACTTGGTTTGAATTGTTGGTACTTGATTAGAGAAAAGGTGCTGTGGCATTTTTTGTTTTTGCTAAAAAATAAAAATAAAAAGTAGGAACACTTCAGCACACGTGATGCACTGAACTCAATCTGATCGTCTGCAGGAGACGATACAAAAGTATGAAAGTGAGATCTGTGTGTTTTACAAGACTTTTTCATACTGATATTGTAATAATACAAAGCTGGTTGAAAATTGGCAAACTTAACTTTTAAGTCACTTAACTATGGGTTACTCCAGTGGATTTGTCCATGTAATAATTGAACATTTAGTCACTTTGAATAAAAATCTGCTATATTGATGATATACCATATGGAAGCCCGTTTCTGCCACTAAATAAAAAATAAAACAAGCTAATTGCGACTTTTTATCTCACAATTCTGACTTTTTTTTTCTCAGAAAACACGCAATTGCGAGTTACAAAGTCAGAATTGCGAGTTACAAAGACAGAATTGCGAGTTACAAAGACAGAATTGCGAGTTACAAAGACAGAATTGCGGGATATAGGCCTAAAGTCAAAACGCATGAGTTTTTTTCTCGCATTTGCCAGCTTATATCTCACAATTCTGACTTTATAACTTGCAATTCTGAGAAAAAGAGTCAAAATTGGTAGATATGAACTCGTAATTGTGAGAAAAAAAGAAAGTCAGAATTGTGAGATATAAACTCGCAATAGCGGAAAAAAACTCAAAATTGCGAGTTTATATCTCACAATTCTGACTTCATAACTCGCAATTCTGAGATGTCGCAATTACCTTGTTTTATTTTTTTATTCAGTGGCGAAACGGGCTTCCATAATACCAGGATAGAGATATAAAAATAACTCTTACTTCATGTCCACAGTAGAGAAAGACTGTCTGATATTATTTGTCATTCTTCAGAAGCCTGAAGTGAACTCCAGTGTTTTGGCTGTGATTACCCAGCAGGCTCTCTGTGGGTGTCAAAACACATGCTAGTTCCTGCTGTTCTTAGTCACAGCTGAAGCTCTGCCAGCTCTCCCTCATTCAGATCAGCCTCTCCACAGCTCACTGTGTCAGCTAGCCGTCAGGTGGTCATGCAGCGTTGAGACACACACACACACACACACACACACACACACACACACACACACACACACTGCCGGACCTTCTCCTTACAGGGCTTAAAGTTCGGTTCGCATCGTGCAGAGTTTGCCTGCGGGGAAAAAAGTTGTCCTACATTTAAACACTTGTTGATATCACGTTCAAGTTCATGAGTTCGTCTACCAATGTATGAGAGGAACACAGCTATCACTCTCAACCAAACTAACATTACTAGCCAATCAGAAGTTTTTGCTCTTGTAAACACGAGACGCTCATTAGCTGATGAATGGAGAAGAAGCCTGGGTCTCCAGCGTGACACATTGAAAAAGCTGCAAGGCGCAATAGTCACAGATTTCCATCTAGCATCATATTTACATAGAAAAGCTATTAAAAAAGCAGCGGAGCTCTGTAAACAGCACAGAGTAATCACGTCATCTCCATAAAAACGATCTGATTGCCAGAACAAATTTACCGGGATTTTTTTGAAAAGATCCTGTTCTCACATGATCTCTTAACAGTAATTTACCAGTAAAGACTGTATATGTGAAAGGGGCTAAACTCTTCCTCTGCATATGCGGTGAGGTTGGGTTGCTTAACGTTCATCTGGGAAAACTCACTTGATTTGTAATGTAAATCATTTAAACCTATGCCAATACAGGAGAATAAATCAACATATTTCTAAATATGCTATGTATTGTACATCGCTATTTCAAAATAAAAGTTTCTGACTTTGCATGTGGCCAAATATTAAAATTAAATGGATTTAAATCTCGTTGAATCACATGAAACATCACCAGGCCGTTGGCGCCCTCTGCAGGTATTTGTTACAATATAAGCATATTAACAGTGTTGTTCAGTAAAACCATGTACTTGGTTTTGATACTTTATTGGAGGCCAATTATTATTGCCTCATCATTACATTATATATAAATATATTCACATTAAAACCTGTTTTTGGCTTAGTTCTATTTGTATTACTAAATAATATCAGATTACTTGTCAAAATAATCAGTAGATTACTTGATTAGCAAAATAACCATTAGTTAAGCACTAGATTAGTTAAAACATTTCAAAATACAACAGCATTGTTTTACTTTTGTGATTAAAAGACAAATATTTTGTCATTTGAAAATTTCTTAAAGTATTAAAACATTGTCTTGTCCTAGTGAACCAAGTATCTGTATTTTGTCTCACCTTGTGAGCTAAGTGTATTGTCACACACCTAGTGTCTATGAGCGTGAGAAAGCTCATAATTTTCCAAGTGTATGACATAGCTTTCATTCTTCAGGTCAATCATATATTCATGAAAAATAAAATCAGTTTGAATAAGGAAAGCGATAACTTTGTCATAGTATCCTTTCAAATGTTAAAGTTGCCACAGTCATTGCATTCTTTGCATGTGCTGCACTTTATTTGTACCATTTTGTTTTATTAGTTTATTTATTAAAATTTGAAAGATAATAACAATATTGATTGATAAGTGAGATCTGATTTTAGTCCTTGAGAACCAAAAAAGTAGTCAAGTCCTTGAAAGTCCTGGAAATTTATTTTGCAGTATCTGTACAAACCATGTGTAACTTACCAGTTCTTCAACCATTTTAATGTTGTTGTTTTGTTGTTGTTGTTAACTGAACTAAACTGTAGTTTTCTGTAGTAAACTGACTTTGTATATTTCCTATTTTATATTCATTTCCTAGTATTTAATTTACCATTATTTCTTTTGAACAAAATAATTTCAGAAGTGTCATGTTTTAGATTGTAGGTCTGGCAATGGCAGATACGTTACTAGTTTGTTTCAAGGATAATCATTTTCTTTTTTGTTTGCCAAATAACCCTGTGTATGTGTCCGCTCCCGCAACCCTCAACCCCCAGAAAAAAGATCAGGCTCAGGATTCTTTGTTTTTTTGCATTCACTCCTGCACTCTAAACCCGGATTTTGTTTTAAATAAACATTTTTAGTCGTCATTAATTATTCTTCCTTGATTTTGTAAAAAAATTTGACATTACTAAATATAATTAGTTGTTTGAACTATTCAGACGAGATGTTGTGGCGAGAGTGATTATGTTTTGAGCAGTGAGCGCGCGATTGTTTGAAGATTCCGGCTGATGATGCACACGATGGATTTGGAAAGCTGCATGTAATGGTGAGTGTGTTAACTTCTATATCTTTATCTTTCTGGGAAAATTGATTATCCAAAAGACCGGTCCGATGACAGCGTTTCTGTAAATTAAAGCTAAAGTACTCTTAATGTGCCGATCGACGGTTTTCCCTGTTGGTTCACAGTTTGGCTATAATGCTGATATTTAAATCGGTTTTTCTTTTGGTTCCTATTAAGTTTAGCAAGTGTGTTTGCATGTTCATTTTTAACTGTAACGTTAGCATATAATTACCCTCAGCTTAAGTATTTTATCATCAGCATGTGTGCATCAATTAGGTTTTTGTTAAAGCTAAGTTAGCTTGTCTTTTTGATATATTATCGTGTCTAGTATTATTTATAACTGCAACTGAACTGTTGAGCTTAAAGGGTTATGCGTAGATGCTGAAAGTTTCAGTTAGGCTTGACATTTAACACTTTTTCTTCTCTGTTTTAGGTGTTCATGGAGCTCTAATTAATGTTACAGGATTGTGGGCAAGAATCTCAAGCATGAAATCATAGTCTAACTGAGATATTTCAGTCTAGGAGAGAGGAAGTTTGGCAGCTGTTGACAGCTTTCACAACAAATCAAGGTTGGTCCATATCCGTTAAAGACTTGCATTGCATAGTTTTTAACAGTTTAAGTACTGAAAATGTATCACAAAACGTTTACAATTGGTTGTGTAATGCAATCAAAATTGTGCTTGATTGGTTCTGCTTTCTTGTGATCATTTCTTTCATTTGATTCATCAGTGATTCATTTTACTCCCTGACAGACTAAAGAGCCAACTGATGTCTCTGGTGCTCAGAGGACTTTCTATCATCCTTGGCCACAAACCTACAGATTTCTACAAAATATGTTTTGAAAGTAACCTCTGTTTTCTCTCAGAATATCTAAAAGAACATAAAAAAAAACACATTTCACCATTAATTGATAGTTCCTGTGTTTTACACAAACAATCAGTCCGTGCAAGATACTGAACATTATTTACAGCATTATTACCTTTAATCCACAGCCCCGGCACACAGTCCTGAGGTGTTTACAAATGTCTGGAGTGCAAGCATTGTGTGTTGTATTGGTCATCATCAAAATGGTACTTGCGTGTACTTATCTTGGATTCCACAACCTATATAAAAATTAAAAATCATTTGCTTGTGCAGTCAACTTCAGGAAGATTGCTCATGTGTGAGTTTGCCCCTGTGCATACATTATATGTTACAGGAAACACACGCTCCAGACTGTGAATGCACTCAGGACCGCTTGCAGAAACTTTGAACTTCTCCCACAACAATTCTAAAACTTAAAACCCCACCTCATGGTCAGGAGTATCCACAGGTTTTTTTTTTAACTATCAAAAATTGTTTCCATTGACTGTTTTATATCAATCACCAAGGACCACAGTTTCAGCTAATAATCCTTTAAGGTTCTACTGAAGAAAAACTCAGCTTCACCTTGGATGGCCTGAGGATGTGTAAATTAACAGCAGATTTTCACTTTTGTGTGAACTGTTTTTAATGGAACATCATAAGTTTCTGTTCCTGCATTAAAAGTCCATGTTGCCAAAATTTAAATAATCATTGTGAAGACAGAACTCCAGCAGTTGTAACAAAATGCTTAACATTATTGATGGTTATGTAATGAGAAATGTCATGATTGTGCTCTTATGTTGTTAGGACTCTGATGACATTGGAATCCTCCTCATTGAGCATGAAGGCTCTCATCTTCTCTCCATCTCAATCCAGCCTCACTGAAGATCATCATTGAAGGAGAAGTTGTGATGGACAATATTGACGACTTGCCAAAAGCTATGTGCATTCTGTATGGACTTGCATACACACTGCATCTCAACTACCCTAAATCTATGAAAAACACATTCCAGTTAATCCAACGGGTAGTAAGGAAATGCGAGAATACCCAGGTTGCAAACAATGAAAACTGTAAAAGACATTAAACGTAAGGAAATGCGAGAATCTTCCATAAGAAGCCACTTGTGTTTTGCTGTAAAAGACATTAAAGTGTGTTCTGTCGCTGCATATTTGTGCTGTTAGTGCTCAGTTAATGTGTGTTCACACAATTCTTCAGTCAAGTTTAAAGTTACAGAGGCTTGCCTCTGTTTTAATGCATGCCCAGTTTTTAATGCATATCCAAGCATTCACAAAGGATATAGCATATATTGTTGAATACTGTGTGTTCATGTTACAATTGTTAGTAAGCGCTTTCAAAGCTTATTTTTACTTGTCCTGTGGCTGACAAGTTTAATGCATGTCATGTTACCGTTTCTTTGATAAACAATAAAAAAAAACATTTGTGCATTGAAATCTGTTTTTCTTTTTTTTTTCAATTTATTTGAAAATGTTTCATAGAATAAATCTCAATCTATGTCTAATTACATTGACATTTATCATTACTTAAAAACATTTGTTAATATTATTTGCTAATATCTATATATTTTTGTAGTTGTAACTTACAATAGTTAATTTATGCAACCTACAGTATACTCCAAATAATAATTGATGTGAACTTAAGATTTTTAGTAAAGACTACTAATGTAAACTTGATTTGTTTACTGCATAAACTTAAGGTTCTATGTTAATTCAACTAAAGCTGTTTAGATTCAAGTTGTGTAAAAACTAAAATTTCCACACAAATTTCTAGTAAAGCCAACTTATTCGGGCTGTGTCCTCAGTATTGTTTACTAAGGCAAGCATAATTTTTTCTAGTGGTCATATTGAGGGTTATGGGTTTTGGCAGGCCTCTATCTCTAAATATGAAAATCTGACGTGTAATTCATCATTTTTGTGCTACAGACATATCCCGCTGGAGTAACCTGGGGTTGAGTGCTGTAGTTATATGATTGAACCAGCAACCTTCTGCTTATCAGGCTGTAGAGAGAGACACCATAAACTCAAAAGTGTAGTTTTGTGGCTTTTAATGCATGCGGGTCAGTTTTGAGTCTTTGAAATGCAATATTTTAAGCAGTTACTTACTCCTCCCAGAAAACAGAATATAATACTGATGACTCGTCTTGCACTTGGGGGCGTATGCTAATTATTGTCCAATCAGATCTCTCTAGAATGAGAACACCCTTCCCCAACCACCTGCAACTGACCAGAAAGTCATGATTGTGTCATAAACTAAAGGCTACTCACTATTAAAAAAGATAAGGCCTTTATAGTGTCCGGCCTAAAGGAAATGGAAGAATGAGAATTGCTCTCATCAAACCATTTCCAGAGGTTTTTAAGCATTACAGCCCAAGGCTTTGATGTGCAGTCTGTCCTTTTAAAAGACTGGGCGTTTTTTGTCATCGTGTTTGTGTTTTCTGGGAAGGAAGCTTTTGGAGAAAAAGGAAAATGGCTTGTGTGATGTCTAGCTGTGGTCCCTTCACAGAACGCCGAACTCAGTTTTCACACTGTTTGTTAAGGTCTGTGGGAAAGAGGAACTACAGTAGCGTAAGAACAGAGGAATGTGTAATGATGGTGCGAGTAGATATGACCAGATAGATGGGATCCAGCCCTCTTACCCATTCAAGTGTGCTTTTAGTGGGTGTATTATTATACTCTGAAGTAGGACTGGGTGATATGTGAAATATTCCAGATGATTGTGCTTAAACGATATGAATGGCGTGATGTTGTTCAAGCATTATTATTGCTCTTTAAATTAGATGGTGTTCCCAGCCCTGTTCCTGGAGGCACACCCGCAGTACACTTTTTGGACGTCTCCCTCGTGTATTTCTGCTCTTGGAGTTGAATCAGGAGTGTTTGATTAGGAATAGTTTGTAGTTTTCATGTACCTTCGGGAACAGGGTTGAGAAACTCAGTGTGTCATTAGAGTTGTAGAGATTTGATTAGTTTTATTAGTAATGTTAAAAAAAAAAAAAAAACACGTATAAATGATGTTTTAATAGAATCTCTGATTTAAACTTATGCAAAAATGGCAACAGTTTGTTTCATTGAATATTTTCAAAACTCAGATTTGCTTTTTGATTTATTGATTGATTATTGTTTGTGTCATCACTGAAAATGTTTACAAAGGTCATTGTGTCGTATTTTCGTGTTAAAAACTTACGCTACGTTTCAGAAGTTTGGGCTCAGTATTTATTTATTTGAATGGAAAGAAATCAAATATTTTATTCAGCAAGGACGCGTTAAATTGATGAAAATTAACATTTTTGATGCTACAGAAGAATTCTATATCAAATTAATGCTGTTTTTTTTCTTCAAAACTTTCAATTCATCAAATGCCCACAAAAATATGAAGCAGCACAACACTGATGATAATCAGAAATGTTTCTTGAGCAGTAAATCAGTATATTAGAATGATTTCTGAAGGATCATGAAGACTGTAGTAATTCAGCTTTAATTAATTCAAAAAAAAATCCACATAGAAAACAAAAGACTTCTTATTTAAAAACATTACAAAATTACTGTTTATTGTATTATCAAATAAAATAAATGCAGGATCATAAAAAACAACATACTTCTTAAAAAAATTACTGTGTACGTGGGTAAATGTAGATGTTTTGTGTGTGTGTGTGTGTGTGTGTTTTTTTTTTTTTTAGTGAAGTGAAGTTAAGGAAATTTCATTCCTCCTCGTATTAATTAGTTAAAGTCAGAACTTGGCTTTTATTATTACTTTTCCTGTGACTGAAAAATATAATTTATTGGGATATTTCATATTTTTTTTTTTCTTGTGTCTTTCCAAACCTGTATAACTTAATTCTGCGGAACACAAAAGAATGTTTTATTTTTTGGTCAACTATTTCCTTAAGTTATCTCAGAGCTAATATGTAAATATGAATGAGCATATACATATGTTTATGAATATTTCAAAAGGATAAAACAGATGTATATTTTCAACCATCCCAACTCAAAAATCCCTAAACCTAACAGAATAAAACACTAAGAAAAAAAGAAAAAAGAGAAAGGCAAAGAGTGAGATAAGCACACATGCCTGCTTCACTCTCAGGAGACAGAAAGAGATGCTGAGTTTCCAGACACCAGTCTGTTGTTTGTCCTGTAGTCATCTTTGTTCTCACAGCTCTGTCAGCTCGGAGAAGAGAAGCCTTTTGTCATTTTCTACAACCTCTTCCACTGCAATTCTACTGACTGGTTTCATTTAATATCACGTTCTTTTAGTGCAATTGAGATTTGTATTAATATATATATATTTAAAATTATATATATTTAAATTATATATATATATATATATATATATATAAACCGTTGAAGTAGTTACACACACACACACACACACAGGTGCATCTCAATAAATTAGAATGTCGTGGAAAAGTTCATTTATTTAAGAAATTCAACTCAAATTGTGAAACTCATGTATTAAATAAATTCAGTGCACATAGACTTAAGTAGTTTAAGTCTTTGGTTCTTTTAATTGTGATGATTTTGACTCATATTTAACAAAAACCCACCAATTCACTATCTCAACAAATTAGAATACTTCATAAGACCAATAAAAAAAAATAAAAAAAAAATGTAGTGAATTGTTGGTCTTCTGGATAGTATGTCCATTTACTGTACATGTACTCAATACTTGGTAGGGACTTCTTTTGCTTTAATTACTGCCTCAATTTGGTGTGGCATGGAGGTGATCAGTTTGTTGCACTCCTGAGGTGTATGGAAGCCCAGGTTTCTTTGACAGTGGCCTTCAGATAATCTGCATTTTTGGTCTGTTGTTTCTCATTTTCCTCTTGACAATACCTCATAGATTCTCTCTGGGGTTCAGGTCTGGTGAGCTTGCTGGCCAGTCAAGCACACCAACACCATCGTCATTTAACCAACTTTTGGTGCTTTTGGCAGTGTGGGCAGGTGCCAGATCCTGCTGGAAAATGAAATCAGTATCTTCAAAAAGCTGGTCAGCAGAAGGAAGCATGAAGTGCTCCAAAATGTCTTGGTAAACGGGTGCAGTGACTTTGGTTTTCAAAAAAAAACAATGGACCAACACCAGCAGATGACATTGCACCCAAATCATCACAGACTGTGGAAACTTAACACTGGACTTTAAGCAACTTGGGCTATGAGCTTCTCCACCCTTCCTCCAGACTCTAGGACCTTGGTTTCCAAATGAAATACAAAACTTGCTCTCATCTGAAAAGAGGACTTTGGACCACTGGGCAACAGTCCAGTTCTTCTTCTCCTTAGCCCAGGTAAGATGCCTCTGACGTTGTCTGTGGTTCAGCAGTGTCTTAACAAGAGGAATTACGACAACTGTAGCCATATTCCTTGACACGTCTGTGTGTGGTGGCTCTTGATGCCTTGACCCCAGCCTCAGTCCATTCCTTGTGAAGTTCACTCAAATTCTTGACTCGATTTTGCTTGACAATCCTCATAAGGCTGCGGTTCTCTCGGTTAGTATGTGCATCTTTTTCTTCCACACTTTTTCCTTCCACACTCAACTCTCTGTTAACATGCTTGGATACAGCACTCTGTGAACAGCCAGCTTCTTTGGCAATGAATGTTTGTGGCTTACCCTCCTTGTGAAGGGTGTCAATGATTGTCTTCTGGACAACTGTCAGATCAGCAGTCTTCCCCATGATTGTGTAGCCTAGTGAACCAAACTGAGAGACCATTTTGAAGGTTCAGGAAACCTTAGCAGGTGTTTTGAGTTGATTAGCTGATTGGAATGTCACCATATTCTAATTTGTTGTGAATTGGTGGGTTTTCGTTAAATGTGAGCCAAAATCATCACAATTAAAAGAACCAAAGACTTAAACTACTTCAGTCTATGTGCATTGAATTTATTTAATACACAAGTTTCACAATTTGAGTTGAATTACTGAAATAAATGAACTTTTCCATGACATTCTAATTTATTGAGATGCACCTGGCAGAATTGAGATTGGCACTCGCAGAAACCAGTGGTCACTGTAGAGTAAAGAGAGCAGTGTGAACATTCTCCAGAGCTGCTTCTTTTGTGTTCCGCTGAAGAAAGAAAATCACACAGGATTCATTAAAGCATCACAGAGTATCACAGTAATGTAGTGCCACATATAAAGTTAATCGCATGATATTGAAACGTGACTAGAGTGTTGTGGTAATATTGTATAGCAGTGTTTTCCCTCTCATTGGTCTTCTGAAGGCTGGGTTAATCTTTGAAGTCTTTGAACAGATGGAGATTTCCCATTCAAATGCATGAAACACTTCAGCCACTCTGAGCTCTGCATTTATAGTGAATGTGCTGGTTTTATCTTATGAAGTGTAAAGGCTGTACAGTGAATATTAAATGTGCTCTGTGTGCTTGTGTCTGTGTGATCCCTGCAGGTTTTGAGGGCAGGGGTTAGAAACACTCCCGTGGGCTAAAATCAGTCTCTCTGCAGGCCTGCTGTGATCTTATTACTCACTGTTAGTCAATGACTAAAGTCTTTGTGATGGGGGTTTCAGCTCAGACCTTATAACCTAAAATAATAGCAGTGTCAAAAGTGACCGAGAAGGACAACTGAGAGTTCAAGAAATATAAGTCGTATGTGTTCCCATGACTTAAATGCTTGTAGCTTATTGGTCGTTGAGTTTTGTCCCCGAACACAATGACATGACACTTTTATTTTTATTAGATCTGTTTATTTATCAGTAAACGCATGAAATATGGAATGAATATGAACCTTGACTTGAATATGACAAGCATGTTTTTAATTGGATTACAATTTGTTTATTTTTGAGGGGGTAATAAAACTATTAAAGTCATACATCTACTCTAAGAAATCCTCATTACATAATAAAATTATGGAATAGAAAACCTTTAGCTAAGCATTATCTTTTTATTTATTTATTTTCGATTTTAGCAGACATGCTTATTAATATTTGAAATAATTTGATCCATCGTGTCTCTTATGATCGCTTCAAGATCAAACTGTAAAATGTCATGTGGTGCATCTCCCCTAAAATGTAATGATATTTATGAGTTAATTATTGATTACAATTATAGAAATAAATAAACATAATTAAATGCTTTATTAAATATGTATTCCTAAACTATTAAAATGAGTGCTTTAACTGTATGTAAGGTGCAAATATTGTTATTTTTTTCACTTGATGGTTACACCACTTGACATTTTTTGAGGCATCAAATTCCAGCTGGTGTAAAAGTTTTTCACAACCATATGAAACTGACATGAATACAAAGAATATTTTTCTAATAACTTGACAGGTTTTTTTGTTTCTTTTTTTTCCTAGTACCCTAGTTTTACCCCTATTTTTTTTATCATGGATACTTTTTGACTCCTAACTCCTAAATCATCTAACCAATCAGTGGTTGTTTTGTCTTGTGTAGGTTCACTAAGAACCTCTCCCCGGATAAGATCAACCTGAGCACGCTGAAGGGAGAGGGTGAGCTGTCCAACCTGGAGCTGGACGAGGAGGTCCTGCAGAACATGCTGGATCTGCCCACCTGGCTGGCCGTCACCCGCGTCTACTGCAACAAGGCTGCTATACGGGTAGAATGGAGAGAGCCTGGAGGAATTATTATTGTTATCATGCTTTGTTGATAAGTCATATTATTCCACACTGAGAGTGTTTTTTCAAATTATACTAAAAAAAGTGCTAATGAGAATCGATGTAATCATGGGGAAGTCATGGCCTAATGGTTAGAGAGTTTGACTCCTAACCCTAAGGTTGTGGGTTCGAGTCTCGAGCCGGCAATACCACGACTGTGGTGCCCTTGCTTGAGCAAGGCACTGAACCCCCAACTGCTCCCCAGGCGCCGCAGCATAAATGATACCCACTGCTCTGTGTGTTTGTTCACTGCTGTGTGTGTGCACTTTGGATGGGTTAAATGCAGAGCACGAATTCTGAGTATTGGTCAGCATACTTGGCTGTATGTCACTTTCACTTTCACTTTCACTTTTTTTTTTTTTTTTCAAGAGTCCATAGGAAATTATCACAAAGATATTTAAACAAATTCAGTGTTATTTAAGTGTGTGTGTGTGTGTGTTTTCTTTGTCAGATACAATGGACAAAGTTGAAGACCAGTCCCATATCTTTGGTAAGAATCTCCCTCTCAATGTATTTCCCCTCTTGCATAATTTTTGTCTCTCGGTCACATTCTGTCATCCCTCTGTTTATCACATGTTCTCCAGTCTTTTTCACTTCTGCAAAAGTACCCTTGCGTCAGTTTTGTGCTTTACACTCAAATGCTAGGGCGTCTGATAAGGTGGATCCAATGGAGTCCAACATTGTAATGCAGTCTTTTACAGTGGCCTGGTATACAGACCATTTCTCCTTAGATTTAGATTTGTCAGAGTTTTAGAATTAAAACATAAGCAAAATCACAACTAAGCAAAAATATATGCAAATATAAAAATACAGGAGAATGTCTATTTTAAACTGGATGAGATGTACAGAAATAATGCAAATGCTGTTTTTTTAATTAAATGTAGTTTTCAAGATTTTTTTTATAAAAAGATATAACTATTAAAAATAAAGTTTCACCTTATCGGTTCGGGTCCATTTTGACCCGGGTATTAAGTGTGGCTTAAACATGAGCTTATGCAGACATTAATTACATGAGTTACAGTAGATTATTTAGTCTTTTTCCCCCCCACCGTATCTTACACATGCACTTTTGGGACTACATTTTATGGATAAACATGAAAATGCACGCCTATTGATGAACAATTGCAGCATGGAAAATTTATCAACTTTTTCATCTTAAATTTAAAGTGTTCTTATATAAATGATTTTTGATGATGTCTTCAAATATACATTCTCATGATTACTTAAAAAACAGTTTTTGCATGTCAGTGATTCTTCTGTAGATCATCGTTATAACATGAGAACATTCAAAACTTTGAGAGGAGAAATTATTAATCAGATACAATATGTTTTTAGTCGAGCAAATTAAGTAACGACTGTTTTATGTGCTGAATTCAACATTTGTCTGCAGATTTTGAATGCATTATGATGGTTAATGCTCTACCATTACAACATCCCATATGAACTAACATTAGATTGTTAACTAGTTAAAGTTATCTAATGTTATCTAGATTTCTAAAACATGCTGCATGCTGCATGATTCATATTTCTATATATTCCATAGATATTTCATGGCTTGAGCAGTGTAGTTCATCATAAAGTAGTGACTGACAGCATCAGAAGTTCTGACCTGAACTCTGTTTCTTCTCCTCCTGCAGTTCCTGGACAAAGTAGAAGTTGAAATGAGGACCTGTGAGGAACCCCGGCCGCCGAATGGCCCCTCTCCGATTGCCATTACTGCAGGTCAAAGGTCAGAATGATCTGCAGCTTTCCTTTTAGTAACCCAGATCCACAGTGTTTTTACAAATGCATGCAGATGGTGGTGAAACCTCCCTACCGTGTCCTCTCCATCATGCACACTGATGTTCAGATTCATTAGTCAGTACTGTTATTTGTTCAAAGCCAAGATGCAGAGTAAAGCATATCACACCATTTGTGCTACAAACAAATGATTCCTCAAATGGTGAGCTTAAATTAGATCTGTAGACTGTGGAGAGGGAACATAAGCCATAGCTTGGGAACAGAATATCATAAGAATACTGAATATCCCCGTGGGTCCTTAAAAAGCCTTCGATTTAGGTTTATCGAATGTAAGGTCATAAAAATTCTTAAATATCTTAAATGGGATTAGAAAAAGTCTTAATTTCTACTTTTGAAATGGCTTAATGTGATTATTAAACTTCAAAATGGATTAAATGCACATTTGAAAATAAAAATGTGGCATTCTTGCACCTTCTACGCACTTGTTTTCAGAGCAGTTTACAGTCAATGAATAGCCCAATTGCTTATGAACTACTATTAATTAATTCTGTTTTTTAATGACTATATTTAATTATTTATCATTTTGACTTCTCCTTTAAAAAAAACAACAACAAATGTTTAAAGGCTGAAATTTTAGGTTTATCATTTCATAAAACATTTGTTTTTATCAAAAGCGTACTATTTTAACTTTTTTGATTTGTTTTAAAATCCGTTTACATTTGAATTTTAGTTTTTTGTATTTTATTTTTTTTTTATATATTTATATTTCATTTCTTTTTATTTCAGTTTAAGTTTTAGTCATTTTAGTACTTCAACTTAGAAATGTTTCAGAAATTCTAATTCTAGTTTTAAGTTGACAGTAGCAACACTGGAGTCAGTGTAATGCATGTTTGTGGTCTGTTTCTTGTCTCTGCAGTGAGTATGGCTTCGCTGAGAAGGTCGTGGAGGGAATGTCTGTGATCATTAACTCCATCACGATTAAAGTTCAGGCCCAAGCGTTTCACGCCTCCTTTGAGCTTTGGCAGCTCCAGGGCTGCAGCCTCAATCCCAAATGGCAGAAGAGCGACCTGCGCTACACACGCATTACACATCCGAAGAGAGGAGAGGTACAGTACAGAGCTGTTCTGAAAGTGCTATACAAGAGTTAAAGCAGGTATACGCTTCAGTCCTCTTCATGAAACACTTGACACATTTGACCCAGATGCTGGCAGAAGCTACAAGTGCAAAAATGTCTTTATCAGGTTTTTGAGGTGAAAAACCTTTAGTATTAACTGTCAGTTTCTTCATTTTAAAGAGCAAGTGAATCATTATGGAGAAAAATAGCAATGGTTACATAATCCAAAATCAGCACTGTCATAGTGCAGAAATCACCAGCTGTCAGATCAAAGCGTTTTTTACACATCACTTCTCCTCCTCTTGTTCCTCTTTCGCTTGCTTTTCTTCACTCGGAGAAGCACATGCTCATGAAAAAGTCCCTTGTCAATTACTTTTCCAGACTGCCATATGATTAAAAAATCACAACAATCATTATAAAATAAGAAAATATTATACAATTCACCATGCAACATCTTATCAACCAATAAAGCAATAAGAAATAAGAAAGATGCGCCTGAAGAAAAACTACCACTCATGTCATTATAGAGCTCTGCTTCAAACTCATACAGTTTTCTTTATGCACATTTCTAGGATTTTTATCACCTACTGTTTATGCTGCACGATACATAAATATCAAATAAATGTTTATTAATAATAATAATAATAATAATTAAAATCACGATTTGGCTGCAATTACTAATTCACTCATTTGACCAGATTTGAAATGAGAAGCATTTATAAACCTGTTGGCAACAAAGGAGACGCTTTAAGGACTCCCTGTGGTTTTCCTCCAAGAAAAAAGCTTGAAGATTTCAGGAAATAAAATAGAGAAATGTTATAAAATGCTATAAATGTTAATATCAATATTTTAATTTTACATTTGTAATATAAAATTAAATTATTATTAGTCTTTTATTAAATACTCCTTTTTATTTTACTGTACAGAAATATTATTACGAAAGTTATTATTAGTTTTTTATCTTTATAATAATCTCAAAAATCTAAATAATAATTATTTTTAGTCATTCTGATTAAGTCAACAACAACATGAACACATGAACACCCAAGAGTTTTTCCTGAATAAAAGGAAATTAAAAAAAAAATTCCCCCTGCAGATGCACTCTACTACAAAATCACCTGTTATTCAGAATGATTGATATTCCAAAATCATTTAGAGAAAATCTGTTTATTGTTTTCCATATCCTAATAAATATTGCAGAAAATCAAAATATTGCATTGCCTTTTTTTTCTAAATATCTTGCAGCCCCACTGCTGTTGTAAGTAGTACATCCTTTCTAAAATCTCGCAAATAGACTAATTTAATGATGACAGTTAACATGTAAATGCAATAAAGATTATTACAGTAGTAGAAAATAAAGATGGATTTGAAAAGCAAATCCATTTTATTTTGAAGAAAGCCCATTCAGTTGCCGTCTCAGTAGCTATTTCCAATCTTTAAAGTCAGTGTGGAAGGACTCAGATCTTAATGATAGATTGCATTTACATGACATATGTCAACAATAAGATCTGAGAGTGATGTTATCATAACCTTTGATTGTTTTGCTGAAATCAGAGGTCCGTTATCTGGATCTTTTCGTTGATGATTTTACATGATCCAGGATTGTTAGATTCTTCGAAGCTCATCCCAGAGTTGCTGTCATAGCGACAGATCCGTAAGCTCAAAGCTGCTCGAGAACAGGCTTATTTCACGTAAACAGGAATAGATTGCATCTTATCTTGCAAGCAGACTTCAGTCTGTCTTAGCCACTGCTGCTTTTTTTACAAGAGTAACCTGGGCCAAAAATAATTTAAAATAATAATACTCATTTAAAAGTTCATTTGAATATAATAATATATGTTCTTTTTTGATTATATGTTGTGTTTACGTTGCTGTCTTGCCGCCAACCAATCGCTGCATTGCTGTTCATGGCTTCGAGTATCGATATATCTGATCTTTCCAGTGCACACAAGAACATGCAACAGCTTAATCTGCAAGTTCGTTTGAAGAACCAAATTAGCCAGAGATCAGTTTTCACGATTAGACGATCTGGCATCGGTCAGATTCTCTGAGATGTATGAAGTGAGGTGCGAAGAACAGAGCCCAGGTTGGTCCAGCTAATGTGCTCAACCTGATGATGCGTTTGCAGATAAGGTCACTGGCAGGTCAAGGCAGGTCTTCGTTTGTGTGTTCATGTTCTTCACTGAGTGCAGTGTCTCATCCTCCTGCAGGTCCTAACGTTCAAAGAGATCAACTGGCAGAGTCTGCGCATAGAGGCGGATGCCATCGAGAGTGACGAGCAGGATCTGGGCAGCACGCCACTGCGCCTCATTACCAATCAAGGACGCATACGCATCGCTCTCAAGCGCAGGGTACAGCGCAGGGATATTTGTTTGAAAACCATTGGCTTTTCAAACATTTTCTCTCTTCAAACTAGTCTTTTAGGGTTTTCTCTGAGCGTATGATTTTTCATCTTGCCTGGAAGATATAGGCTTTTTTTGCAAAAACATATTTTCGTGATTGTTTTATGAACCATTCGTTATTACTATGAAATAATATTACTTATTATAATTTTTAGTCTGATAGATTTTTGTCATAAACACTGCTCTGAGGCTCGTACAATGACGATATAAATGCAGCTTTATTAGCGGGTTATACAGAATCAAAGTCCAAAACAGGCAAAAGATCAAAACACTGGAAAAACAGGCGACTGGGCAGGAAAGACAGGCAAGAGAAATCCAGAAAACAGGCATCAGTCAAAAAAACTGAAACACAGGAAACAAGGGAAGTGCTCAGAATTGCAGCAGACACTAACCAGACTTTGCACAGACACAGGGAAATACACGGGGTGTAAATAGGGAGAGACAAACAGGGAAACAAGGGGGAGGAGCTAATTAAACACCATGGAGACACACAAGGCAGAGGAGCCCGGGCAAAGAATTGTGGGAAATAGAGTCCAGGATGGAGCGTAGGGAGGAGTGCCCTCTGGTGGATGTCCAAGGCACTCCATCTGGTGATCGTAAAAATATTAAATTAATTAAAATATGAAAATACAAAAAATAGCATTTATTAAAAATAGTAATCATAATTTTATTTTATTCTAATAAATACTAATAACTAGCAAAGAGTAACAAGTGAATACTAATATTTACATATCTGTTTTTTTTTCCCCTTCACTTTCAAACGTTTGGCTTTAAAAGAAAAACAAACATAGTAAAATAAGGTTATAATGAGCTACATGCATGTTAACGACCACATTGAAACATGCATATTTAATGAAATCACAGCATTCATGATAATTGCTCTAATCCATATCGCCATTTCAGTTTTACTTCAATACATGGTGCAGCCCTCATCAGAATGAAATCATGTGTATTCAGTGCTGACGTGTCTTCCCCTTCCTCATCTCAGGTGAAGGACTGTAATGTCTTGGCCTCTAAGCTGCTGTTTATACTGGACGATCTGCTGTGGGTGCTGACAGACTCTCAGCTCAAGGCCATCATCCACTACGCCAAGTCTCTGAGTGAAGCCATGGAGAAGTCCGGCCAGCAGAGGAAGAGCATGGCTGCTGAAACACTGCAGGTGCCACACTGTGTCCTTTAAATCAGTCTCAAAACTCTTATGAAGACAGATTAGTGATCCATTAGATGCTCTTTGTGTTTTACGATCAAAGTTTTGAAAATTAAACCTTATCACCTTAAGCTGCAGCTCGCTCAGACTTCATGACTTTTGCTGGTTTTAGTGTAGCTTTTGAAGACAATTGCAATTACAAAACAGCTCAAAACACCTGTGAATGACTCAGACAGTGCTTGAGTGTTTATTTATGTCTTCTTGTATTTGTGCACCAGACTGCTCCTCCCTCTCCGGGGATCCACTCTCTGTGGGCTGACCCTCCTCCACCCGAAGCAGTCGGGACCGCGGGCACACTGGCCCAGTATTTTGACCTCCATGATGTCAAGGAATCATCCTATCACACTTTCATCTCCCGACTCGACCTGCATATCTGCAACGACAGCTCCTCAGATTCCGGTACTGAATTTTCATCACTGTTTCCACCAAGAAACATTAAAAGTCATAGAAAATTTAAATTCGCAAAGATTACTCACCCTTATGTCATTCCAAACCCATTCTTCTTTCTTCTTGTGTGAAAGACAAAATGAGACATTTAGCAGAATGTTCAAGCTGCTCTTTTGCAGACAATGAAAGTCAACGGGGCTGTTAATATGAGAAACCGGATGAATTTGAACCACTTTTAGCTTACTTTAATGATGCATTTTTGTCATTTTTGTGGAAAAGAGCAGTGTAGACATTCAAATATTGTCTTAAGTGTTCTTTGGAAGACAGAAACTCATGCAGGTTTGGAGCCACATGAATTTTTGAATGAACTAAACCAACGTATGGCTCACCCATGTGATTTCTCCTGTGCACACAGATGAAGCTTCACCTCCAGGGACGCAGGGTGCGATGCAGCTGACCTTCCGGAAGCTGGGCTGTGACTATTACCCGTTTCACAGGCCAGGTGACTCTACTGCCAGCATTTATTTGGAATGGAAATCTTTTGCAACATTTGTAAATGTCATTTTTCAGGAATATAATGCATCCTTGTTGAATAAAATCATTCATTTTTTCCCAAACTCTTGATCAGAGCTTTCATGTTTTCGGTTATGACTGGGTTTGATGTCGATGTGTTGTGTGAAAGGTCTAGTGTAGGATAAGAGGCAGAGCGTAGTTGACTGATTAGTGCTGTGCTGTACAGGTGATGGCTGTCATCACTGGGAGCGTCACTGCGGGGCGATGGAGTCTCGTGCTCAGTGGGCCGCCAAACTGCTGCAGGAGTTTCAGAAGAGGATGGAGGATCTGGGCATCCCTGGACCTCATTCAGAGCCAAACGTGGCCGCTAATGGCTCTCCAGCCAAAAAAATCAAGGGTAAACGCTACCCATCCCCAATCCAACAATAAATGCTGGTGTTATTGTGGATGATTCATCATTTGAATTTTTCTTCAAAGTGTCTCAACTTGTTCCTTTTCTGTTAATGTTACCTCACAGTTTTCTCTCGAGCTACAGTTCTTACAATTTCCTAGTCTAAACACACACACACACACACACACACACACATATATATATATATATTCCTCAAAAATTGATGTATTTGACATGAACATGTCTGGTTTTGTTTGCTTTATTGTGCTAGTTTTTTAGTATTAAATTGGTCTTATTTTATGTTACGCAGATGGAGAATCAGTGTCCAGTTTCAGTCCTGAGCGGACTCCGAGCTCTCGGCGGACTTCAGCGGCCGCCCCGTCCTCAGGATCTTCACTCAAGAGACTTCGCTCCAGCTGTATGGTGATCCGTGTGGACGACCTGGACATCCATCAGGTCTGAGTCATCTCTACACAAACATAACAAATCACTGAAACACACGCTTGAGAATGACAGCCTTTATATTCTTATATACAGTCGAGATTAAAAGTTCATTTTTGTAATTTAATGTATTTTTAAACTCATTTTAAACTATATTTTTCAAAGTATATTTACCTTTCTGTTTATTTCCAGGTTTAATTCAGTTTTTGAATCCCGTATGTGGATCATGTATAATTTGAACAACACTTTAGCCATCTAAGCATATTACAGCAAACCTTTTATTGGAGAAATCTGTAATTATTTTGTTCTGTTGTGCATACACAGACTGCTAAAAGAGGAAGTGCATGTTTTGTATTTGTTTTTGCTCTTTTACCACATGCTTGTATACTCATGCTTTTTAAGTGACACAAGTCAGTTCCGTCCAAAATTAGACTCGCCTGGCAAACGAAATCTGCTTGTGTCATCCCTTTTTCATCACAAGGATAAAGCAGCATGTGATGTGTTGCTGATGTTATGCTTTGGTGATCAAATTAAGAGCAGAAATGGGAAGTTCAAGGGCACAATAAAAATTTTGATGTTTCATTGAGATAAATTGGACACGTTACACTAATTCAGAAAATGTTTGTAAAGAATCTCTGATACAGTTAACAGTTATCTCAGTAGCTCAAAAGAGACATAAGTGTGTACAGTTCTGAGTTATCCAGTGTGACAAAAACAGATAAAGGACACTATATAAATCTTACCCTCATGTATAAGAAATGAATTAACCGCTCACTTTTGGAACTGGAATTGCCATTTCTAAAACACGTCTCATCTTTTACATAAGTCCCAGATCTTAGCCTTAACTTGTGCATTTGCCCGTCAACGAGAGTCTTCTACAGATCAAGTTGAGAAGCTTAAGTCAAAAGATAAATAAATAAAACCTATCTGTTGCTGTAGGTGTCCACTGGAGGCCGTCACAGCAAGAGAACACAGTCTCTCCTCTCCTGCAACCGCAAATCCTTACATCTCCCAGACAACACTCCTGCAATTCACCTTCAGTTCACTGAATACTACTTCCCTGATAACCCTGGACTTCCTGGTGTGTTAGCTATGATTTTTCATGTTCATTGATCACTATGGTTAAAGGGATGGTTCACCCAAAAATGAAAATTTTATGTTTATCTGCTTACCCCCAGGGCATCCAAGATGAAGGTGACTTTGTTTCTTCAGTAGAACACAAACAGAGATTTTTAACTCAAAATGTTGCAGTCTGTCAGTCATATAATGTAAGTGGATGGGAATCACGGCTTTAAGAGTCAAAAAACATACACAAACAAAACCAAATTAAACCCTGCGGCTCGTGACGATACATTGATGTGTAAAGACACAAAACGATCAGTCTGTGCATTTTTTTTTTTTTATGGCGTATAGCAGACTTATAAGTGCATTACCGCCACCTATCTCTCAAATTGTCTCATTGACACTCCTAATTGAGATTGTAGATAGTGTCAATGGTCCATTTGAGAGATAGGTGGCGGTAATGCACTTTTAAGTCAGCCATCCACCGTAAAGCAAGAAGAAGAAGAAGATGCCTCACTTGCTGGCTGACTTAGGACAGTTCAGGCATTGCGGTGAATCAGAGGTAAAAAAAAAAAAATATGATATAAATACTGTTCAGTTTCTTGCACAGAACGATCATTTCATGTCTTTACACATCAATGTATCGTCACGAGCCGCAGGGTTTAATTTGGTTTTGTTTGTGTATGTTTTTTGACTCAAAGCCATGATTCCCATCCACTTACATTATATGACTGACAGACTGCAACGTTTTGAGTTAAAAATCTCTGTTTGTGTTCTACTAAAGAAACAAACATACATCTTGGATGCCCTGGGGGTAAGCAGATAAACATAAAATTTTCATTTTTGGGTGAACTATCCCTTTAATGCATGTCATTCATATTGAAAAAAAAACTCACATTCTTGTTGTGGGGATGTCTAATCTTATCATTTTTATTTTCCTCCCACTGGCCCTTTCTCTCTCTAGCACCCTGCTCTAATCTTTATGCCCAGCTGAATGGTCTACAGCTGTATCTGGATGCTCCGAGTGTCTTGTGGATGACTCTGTTCTCACGGGGTCTACACAAGACGCTCGATCAGGTCAAAGCCTTCTACCACCTCCAGGACAGCAGCAAGACGGACGAACACATCGATATCCGCCTGGATGCAACACACCTGAAGGTAAACCAGCAGATCTGATGTGCTTTGACAAGAAGGTTTTGTAAAAGGAAATACAAAGATTATAGTCATTCCTATTTTTTATACCGACCCTTAAAAAGTTGGAAAGCCTCCATTCTAAAACCGCCATCTTTGTTCTTTCGATGACATTTTGCAAGTGTTTTAGCTGAAACTTCTTTCTGTTCAGCTGATCATTCCTCTGGAATCCTCTATTTTGGATCATCCAGACCGTCCTCAGTCACTGAGCATCAGCCTTCCTCAGATCGTCCTCAGCAACACACGCCACGCTCCTCACGCTTCCCATTCGGACCTCAACAGCACCTACAGCAGCTTCTCCGCCCGCCCCTTCTTCCGTCCCACGGCAAGCCAACCTTTCCCTCGCGATCAGAGCGTCCTCCATCCCCTGCCGTCTGCATTCCTCCAACACTGTCTAGAAAACGAGTCCTTGTCATTAGCGCACAAGCGCCCCTCTCGCTCTCAGGACGTCTGGTCTGTCAGTTTGTCCCGAGTGGCTCTTGGCTTTGATGGGGCTCGTCGAGGGCCCAGAGGGAAAGCTCTTCCCTTTGTGGAGCCCTTTGCCATGTATTTGTGGATGTGCTGCCCTTCTGCCTTCAAACAAGACTCTCTTTGTTCGAGTATAGATGGCAATTCAAAAATCCCCAAACAGTCCCTCCTAGATTCACTTCAGGGTGTAAATGACGTCATATCTAATAAGATCGACCAAAACTCTCCCATGGCCTCCATCCATATCTTAGCCCAGTCCATCACTCCTGTCAAAATGTGGCTCAACCACTACCAGTTCGTAGCTCTTTTGCGGCTGAAGGACTATCTTGACCGACTAGCTGGAGATTTGAGCAAGGACGTCCAGGGTTTGGGACAACCTGAGCACAAACCCTCAGATCCCCCTTCGGTTTGTGTCTCAGTCCTGATGGAAGCGATAGAACTCGCTCTTCTGCTTCCTCCTGCAACATGTGAGCCAGAAGAAGAAGAAGCACATTCTCCTGAGGAAACGGACAGTCCCAGCTTGACCGACTCTGATCTCTCGCCATCCCACCATGCCGGTGGGGCGGGAGGGAATGAAGATCAAGAGGATGATGTCGAACAAGAGGGTTCGGTAGAGGAGGCTTGTGAAGCCATTGAAGAAGGAATGGATGGACCAACGGGGCAGGATGATGAAACTCAGACCGTTGTTACTTCCACACCTCCTCCACTCTCTCCAGGGAATCCTGCATTACTGTCCCGTCATAGCTCCACTTTCAGCTTGGAGGGGGAGCTGTCCAGTGCCCTGAACGCCACCAAATGTGCCACCAAAGATGCACTCAGCGCCTCCCTGGATCTCACCAAGGGTGCGCTGTCCATCACGAAAGATGCCTTCAGCATCCTGAGCCGAGGATCTGGCATGACTAAACTCTTCGCTCCTCAAAACAAGTAAGAGCTACTTTGCTTTGGTCTTGATTTTACGATTGCATTGATATGGAAAATATGGTATTTCTTTTAGTGGCTGAAATGGATAATTTTACTGTTCACATTTGATCTCTTTCAACTGCTGATGAACTCTTTCAGTTAAAAAAAAAAAAAAAACCTGTTCTATCACTTGATCATTGTTGACTTCATCTTAGAAATTATCGCCTGATCAGAGCCGTTTAATATGTGGTTAAGCTTGAAATAAAGTCTTTTTTTGTTTCTATCTGGCCTTCTTTTAGACGAGCTCACATGCAGTGCACACAGTACATACTTGAAAAGAGCTGATACGGATGTCTATATTTGGTTTAAGAAAGTTTAAGCATAGTTACAGTAAATTTACTCGTTGGTACGTCGGCCTGTAGTCTTAAAGGGACAGTGCACACATCATTTACTCACTCTCTTGTTGTTATGAATCTATACAACTTTAATTCATCTTCAAAACACAAATGAATATGTATTTTAAGGAAATTATTTGCAGATTAATCCACTCAATTCATATGGATTACTTTAGGTGTTTATGAACTTTTTGAAACATCGTGGTTCTGGGTGAATGGACTTTCAGTGGAGGGACAGAAATGTCTCAGGTTTCATATAAAAATCTTCATTTTTGTTTCAAAACTGAACGAAAGTTTTATGGGTTCGGAATGGCATGAAGATAAGTAATTAATGACAATTTAGCTATCCCTTTAATGTGTTTAATCAGTTATGCTCAACACTTCCTGCCAGTGCGGTACATAGCACGTAATTCAACTCAGATATCTTCTGTAGGGATCATAGTGCACAGCCAGAAGAGTCCAGTCCCTCCATAATGGGAAACCTGCGGCTTCAGTCCATGAAACAGTCTCCTTCCCAAAATTCCTGTGACAGTGCCATTTTAGAGGGTAGTCTGGCGGACGATGGCTTGTCCATTGATAGTGACATCAGTGAAAACTTTGTCATCCTCATGGACTCAGGTACAGCAACACTCAATGCACTGTTATTTTAAAAACTAGAACCAGAACTGTGAGTATCTTGAAGTCATGTGTATTTGTGTTGTTGTGATTCAGAGTCTGGTGTGGAGTCGTTGCGTCCTGATGGTACGGGTGTCTCCGGCAGCTGTGTGAGTCCAGCTCCAGGAACAGAAGGGTCGTCCGCAGACCTCAGCAGCTCTCTGTCCCAGAGCACTGAAGACATTGCTCAAGATATGGTGAGTTTTATCTAGCGTGCTGTAGCACATATATAAACAAAACATATTTTTCTTAAATATATACATGCATGTATGTGTATTTATTTATATATATATATATATATATACACACACACACACACACACACACACACACACACACACACACACACACACACACACACACACACACACACACACACACACACACACATTTGACAACATTACTAATTAGTCTTTCAATCTTTTTGACTCGAAGGCCCCTCCAGTATATATATATATTGGGGGTAGTATTACATCTTGATGTACACCTTTTTTCATTAGATTAGTTAAGTTATTATTATATTAATAATAATTTATATTGATTTAAATAATTTTAAGTCATGCCGCTAGTGGGCCAGAAACCATGGTTGAGAGCCACTGCTTTAGGGAATTAATAAAAAAATCCTATCCTATGCTTTTTCTCTGTATGAGATCAAAATTTGCCATTAAAGGAATAGTTTGCCAAAACTGATCACTATCATGTAGTTATCAAACCCATATGGCAAAGAATGCATGACCATGAGTCTGTATCACATTTGATGCCAGTGACTGAAAGGAAAAGGTAGGCAAGTACTTTAGTAAACTTCCCCAAGTTTAGTAATCAGTCAGTGCTCAGGACTGATCGATCGCATTTACTGTGATCTTAGTTGGTTGTGTGATTTTTAATGAACGCTCTGGTTTTATTTCAGGTGTCTGTGTTAGTTCTGTGTCTGAGTCGGATAGGGTGCCTGACGGAGAAGTGTGGTGAAGATATCGTGGTGGCGCTGGAAGCCCAAGAGCTTGTGCCGAAACAACATGGCAACCATAAAGTCACAGACCTGCTGGCAGGAATGGCACTGACTCAGGGTTAGCATGCTAAATGTGACCATAAATGTGAATGGCATTTGGCCACTTTTTTTTTGTTGACTGCTTTGTTTACATTAACTTTAGACACAACACTGTTTACATGCATCTCCTGCCCAAACGTCCACAAGATTCCAGTTGCAGACCTGCCAACCTGTACGCATTTTGTGTAGTGGCTACGCATTTTGACCCCAAAATATGCTGGTACGATTTGTCACTCTAAACTACGCAAAAATCTAGTGACGCCTCTGTCCACGCACAGTATTCAAAACAAGCAATAGAAAAAGATTAAGAATTCAACCAATCAGAGCATTTTTCTCTCTTCTATTAGCCTATAGTTTCTAGTTTCAGTTTAAAGCGGCTCGCGCTCGCCCCGTCAGATGCTCTGACAGAGACACGCTGTTTAATTTGTTTGAGATGTGCTGTTTTTTCTTAATGCATAACTTGTGTTTCACAGGTATATTCTCCATCTGTAAATGTTAAAAAGGCTATGGAAATATTTTCTGTCAGAAGTGCATGAGCTCCTGCTTTAGACTTCATTTAGAACGAGCGCCGTCGCGCACATGCACGCCAAACAGACAACGCTTAATGAAATAGCCTTTTTACTCAATTAGTCTGTGCATTTTATCATTTTCATTTTTAGTTTAGTAACTTTAACTTCTGCTTTAAAAGGATTATTTTTGTTTTTAAATTGCAATGTTACAATGTAATGTGATTTTAACCCTTTTTTGCACATAATATATGCCTACATGCTTACGTTCACTTTATTTGTTTAATTCAAATATAACATACTGAGATATACAGTATAGGCTACCGTATACCGCAAATCAGCCAAAAAATACAGAGATATGAATTTTTTTCATATCGCCCAGCCCTATACAGAAGTGTACTGGAGTTTTAATTAAATAGCATAAAAAATAAAAAAAATAAATAGCAAAAATTAACTAAACCGTTACGGTAAACAGTAAACTGTTCCCCTACTCCACATCCAATACCGCAACACCAAGGCCCCCCAATCCCCAAAAAACAATTCCAAGTGAATTCACTATCAGCTTTCACTATCAGCACCAGATTTTAAATGGCCTTGTGCTAATCCAGCTTCTCAGAAGTCGACAAACGTACATGCGAGTATGTTGGACACATCTGTTTCATAAGATCACACATCATTAAAGGAATAGTTCAGTATTACATCATTTGTTCACCAGTGGATCCTCTGCAGTGAATGGGTGCCGTCAGAATGAGAATCCAAACAGCTGAAGGCCGGGACACACAAAGCTGATAGTCGGCCAAAGTCGGGCTCACTTTGGCAGCAGTTTGTCCAGTTCAGCATGTTGAATCAGTGTCGTGGCCATTGGTGAGAGTGAGAACTCTGATTGGATGTTCAGTTTAGTGAACGAGGCAGTGCACGAGAATTAAAGCGAAGTTATGGACTGGAGTTGTGTGGATTATTGTGATGTTTTTATCAGCTGTTGGACTCTCATTCTGACGGCACCCATTCACTGCGGAGCATCCATTGCTGAGACACTGATGCAATGCTACGTTTGTCTGAATCTGTTCTCGTGAACAAACAAACTCATCTACATCTTTAATGGCCTGAGAGTGAGTATATTTTAATCAGGTTTTATCCTTTAAGAAAAGCGATCCCTGTGCACAAACACATTGCCCATGCTACTGAACGCTGGGGAAAATGGTGTTTAGGGTTAGATCAGATGATACTCCCATAGTACTCAAGGTGTCACAATTCGCTCCCTGGATATGAAGTCAAGAGCTTGTGCATCTCCAACCACTAATTATTCACGACTCACAGTCTGCTCCATATGTTACCTCTCTCGCGCTCTTCTTTTCTGTGGAAACTGATTTTCATCATGTGTGTGCAGATACATGCAGTATGGCACTTATTTAAGATTGACTTTATTTTTTTCTCACCACAGCTGGTTCTTCCTCTCCAAGTGCTCCTCTGTCTCCCGGGCCCTGCTCTCTCTCCTGTCCCCCAGCAGCGGCCCTCAGGATGGAGATGGGACCACGTGCACGCAGACACTCTCCTCTGTCTGAGAGCATGGGCTTCATAGAAATGTGCCTGACAGGGTGCAAAGCAGAGCTCCTGGCCTCTACCTTAAACACGCTGGCACCCTTCCTGGAGGATGAGCTCAGCGCAGACCCCCAGCCAATGAGACTGTGCTTACGGGACACTGCTTTTACACTAAAGGTGAGAATGAGGGCCAAATGATTCCAACACTCGCTCATCCTAATCAGAGCTAATGGAAGGACTAGTCATTTCCTTTGATGGTGATCAGTCATGTGCTTAGTGACAAGCTACAACATTTTATGAAGTAAGACCAGACACAGGCAGTGACACATGTGTTCTCTCTTTCTGACAGGATGATGGTCCTCGTGTCTACCCGACCGCTCCTCAGCCGGTTCCTGTGCTCTTCTCTCTGGACGGTATTGTGCTGGAGCGTATGGATGATGGGATCCTCAGCTTGAGATGTGAGTCCTTTGGGTTTGGGTTCCAGCAGCTGCTCAGATAGCTTCAGGATATCTGTGCTGTCACCTGTTAAACTAACGTTTGCTTCCTCTGTTTCACTTTTACACATGCAGCTGCGCAGAGCCAATCAGGGACTGAGACACACGGGGACAAAGACAGAGCTGGCCAATCCTGCTTTAGAGCTGAGGAGAAGAACAAGGTATGATAAATTAGAAAATTATTACACACAGTGTAATTGTGCATTAATGTGTTTAGCCTGTTTGAGTTTGGTTTTAGTTGTTAAATGAAACATCTGCTTCTGTTGTAGTTTTTATACACGAGTGCGAATGAGCTTTGTATGGTAGGCAATTTTCGCCACGTAAGAAAAAAAAATGCTTTGGTAAATCATAATTATGACACAAGTCAGAATTCAGAGATGGAACTTGAAATTGAAATAAAAATAAAGAAAGAAGTGGAAATTATGAGATACTAGTCGAAATTGAAGAAGATCTTTATGACAAAATAAAATAGAACATTTTGTCATGATTATAATTTCGATTTATGTTAATTGTTTTTTGCCAATTTCATGTCATAATTATGACTTATCTCATAATGTTGACTGTCATTTCATTTGAAATATCTCATAATTAAGACTTGATATCTCAGTTTTGAAATTCTATCTCATAATTGACTTATAATTTAAAATGTTCATAAAATTGTGCTTTTTATGCCATAAATATGATTTTTCAAAGCCTGACTTTTTATGTGGCCAAAATGGGCTTCCATGAGTTTTTAGAACATGTTGTGTGTGTGATCGTTTGAGAGAAATCAGAATGTTTTAGTTGATACGGTTTCAAGCCTACAGGATATAAAGTGATTTTAATTTTCCAGTGCTTGGCTACGAATCCTTCCGAGGACAAGAGAAGGCTCTTGAATGTCAAGCGTAGCACTTGATATCTTAATTACATGAAGTCTAAATGTCTGGTATGATTTATGGATGAAGGTGTATTGCTACAGCTCCTCTCTGAAAAGCTCTCTTTTCCCATGAGCATGTTTTCAGAGGAGTGTGTTTGTGCTTTGACTGATCGTGACGGATGTTTAGTCTAGTTCTGAGTCTGTTTCTCCGTTGATCCAGTCTCTGGAGTCCAGACTCGCTGATGTCCAGTCCGCTCTTGAGAAAGCTCTGTCTGACCGAGAGCGCCTGCTGCAGGAAGTGATGAAACACAACCCCTCCTTCACCTTATGATGAACAAAGGGAAAGAAACCAGACTCGAGTCCAAATGAGACACAAGAGAAAACGTCTAGCAGATAAACCAGAACAAGAGGTTTGTCTCTGCTGACTCAAAGTTCTGATCCATCCCTTTCTGTACCTTTCATCTCTGCCGTCTGAGAGTGAAATCACATGTCATCCAGTTTCTCTTTCTACTCTACTCTACACCAATTCACCAAGTTCCCAGCTGGAGGAGGACAGAAGTCAGCAGTGAAATGGCACAACTGATCATCTCTTCACTTCTGGTCAGCATGCTTGTGCACATTAGTTATTTCTAGTTTCACCACAGGACTGTGTGTGTGAAGCTTTTAGATTTTATAGACTAAGTGTCCAATTGTTGTTTGATGCAAGAACCTACAGAGCTCCCTACATAGACAATAAGGCTGGGCTGACATACTGATTAATTGATTTTAAAAAAACAACATTGACTTTTGTGTCCCAAGAATTGATTTTTAAGTCTATGCTATTTTCTGTTAATGCGTGAACAAACTACAACAGCACAACTTGCGTAAAATCTATGTATGCACCTGTGCAAATACATAAATCGAAACAATCAATATAAAATTGCATCGGATTGGAACTGAATAAAATAAACACACCGATAACAAATGACAAACTGAACAAAATGCCACTAAATATCAAAGCAGTATAGTAAATGATAATTAATGCGATATGGCTCAGCTTGTCAGGGAACTACAGCTCTGTGTAGTAAATGCCGCTCCAGCTGAAAGCAGGTGATGGCGATTTACCACTAGACGCAAAAATAGACTTATTGCGTATATGCGCATAACAATGTCATGCGATATATCGCCCAGCCCTAGTTTGAGCTCATTAGAGGATGCCGCTTTACTGCTAGGTTTCGTAACAGAGCTGTGGATTTGATTCGAGTACTGTTGTAAGTTTTTCAGTGTGTGAAGTACAGCTGATGTGTGTGTTCTTCACGAAAGGAGCTGATGCAAAAGCACTTTGACGTAAATGCACTGTATCACTTGTATATATCAGAGTTTTTATCTGAGGTTCAGTGAACAAAAGATGGTACTTCTATTCAGCAACACATCCTCAGAGTCGTTGTACTGAGACGGAGATGCCGTCCGTTACCTCTAGTGTAGGATCACGGTTCTCATGCCGTACACGTGAAGTGATCACAGAGAAACATTAGTGCCAATGCTGGTGCACACCAGATGTGAAGTCACTTTGATTCAGTATTACAGTGCTCACTTGTGTCAATGTAAAACACTTTCTGTCTAGACTTATTAGATTGTAAACTGGGTTATTCAATGAAAAACGTTTGTTTTTTATTTTGGTCATAGTCTGTTACACTAAATAAGACTTGTCTAGAGTTTAGACAAAAATATGAATGTTTATGCATATTTATTTGAACTTTATTGGTTTGAGATGGTTTCTTTTGACTGGATGTCCATTAACAAGTACACCAGTGCAATAGACAATTTTTTATTTTATGTCAAAAATAATAAAGTAGTATGATTTTTAGTGTTTGGTTTAGTTTAGTTTTCTTTTTTTTTTGAGGATGATACATTATTATGTTATTATTATTATTATTATTATTTACAAATTGTCCTTTCTAACCCCCTTTTAAAATGTTTAACTAGGAGTTGTGATGAAAGGATGACATGAAAAGTGTTTCTGTGTGATGTCCTGTACAAAAAACCGAATTGAACTACAGGTGCTACAGCATTTTGACACATTTCTGGTGTGTGCTGTAATGTTTAGGACTATCACAAGAGTAATTTTTGTGGTGAATCAGTATTATGAAGCATGATGGTTTGTGGGTTTATAGGAAACAGCTGAATGAATGTGTGATGTCAGCATCCCTCTCATTCTTCAGATGTTTGGATTGCTTTATCAGCAAGTGTCCGGTTATTTCAAATGTGGCCCGTCATTAATGACTTTGAAAGTGCTTTTTCTGTTTCTGTTTCTGTAGAGATCCAGTGTCTCTGTGCTTCAGCTTTCAGTACAATGTGTAGCATTCATATACACTAAACAATCTCTGTTAGTGTACCAAGATATCCCTGTCTTCCAAAAAAAACTTTGGAAAACAAACGGTTAAAATAGTCTAAACTGGAAAGATATTTTTCTGTGGATGGTAGAAATGGAAATGTTATTCCTACATTCAAAAATAATTTCATTCAGTGCATGGAAGAAGACAAAAACAAACATTTGTTGGTGTTATATGCATGACTTTACTTGAAATCTTTCATAAGTGCAACATCATCAAGGTCACGGACTGTTGAGTGAGGCTTTTATTTTATTTTATTTTATTTAAGGGTCATTGTTACAGTACTATACTGCTGATGAGTATTGCCTGTGATCAGAATAAGCATATGGTAAATATAGACCTGATTTTACTAATGTATTGATTGTTTTTAGTTGTGTAGGTGGTACTGAGTTGACTTCTAATTCTCTGTGTGCAGTTTAATCATTATTTGTCCAGTGTGATGAATGTTTTGTTTGTTACACATGAAGATGTCCGACAGTGTGGAACAGAATGATTGGTGGTTTGTCTCAGAGCAGAATGTTTTGTGCAGCAGATACAATGTAAGATTGTACGATTATCAGGTTTGTGGGAAGTTTTGAATTGTTGAATTGAATTGTGATGTCTGCAATGGTACGTATTCATCACTGTCCATGTCCCTCTGACTGCTGTGGCTGAGATTCAAATGTTTACTTTGACCACTGATCTCTTCATTGAGATATTCTAATGTAATTTCACACTTTATCACCACCATTAAAGTCCTCGAACAAACTAATATTTCATTGGTTCTGTGAACCATAACTGTATTAAATGTCAAGACCAATGATGATCAATAAAATGTTTCTTAAAGTTTAACCTTGTGTATCTTCTGTCAGTTACTCTCTCTAACATCAATACACTTATTCAACTGAGAGATTACCAACATAGTAGTTTTATAAGCTACTGGTAAAAAAGAAAAATCTGAAGAAATGTCCAAAACCATATTTCTTCTGTAGAGAAATGGAAGTTAAGTTGAGTAACTTTAGATAGAATATTGCCAATTCTGCTTTGCCAACAAGAATGGGTGATGCTATAGAGCTGCCGCATAAACTGAAGGTCATAGACAAAAAAAAAAAAAAAAAAAAAAAAAAAAAACATAAAAAAATGGGTGCACATTGTTTCTCTGATGCATAAGGTCTATAACATTGTTATAAGAGTAACATGAAACATCTGAACACTAGCCTGAAACAGGACTGATAACAACACTGGGGCTCCCAGAGACGGTCTATACATTGGTTGAGGATTTTTCTGCAAGTTACATCATTACAAGTGACTGTTTATGAGTGAGTCATTGAATCATACATTTAACCAATTTATCGAAAACGCTCATTCATTCAGTAAAGAAACCCTGCTACTTTACTGCTTTTCCACTAGGGCTGGTGCCGGAGCCGGTGCTCGGCCAAGTGTGGCACTTGTTCAGATCCAGCTCACATTTCCACTGGCAGGGAGCAGATCCTTCTACGTCACCAACATGTGACCACAATCGCTTGCAGAAGGAGCTCTTCTCCCGACTACTGCTGAAATCACATATTCATTGTTGTTAATTTATCTGATCTCCGACGGCTTTTAAACTGCGGTCTGTAGTGGAAACTCCGCCTACTGACGTCACATGATCCCTTGTTGAGACCAGCAAGGTTTCAGGCCCGGTTCAGAGCCAGGATCTGGGCACCAGCCCAGGATTTTTTTTAGTTGAGAAGCACAGCCCAGTTCCCGATTGGGCTCCGGCACCAGCCCCGGTGGAAGAGCCATATCTGTGATGTTAATTGTTGCAACGGTTCTGTTGTGGCTTCATTTAGAGCAAAAAGGAAAACAGTTTATATTGCACACTACATCAAGATGAAGAAAACCAGCAAACTACTCCAATAAAACAAACTCTGGTGCGATCGCTCTGTTAGTGTGGTTCATTTGAATATGTCTGAACACTGCCACCTGAACCTTGGGCCACAGCAAGCAAGAGGTCTCGCCTCGCTCTGCTTCCAAGCAAACTCTGTTGCGGTTCGACTGAAATATGAACATAACATGGATCAAAAACTTCTACATGAACCAAAATCCATTGCAGTTTGGTAGAGGCATCTGAACTGCCATCTCCTTATAGCAGATCTTCATTTATGTGTGCAACACAGGAGTTCCTGGCGATGTTTTGAATCCTTTACAGATTTTATAAGCTTTTTGTGAGATCTCGGCTGGTAAAAATACCACTATATGTACACACATACACATACGGCAAGTGCACTTATTACAACACACAGCAGTGATTTGGAGGTTGGGTAAGTTCTATAACAGTCTGAATGAGGTGGTCTGATCTGGCCTGTCTGAATAAACTACTTTTGCCCACATTTACAGTTCAGAGGAGTCAATGCTTGTTTAACCAACGTCAGAGACCCGTGAACAAATGTGATACTTAATTATTAGCCTAAATATTTATTTTAAAATCTCAGGGGTACTTTAAGAAAAAAAATTAAAATAATCACATACAACAAAAAAAAAAAAAAAAAGGTTTGGGAATCCCTGCATTACATGTAAATAAGAAATAATGTGATTAGGTGCATTTTAAGGTCTTTGAAAGACAAAAGCCTTCCAAAGACACAGTAATACATGATTAAATAACCCACTGAGTAACAAAACATAAACATATTAAATTTTTAAAAACTAAATAAAAAAACATTGAAACACTTGAAGTGATTTTTGTAAATCCAGTGATCAGATGCTGTGTGGCCACCTGACTAGTGACTGATCTCTGTGTGAACGTCCACTAAACTGGAAGACCTTCTGAGTGAATTTAAAAGAGGAATTAGGAGAATTGATAAATTATGTATAATTTATTGCTATTGTGTAAATAATATGTAATCATGTAATCAATAAATAAGTAACTGTAGTCTGATTACGAGTATTTTAAAATGTAATTTACTCTAATTACAAGCACTTCATTTTTGGAATCTGATTATGTAATCCAGATAACATGTTATCAGTTACTACCCAGCTGTGTGTGTGTGTGTGTGTGTATATATATATATGCCCCTGAGGAACTCTCTGTACATCCCTGGCTTTCACTCAAGATTTATTACGACCGTCTGCTCCTATGACGAAGGAAATTGCAGGTTCTGTTAAAAATATTAAATTTTTTAATTCGTTCAAAGAATAGTGAAAAGATTACATTTTATATTTCCATGCGCACAACATAATTACACATAACGTATCTGCAGAGTTTTCAAAATAAACCAGACGTTACAAAACATATGCAGTGAGAAAAGAGACAGTTAGTCCAGACATTTGAGTTACAGCCAGTGCAATATTTACCTCCATTAACATGAATTTATCGTTGTGATGTTATTTTTAATTTGGACTCTTGCTCCGGAGGACAGACTGTGGACTAGATATCATGTATACTGCATCCTCTACTGTAAACCTCTTGACCTGAAGACAACACCAGCCCATTCCAAACACACCAGAAATGTAAAAGTAATGATGATAATTATTATTATTATGAGGGACTCAGTGGAAGAGGATGTGTTTGTGTTTGGTGTTGGGACTTTGCTCTCGGCTCCTCAGTCTCCTGACAGCTTCTCTCATGTGTTTGGGCTGCAGAGGTGGCTTATCTCCCCACTTCTCACACACATCCAGAGCTGAAACAAAAACACGTTACGGACACAATGAGTGAGGCTTCTGGTTTACAGCTGAATCATATTTCAGTGTCTGACCAACCTTCCTCCACAATCTCCCCGGTGAACACCTTCGATATCCCTGACATAGCAATGACCACATTCTGAGACACAGAAGATCCCGTGATGGACTGAATCAGCTGCAACACACAAACAATTCATGTTTATCTCCATGTTATAATTCAAACGTAAAGTAGGACAATTAAATAAATAAGTTTACAGAGTTTCTATTATAATTCCTATGATAATCTGGAAGCAAACCTAAAGCATCTTAGCATCTTACTCTTTTGATGGCTGCCTTTGGGAAAGCCGAGCGTCTGTACATCTCATAGCGGTTCAGCTGTTCTTCAGAGAATGATGAAACTAAAACTCTGTGCGACACAAACCCTGATTTAATTCAGAGAAGCACATAACTCACAGCAAACGAGAATCACGCTTCAAGCTTACTGCATCTTTTGTATTTCATCTTCATCAACTTTTTGCCGCTTCTCCTTTTTCTTGTCATGCTCCATTTTCAGTTTTTTGGCAGGAGAAGGGTGAAGTGATGAAGATCCCTCCTCTTCCTCTTCTTCAGCAGCAGCAGCAGATCTCTGAAGCACAGACAGATCCATCATGACTGAAAGCTTTCTATCGAATGATTTCAAGTCTTTGTGAATATCAAGCGGACTCACGGGTTTCGCGGCGGGCTCAGAGGAGGTGCTGCTGCAGGACCCCTCGCCCGGCTCGGGTCTCCCCGCTTCGGGCCTCACACGGGCCGGGTCCGCCATGCTGCGTCTGGGATTACAGTAATCTCAGATAAATCAACATTAACAACAACCCCAAACGTGTTTCTATTTAATGCATCATTTTCTTCACCACCTAATAATATATTCTAGTCTTGTGCGGACACAATAAAACTGTATTTTTTCCTCGAAGTGACTCTCTTAGATGTGATGTTCCCATTCGAGCGCCCTTTGAAAAGATACTAACACATTCTTTCGATAAATGTACATGGTAACTTACTACAAGAAAGGACAAACAGCCGTTTATTGTGTAAACAAACACTGGCTTCATCTAATAACACACCTCAGACGGACAGCCGCGTTGGAAACAGGTTTATAAACACGCTTAAAGAGATGTTTTCGAGTCGACAGACTGCGCTCAGACTCAGTAATCACGACAATATCCGGTCCGTTTCAAAATAAGAGTCTTCCTCTTCCTCTTTAGATGGTGGATGGTGCCTTCCAAAATAAGAGTCCACAGCCACAAATTAATTTTAACCACTGATATCGATAACCCCACCACTAGGTGGCGCTCTTTACTGTATAATAACTGTTGCACGGCCCACACACATCAGAAGCCCGCTCGTCCATTTATGTTTAATTGTAGATATTTGTACAATGAACGTTTAAAATAACTACAATCGTTTAAATATATTACTTCCAAGGATTCGCACCTGCTTTTTTGAATATATATATATTTTTTTAAAAAGCATTAATCATAATCTAATCGTCTGTGATTTGTCCAGATTTGTCCTGTGACACGCTGTTTCACTCCAGCAGGGGTCGGAACCCCTTTTTTTTTTGCACCTAAAAGTTAAAACATTTTGAGATTTTAGAAAAGTACAATTACCAGAAATTGTAATATGCATTGAATAAAAAATGTGTTCAAATAGAATTATTGTTTAGATTCATTTAATAATAAAAATGACCCTTTAAACACTGAGATATATATATATATATATATATATATATTACCATAAAATTTTTAAAAAAACAAATACATAAATTATTAATAGATCATTCCACTTAATATATTTCTGTGTGTTTCTGTTTTAAGACAACGGGGATTTATGTTATTATCAGAAAATGGTTTTATAAATGCATAAATTATGTTACTTTTAAATTATACGAATAATTATTTTATTTTATATGACGCTCTTCGCATCAAATGTCAATAGCGAATGCGTACTTAAATTAAAGTCCTTTTCAGTGAATATTTAGTCTTTTAATTAATCCGAACAATTCTGACAAAAATCAGGCCTAATTCATACATTTTATCTTGCTTTGTTAAAATTCTGCTTCATCCAAATCAATCAAAACTCGGATCAATACACGTTACTCGGCTCATTTTAATTATTCAACATCAATATAACATTAAAATCTTCAAAACTGACTTAATTATGGAATTACAAAGAAGAGATAAATCTGTGCAGTATGACTCTTCCCCAGCTGGAGCTGGTCTCCAGGAATCTGATAAACTGTCCCGGTTGCTCTTGTGCTGATCTCAGGATGTCAGGACGAGCGATCAATCCCCCAAATGCATGCAGTTCCACCATCATTAGTGTAATTAAATGATTGTGCGACGTCACCGAGGAGCGCACCCGTCGAGGAAGTGACGTGTCGAGCCGTGCCAGAGGAAGTTTGTTGCGGCGCTGGGAGAGAAAGTTTCCCCGGAGCAGCTGCGCTTGGAGCGGGAAGAACCCTGACGCAGTGGACCGAGCGGACCGGAACGGAGAGAGAGCGCGTCGTGCGGCGCGTGGATGCGTGTTGCGGAGTCGGAGAGGCGTGCAGTGGGTTCGTGAGGCCGTGTGATCGTCTCTCCTCCCGCTCGCGGTGAGATGGGGAAGGAGCAGGAACTGCTGGAGGCGGCGCGCACCGGGAATCTGGCCGCCGTTGAGAAGCTCCTGTCCGCGAGGAGACAGTCGGGCGGCTCGGCCTCTGCGGGCGGCTCCGGATCCTCCGGGAATGTCGGGAGCGGCGGGCACAGCTCTTCCCACACGCTCTCCAGTCTGCTCAGGTAGGAGAAAACCACGGGGAGAGGCTTTATCTGTAGGCTAGTGGTCACACTTCTGACTCTCCGTTGATATTTCTCCGGTCTTGAGTCACTTTTCGCGTGCGCGCGAACATTACAGTCTCAAGTGCACATAGAAACATGAACAAAGATCAGTGCGGGCTTTACAGCAGTGTGTTGTCTACAGCGGGGCATGTTGTCACACTCTTTGGGGTAAGCTGTCAACAGGCGGCTGTTTATTGACAACTCATTACAGAAGAATAGCGTTTCTGAAATGCAAAAAAATATAAAAACGCCATGTTTTACAGTATATATGCACGTGCATTTAAAACATGTTACAGCTTGCCCCAGTCTGATACAGTGTTTCACATCTCAGTTCAAATCTGCCCTTCTGAATGCATGTCACAGTGGGTTTATTGAGCTCAGTTGTTCTTTTTTTCTTTGAAATGTGATATTTGAGATTTTAGTTTGGATGACCTTTTTATTGTGACCATTTGCACAATTGAACTTTTGACTCAAAGCCTTTATTAAAGTAAAGCCAGTTTTCTTGGTACTGAATTACTTAAAAAAAAAAAAAAGAAAGAAAACAAGTAGCAGCTCAAGGAAACATTCCTTTTTGAAACGACCAATCTGTCAGTTCTTTCGCAATATAAACACCACGTTCCTCTTTAAAGCATGAGTAACATGAGCCATCATCCCTGCTATTACAAAGCAAAACATGCTCAGTAATGAGATACAGGATCTTCCTGCTGGATGTGATTTACACGGGTATTTACATGTAGTGCAGTGTGGACGGAGAGCTGATCATTTGCATGCACTTGAGTCAGAATGGCTCTTATTTTGTTTTGCATATCAAAAGAATAATGTTTAGGCACAGTTTCACAGTGGATGCTGACAAGACGAACGAGGTTTCTGTTTATAGATATACAGAGACACTGATTTGTTTGTGTTGAGTGTCTTGTATTGTGTGGCGGTCTGTCTGTCTTATTATATAGAATTTATTTTTAAAATTTTTTTCTATTCAGACCCTTGATTTTGCCGTTAGTCAAAGGTTTTGTCTTGCAGTATTTATACACCTTACCTCTTCTTCAGGCATCACACAAGCCATTTTTGACCCACATGCACAGAATCAGTCCTATTCCCTGTGCAAATTTATCAGCTAGTCTACATTTAGAGGCCAGAAATCATGCCACCCGTGATGCCCGCCCCTTCTCCCCATCCACTGGCATCTGTGTGTCTCGCCCGGCTCAGTGGATCAGTGTCTGTATGTGAGAGAGACCGGCTCAGCGTGTGTCAGAGGTAAATAAACGGAGGATCGGCTGAACCGGTGCCAGCAGGAGAAGAATAAGAGAGCTCTCTCTGTCTGTCCTCCCTCTGCTCACGGGCCAGAGGTCTTTAGGAGCATCAGCCTGTATTTACTTACCAGAGACTGAATAATTGGCAGGTGTTGAAGGGAGTGCTGTGTTTGCGTGCAGCTTGTCATTTGGCATGTGTGTAATGTAAATGTCAATAGTCTTTTGTTGTGTGAGTGTGTCTTCTGCTTGTGTTTACAGTGGCATTCCTTGTCATCAGATTTAACTAGCTGACATGGAGAGCAATAAGATTTAATCCTTCACAAATTTGCACTTATGAACCTATTAATCGGCCCACTTCCACTTTTTATTAGGGATGCACAATATTAGATTTTTGCTGATATCCCGATAATTTTCAAATCATTTTGTTCGACAGCCGATATATTTCCCTTTTTTTGAAACAACACCAAGTCTCTCCTGGAAATTATAAACAAATTATTTTTAATTTTAAAAACTTATTTGTTAGTTGAACATTAGAACTAATTGAACATCTTGAAAATAACTATAATAAAATCAATCGCTGCTGTTTTTTTTTTTTTTTTTTATAAGAGTAATATTTGAAAGTCTTGAAAATAACTATAATAAAATCAATCGCTGCTGTTTTTATTATTTTTTATTATTATTATTTTATTTTTTTTAATGAGAGTACATTGAAAGTCTTGAAAATAACTATAATAAAATCAATCTCTGCTGTTTTTATTATTATTTTTTTTGGACAAATGCAGTTTTTAATATTTTATTTGTTGATTTAACATTAATAGATGGTCTAAAGCAAAAGAGTTGTGAAAATTCTAAAATAAAATAAAAATCTTTTAGCGCTCCCTGTATTTAAGTGTTCATAATCCATTTGAAAGAATATATTACATAATGGATAAATCTGTATAATATATAAAATTATTTAATTTACTAGTATCAGGTTTGTGATTTTTATTCAATGTAAGCTATTTTAAATCAAAACGGATATATATATATATATATATATATATTATATATATATATATATATATATATATATATATATATATAATATATTTTTTTTTTTTACATCAATTACTGCTTTTATTTAAAAACACAAATACCTTAATGCTATTTGTGTATGTTACTGTCATTTTATTACAAGTAGGCCAACAATGCCCCCTAAATAAATAAAACTCCTTACTGGACAGGCATTAGGACCCAGGGGAGGCTGCCGCTGCTGCACCGGACATAAGTGCAATTCAAAACAGTGAATTCTGGCAAAAGTTTGCTTCAAGAATGACCACACTGCTTACTTGATCTTATCACACACCCTGAGCACATGTGAGCTACTCTCTTATCGGCAAGGCTGATGCCGATGTTTGCATTATAAGCCTTTATCGGCCGATTCCGATAATGTTCTGATAATATCGTGCATCCATAGTTTTTATCAATGAATTTATGCACCTCGACCTACATTTTTGCAAAAGTCCAAAAACCTACCTGTACATGCAATTAAATTTCCACGTGAAATGAACATTAGTGGCAGGGTTTCACGGAAATTATGATTACAGGTGCAAGGTATTGATTAATAAAGGTTTATTTTTACCATAGTGCATGATTTGTAGACTAATACATTTTGATGTTGGAATCACATAACCAGCTCCATATGGCTTTTCTGACACAGTAAGCTTGCTCGGTAGCTCACCTGGTACAGCATTGCGCTTGCTTTGTGGAGCCTTCACGTACGAGTCCCGTTAAAAACAAGTCTTGATAAAACCGATCGAAGACTTTTAGAAACATGCTAAACGGGTTGCTTTAGCAAATGTGTTTTAATCGCAAGTTAATGTTTTCGTTTAGGTTTACAGTAGGTGATCAGTTATTTTCAAACTTGATTATAGCGCCTCTTGCTGGACCTTTCATTTCTGAACTTTCATGATATGTGCAACCGATAGAATAAAATGTAACCAGATTCACAGGGGTGCACGCAAGTGGTGCGCAGGTGCACATGCACAATCAAAATAAAAAATGTGCTGTGTAAATAAGTTCAGACCGTTCATTTGCGCACCGACATGGTTGTCAGCTGTTAATGCACAATTACTGGTTTAGATCGACTAACTATAACACTGTATAAGATTTCCATCCAAACCAAAAGCATAAATCTAGGTAACATACTACAGGTTTCACAGCAAAAGCAGAAGTGACATTTCTTTCACAGACGCATTATTATTATTATTAATAGTTAAAATTTCAAAGATTAAGTTAGTAGAACTTTACATTTTTCATTTTGTTTGAAACAAAATTGTTGAATAAACTACCTCACATCATATAAATACCAACCTTTATGGTTAAGTGTTGTCAGCTGATAATCTCCAAATGACAGAATGTCATCTGATATATCAGTCTGTTATTAATGCTGTGTTATACTGATGTGTTCTAGAGGAAGCACTAGATCTCATTCTTCTCTGTATGTTAGCTGTAAGCAGTGTTTTTGGACAGATCTCCTGAAATGCTGTGATATAGCTGGTTCTGTAATTGCAGGGGCTGTCAGAGAGCTTTCCTCTCTGGCACATCTCTATTCATTTAAGAGCTCTGAGTGGTTTTGGTTTCGTTGACTGATGACAGTTTGGACCTCTGTGGACACTATCCAGCACTCGTCAGGGCCCTGTCACCCGAATTGTCCCAAGTTCACTCCCACTAGAGACTTCCTTTCACTCTCTTCACTCTGTTTGTAATGCCTCCTGAAGAGATCGTGTTCATGTTATCTTCTGTGGAGCAGCAGACGAGATGTTTTGGAGAAGGTACACACTACAGTCAAGTTGGATGTGAGGCGAAGACAGACAAGCTCCAAAACGGACAAAAAAAAAAAAAAAAAAAACTTGTATAAGTTGTTTGTACAGCTTATATACGATATTCCAGGTCTATCAAAGTCATATTATAGTTTTGTTTGAGTAACAGTATGAAGTTAATCTATCAAATAAATGACTGGAAATCTTGATTGACAGCTGTGGTTACCTTTCTCGTGGAAAAGAGCAGCTTCTTCTGTAAACATCTCCTTTTATGTTCCATGGTAGAAAGAAGACATGAGGGTGAGTAAATGATGGAAGAATTTTTGGATGAAGTATCTCTTTACGGCCATGAACATACCTGTGTTGTGACAGAAGAGCTTGTCTTAGTGTACCAGAGGTTTCCTCACGCTTGGAACCTGAGGAGAAGCACTTACACTGTTTTTTTTTTTTCTTTCTGTGTATGGCATGGAGCGGGGCATCATGTTGAGACTTGCCGTTTTGTTTTGAAAGAGTTTGAGTTCTCTGTCTCCTTCTTGGAATGTCGTTTCAACATGGCGGCATCTGCAGATTTGGACATGCTGCCTTGTGTGTTCATAAGTGCACTCGTCTTATACACCTTGTGTCCACGTGTGGATTTAACGTCCATTACTATCTTCTCGTCTGTCTGTCTCTCTGTTGCCTTTTTTCTCTATTTCTGCCTTTTCATCTTTGGCCAAAGATATCAATCGCCTGCTTATCTATCCATGGTCTGTAAGTTTGTATTCCTGCCTGTCTGTTTCTCCATGTCTGTTTCTCCATTGTCTGTTTGGATTTTTATCTGCCTGTCTGTCTATTCTTCTGTCTGTTTGTCCATCTCCTGGCTGTCCATTTGTCTGTCTATTGGCATTATATATCTTTCTGGCTATCTATATGCCTGTTGGTCCATGTGTCTATTTACTATCTGCCTGTCTGTCTATCCTTCTGTCTGTTTGTCCATCTCCTGGCCGTGCATGTATCTGTCTATTTACTGTCTGTCTATCTGTCAGCCTGTTACATTCATCCCTGTCCAAAACCTGGCTGTTTGTCTGTCTTTTTTATCTATGCATCTGCTTCTTATCTTCTAAAAGAGACTTTCACTACTTTCCTAGCTCTTTTAAACCAACAGAACTAATGTCTTATGACGTCTGTAGGATTGGTCTGATGATTGGTAGATATTTATATAGCCTATCATCAGTAGCTCTGTGAAAGATCAGACAATCAAACACTGACTGCTGTCAGTACTTTAGATCATGTGCTAAGTGCCCTTTAAGCTATAGATGACTAGTTCCTCTGTATATTATATAACCAAATAATGAAAAAAATGTGTTTTGTGAAGAGCCATTTGGCTCCAGTTTTTTAACAGTGTAATGAGAGTAGGCTTGTATGACTGGACTAATTTTTCAGATGCATTGTGACTGAAAGACTGTGAAGTGTTGGGTCAATCTCCTCTGCTGGGAAGACTCTTAAACCTCGTCTGTTGTCCATTTGTGCGTGCTACATCAATGCAGACTGCAAACTTCTGTAAAAGTGCTGAGTGTTATTTATCTGGAGATTGTGTTAGACTCTGTTCACACAGACTGCCACTTCTGATTCACACAAAACCTGGCGAAGGGAAGTTTCTCTGAAGAGCGGCCAGTGTAGTGGTGGATTCCTGTGGGGCAGATGAAAGGGCAGGTGCTTCCTGAAGAACTGCAGTGTCTGGGAACTGAACGGGACTGTGGTTGTGGTGTTAACATGGGCGACAATGGAGAGCAAGAGTCAGAAACTAACCATGCTGAACCTGCTCCGCAATGTGGTTTCTCTCCGTAAGCAGACATATGTCGCCAAGACGTCTGTGAGGAAGCCATTGTTTTTAATTTTTCAATGTAATTACACAGTCAGTGGGTGATTATTCTTTGAATTTTTCATGCTAAATCATAGTTTGATTACGGTCATACAGATTAAATTAGCTTCAATCATTGATTACGTGTACATGGACATCAGTAATCTGATTATTTACCTTATTCTGAATAAGACAATATTATGATTCAGGTATTTACTTTTTTTTTTCAGAATATTCCTTTCATGTTGTTCCCGTTTTATAAGTTGCAGTACATAGATCAATTAATGGCACATGTCATTACAATCCCATGCGATGGCATCCGATGTTCCCTCCAGAATTTCATGTATCAACATACAGTTCGTCTTTAGTACTGTACAGTTTTGAGTGTTTAATTTTTAATTTTATGAAAGCTTCAAGGGCAGTTAATTATATGTCATGCTATACGTGCAGACAGATGACGACGGATAAAAATGTGCCTTCTTGCTTGAAACCATGATCTTTTGTTTGCCGTCAAATGGTTGACCGATGTAGGTCCCCAAACTAAAGTGTGAATTCAGCTTAATTCAGTTCAGTTCAGCTTAAAATGTGAGCTGTAACAGTTAAATGGTTTGAAATGCAAAAAAATCTACCCTGTATGCATTTGGTGTTGGGTTATAGGATAATTGATGCTAAAGGTTAGGTTATGTTTTTCACTTTCATGTTGTGTGAATAGCACACAAGGCTGTGTTTGATGTGGCTGCTTCACAGCTCACTGTTGAGTGCTTTGGTTGGTGAACTGTGTGACCAAGCACCGATCTGTATCACTTCCTGTTGTCATTTTATATACTAGTTCGCTATATTTTGTGTCAAATCTGGTTGAATATATCCAGCCAAGATGTGGTCTGCTTGCGTGCAGCTCTACCGGCCTCATTAAAGGTTTTGGTAGTGTTGGGTCCGTGGTAACCATAGCTTGTGCACTTGCTCCTGACACGTTTTTACTATAGTACATACAGGATTGAGTCTCCATGGCAACACTTGCAGAACACCTACTCTAACACTCTAACCAGATGTGACATGATGACTTGATGCACGGAAAAAAGTATCTTACTATGTTTATCAGAGTTTTTGTTCTAGCTGCGACTACAATACTCCTTGAGCGATTATCTCAGGTACTTATGTGTTTTGCATAGTATTTAAATTGCCTTTTAATAGCCACAATGAAAGCGACATTGGATAATTTACAGATCATATTAGATATGTTGAAGTGCTACTTGCTGAAAGGACCTTGTGAAGTAATCCCAGAAGGTGCTCTTTGGTTGGGTTTGAAACAACTTTTGAAAAAAGTGAATCCTAGACAAAAAAATTATAATTTACGTCAGATCTTAAAATTACTTGAAACTAGGGCTGCATCAACATTTACATTACATTTACATTTAATCATTTAGCAGATGTTTTTATCCAAAGCGACTTACAAATGAGAACAGTAGAAACAATCAGATCAACAAGAGAACAACAACGGTATACAAGTGCCATGACAAGTCTCAGTTAGTCTAATCTAAAATAGAAGCAAATAAAGTGTGAGTACACATACAATATCAATAATCTATGTATGTAATTTTAATACTATGGCCTTGTGTACTGTAGATATTTTTAAGATGGCCATCTTTAAGCATTTAAAGTAAATGGTAATACTAAACAGTAAGAGTCCATTTGTAATATTAATGAAAGCTGTAGAAGTATTGTTCCTAGTGTGTTCATTTCAACATTTACTAATACTAATACGCTACATTTTTGAATGTTAAAGTTTCTGTTTTTTAACATAAGTAAACTATGAAATAACTTTAATGATCAATGTAATAACTAATATTAATATGTTTATTCATTTACAAAGTATGGTTCAGTACTGCTACTGCTTTTTTTAAAATAGTAAATCACTGTTTTAGTTTTTATTTAGTCTTCATTTTAAAAAATTGGTTGATTAATCGGTATCGGCCAGTGTGGTCCAACCTAGCTATCGGTATCGGTAAAATCCACTATCAGTCGACCTCTACTTGCAATATGATTGGAAATCACTTCAAAAGGAAGCAGTTAAGTGCAATATGTGCAGGGCAATCTGTCACGTTGACCCTGGACCACAAAACCAGTCATATGTACACAGGTATATTTGTAGGATAACATATTGTATCAAAAAATGTATCGATCATTAGTCTATGCGTTGCCAAAAATCATTAGGATATTAAATAAAGCTCACGTTCCATGAAGATATTTTGTACATTTTCTAGGATAAATATATCAAAAATGTATTTATCATTAGTAATATGCGTTGCTAAGGACTTCATTTGGGCAACTTTAAAGGCGATTTTCTCATAAACCTCAATCTCAAAAAAAAATGTACCAGATTTTCAAATAGCTGTATCTCAGCCAAATATTGTCCTATCCTAACAAACAAACCATACATCTTATTTATTCAGCTTTCAGATGATGTATAAACCTCAATCTCAAAAAAAAATGTACCCTTATGACTGGTTTTGTGGTCCAGGGTCACATATAGGCTACATAAAATTATAATAAGAACATCACTGTATAGAATAATGTTGTGGAATCTTTGTTTGCACGTTTTAGTGTGTTGTTACGGGGAGAGCGCATTCACTATGGAGTTACACCTTCATGACTAGCACAGTTTAGTCTGCTTGTGCATTTGGATCCTTTAGTGCAATTGTACATTGTAAATTGTAAAACTGTGTTTATATTAATGTGTTTCAGTGCGTTATTATGGGAAAAGTTAAGAGTCCATCCACGAGTTGCACACCTGACTAGCATGTAACTTATTTCAGATTGACTCTTCTTGCATCTTCTTGTGAATAAAGTTGTAATATTATGTTTATGTAGTATAAATATCTGATTCTCATATAGCCTAATTAACCCGCTAACAAAGCGCTTTAGTTTACCAGAGTTTATTCAGCTCTTCAGCAATAATCAGGCTCTCAAAAAATATAAACAAATTTTGATATAGATTTATTGGCCAGCATATCAGTTATCGGCTTTCAAATAAAAATAACTATCAGTATCTGCAAAAATTTTCATATGCATCCGTAATGGATACGTGTTTTTTTGTTTTTCTCAATTAAAGTTACAAAAAATATTTTCATCCAATTATTTGATTAATCAAATAAATATTTGACAGCTTAATCAATTATCAAAACAATCTAAACAATAGTTGCAGCCCTAAATGAAGCGAGAACGTGCAAATTGTGAACTCTTTGTGAACAAAGTGCATTCAGTGAGTATATATTTTGAAAAATGTTAACATTTTTTTTTTTTTTTTTTTACATTTATCAGTTTATGTGCTCTTTTGGTTGAGACAGCAGTGTGCTCACAGAGAGAGAGAGATGCCCACAGGCTTCTCTGATTGGCTGTGATGTGTGATTGATTTTTCTGTCATGTCTGTTGTGGACAGACAAATTGCTTGTTGCTGGAATCTTATTGCATCACATCACATGTAGTAAGGAAACTGTTAAACACATTTCTTCAGTTAGAAATTAAGTTTTTTTTTTGCTCTTGATATGTTGAGTTGTCCTGCTCATTTTGGTGATGAAGTTTCAAATCTGACCTGCAACATTTCCTAATACCACTTCCTTCTTTCTCCTTAATAGGCAAGTTGTAAAATGCTGTCCCACTGTTCATTCTCTGCTTAATGAAAGCGTCAAAAAGCCACCTCGGCCCGAAAGCCTTATAGTTGATGGTTACAGACTTCATTCTTAACCTGTAATGAAAGAAGATGAGCTAAATGTCAGCTAAACTTGTAAAACTAGGTTAAAATCAATTTAACTCTGAGTGAAGGGAAAGTTTCACTGACCTGCTCAGGGTTGATCTCAACAACAGTGTCTTTGACTTCAGAATGAACCTCTTTTGACTGGATTAAACTCTGTCATGTGTTGGACATTAGACCATTCCTGATTTTTCTCTCTTCTCTGTTGCTCCTTATCAAGATGGGGAAGCTCTACATTTTAATTCATATTAAACCATTTAATTCTACAAGTTCTAGTTCTTACACATTGTACAAATTCTAATTAAATTGTAAAATACTTCCGTCGTCTTATGCGTTAAGGTTGGTATAGCAACATTTAGGCTATTCTAAGCATCTTTCACTCAAATATGAATGCTTATGTTCGTGCATTATCCTTCACAGAGAAGACAATCCCGAAAGAGAGCTCAGTTTGGTACTCATGTGCTGTTTGATCTTACCTGAAGCTTGAACATGTAAAGCATCTGCACTAAAAATGCTCAATACACACAATAATATGTAAAAATTCCCATCTTGGTGAGTAAACACAGTCAGTTATGTATTAAGTGAACATAAACACTTGGGAGAAAATGTAATGTTGCAATATAGGCCTATGGATTTGTTCTTTTTTATTACTGATTGTTTACTGGTCTTCAGTAACCTTGAAAACTTTTTTTACTTTGATTAGTTAGGTTAATATTAGTTTTTGCTGTGATATTGAAATTTGTGTTGAGACTAGAGAATCATAAAAATAATTATTTATTTTAATAGTATCTAAAATATTGATGTCATAACAACCTTATTTCAGGAAAACTGCATTGTGATATGCAGTATATTGTGAGATAAGCTTACTCTTGTATCGTGTTAAGATTTTGCTCGCCCACCCCTAAATTGTACCATTCTTTATTTTACATTGGTCACATATATTAAAATGACTTGCCTTTACTTATCACGGGTGATTTTAGATATTACACATTTAACAGTTCCTACTCTCGACCCTTGATACTCTTCACACCCTTGAATCATTCTCAGTGGTTATTTCCACACACTTACATTTATAGATTTCCTGTTGTGTGTTGTTTTATCTGTGTGTGTGTTTAAATGTTTATTATAGCATCAGGATAAGATCAGTAGGAAGTACTCTGTTTGACTATCGGTCATGAACCAGAAGCACTGGGAGTGACTGACTTGCCTGACAGAATCCTTGACTTTGTTAAATCATTTGCCCTCATTTGTGTCTAACACACACTCACACACACTTGCTTGCTGGAATGTGGTTTATCAGGAACGGAACTTAAATTTGGAGCTTGTTGTTGGCTATTCCTATAACTGTCATATTTTACTGCCAAATCACCATATCTGTGATTGAACTGAATTTAGGAGATCTTTAACAGGTTGAGTTTAGAGTGTAGTGTCTGATAACTTACTGTTACTAATGTAACCTTGTTTACCCTAGATACGGGAATGAGTACTATGTAGCTAAGACGCTATGGGACAAGTCCTTTTTTCTCCAATACTGAAGCCTTTTCAATAATGCAGTGTAACTCTACAGCCTTTGCAGTGCAGAGAATAAAAACGAATCAATGGTGAGGCAGCAGAGCTGCACAAGCCTATGGCCACAAAGCCTGCCAGAGCACGCCAATATGGGCAGGGCAATATGACTATATAAGCGGGCATTCTGGCATAGGATCCTAAGGTGACCGTTGACTGCTGCACAGATTTCTGCTATAGACACACTTCTAGACCAAGCCCAAGAAGAGGCAACACCTCTGGTGGAGTGGGCTTTTATTCCAATGGGGCATTGCAGGCCCAAGGAGGAGTATGTTAGCTTAATAGTGTCAATTATCCACCGGGAAAGTCTTTGCTTCGTGACCAGATGCCCTTTGGTGCGGCCACTGAAGCAAACAAAGAGTACGCTCAATGTAAATTCTAATCGCCCTGACGGGGCAGAGTAAATTCAACTCCTGGTCCTTCTCTGAGGGAGGAAGCTCAGAGAGTATAATGAACTGTGCTCTGAATGGAGTGGAGAGCACTTTAGGTACATAACCATGCATTGGCTTCAGGACGACCTTAGAGTTGCTGGGCCCAAGGCAGGCAGGGCTCACAGAGAGCGCCTGCAAGTTTCCCATTAGCTTGACCAATGTTAAAGCCAGTAGCAGAGCGGTTTTCAACGACTATAGCCAAAGGTCGGTCGACTTTAACACCTCAGAAGGAGGGCTCTTAAGATCCCTCAGAACAGTGGGCAGATCCCATGTAGGGACGGTAAAGGAGCAGGGCAGGTTCAGCCTCCTGGAACCCTTCAAAAAGTGGACAACCAACTGGCCAGCTATAGGAGCATTAGAAGCTGCTATAGCTGCTACATAGACCTTGAGAGTGGATGGAGAATGGCCCTTATCCAGCAGCTCTTGGAGGAAGGACAATATCAACGATATGTCACAGGAGGTTGGGACTTTGCCACATGTTGTACACCAGGCGGAGAAGACCGACCCTTTAAGTGGATAGAGACGTCTTGTAGACGGGGCTCTAGCCTGAGAAATTGTATTTAGAGCGCTCTGAAGGAGGTCTGCAGGCTCCCATCAAGAGGCCAGAGGTGCAGAGCCCACAGCTCAGGCTGTGGGTGCCATAACGTTCTGTTCTTCTGAGAGAGGAGGTCCCGTCTCAGGGGAATTGTCCACGGGGCTGTAATGAGCAGCAGAGACAGCTCTGAGAACCAGTGTTGGTTTCTCCAGAGTGAGGCCACTAGGTGAACCTTGTGTTCTTGTTCCCTGATTCACCTGATTACCTGATGGATCAGGGTGATCAGGAGAAAAGCATAAAGGAGGTGGTTGCGCCAGTCATGGGTTAATACATCCTTGTCCTTTGAAAAATAAGTTGGGCAATGAAAGTTGTCCTTTGAGTCAAAGAGGTCGACCTCTAGCCTTCCAAAGATCTCCCAGGTTCTCTTAACCGTTTATAGATTGATCATCCACTCCTCTGAGGGGACGTTGCTCCGGGACAGCATGTCTGCTCCTTGGTTCAACCTGCCCAGCACATGCGTTGCTGTCATCAAATGCAAGTTGAGCTGTGCCCATTCCAAGAGGCCACTAGAATGAATAGGCACTTCAAGGAGAGCCCTCCCTGGTGATTTATATAGGACACCACCATCATGATGGCCAAGTGGACTAAAACGTGGTGTCCCCTTAGGTCTGGCAAGAAGGTCTGAAAGGCCCGACCCACTGCCAGCATTTCCAGGTGTGTAGCCAACTTTCCTCTTTCGACCATGGGCTGAATGACGGTTTGACATCGCACAGAGCTCCCCAACCCATTTTGGATGCATCTTTCGAGAAAACCTTCCTTCTGCAGACCATTCCCAGAGACACGCCCTGTTCCATCCACTGAGGGTCTTTCCAAGGGGCCAGAGCTGCCACACAGGCCTGGTCCACATTGATACACAAGCCAGTCGTTGAGGTAATTCAGAATGTGAATTCCCATCTGTCTCAGAGGGGAAAGAGCTGCATCCATGCACTTTGTAAAAAGGCGAGTAGCCAGGGAAATACTGAAGGGAAGGACTGTGCATTGATATGCCACTCCCTCAAAGGCAAATCTCAGGAATCGTCTGTGATGGGGGCTATTTGGATGTGAAAGTAGGTGTCTTTCAGGTCCAGAGAAAAGAACTACTCCCCTGGTCATACTTGCGAGAGGATCTGCTTCAGTGTAGTCATTCTGAACGGTTTGATGAGGGTGCAGTTGAGGTGCCTGAGATCGAGGATGGGCCATTAGCCGCCATCCTTTTTGGTGACGAGGAAGTATTGGCTGTATCGCCTGTATTGACTGACTCACTCTGAGCTGGAGGATCCGTCTCCACAGCTCCTTTTGCCAGAAAATTCATCAACCATGGCACTAATTTACGGGGGTCTTTGAGTGAACCCAGTCTGACACTCCGGGGACGCCTGCCAGGCCTCGGCCTGTGTGATAAGGGGTTGGATTGATTCAAGTAGTAAGTCGACGTAAGGGGACCCGACACTCGTGATAAGCAGAAGAGGAAATTTGCTCTATTTTTGAATATGTTTTATTTTGCCTGCTATCACAACAGATAGGTGTGTGAGCTCTTGAATGGGCTCAGCATTCACAACAAACGCATTGCCTTCGACACCCAGAACTGAACGGGGTGTTTGGAGGCATAAATGAGGCTGCTTATGGGGTGGTCTGGCTGCAGCGAGACATAGTCCACTCCTCTTCCTGTCCCGCAGATCAGGACTATGCCAGATGTGCCGGGTCCAGCACTATCTTTGTCCAGCGTTATATCAAGTATCGAAAAATGTCTTGTTGTTTGGTACCAAAATTTGATACCTAAGGGGCCAATCAAGGAAAAACACTAACGTTAGTTGTGTTCAATTTGGCTCGGCGCTGTGCAGACTGATCGGTGTTCGACATCAAAGTACTGTTAGAGCGATTCGAAAGCTTACGGAGCAGTCTGCTCTCACGGTACTTTGATGTCAAACACAGATCGGTCTGCTCAGCGCCACGTCAAGTCAAACACGCCTACTAGTTTACACCAGCCGGTGCTCAGAGACGTGGCTTACACATGAGGCTGTAGTGTGTAAAAGCGTCCGACCACCTGTAGATATAAGGCTACGTTTACACTAGTGCATTTTGGATTTAAAACAGCTTTTTAAAATGTAAGTGATCCTCGTCCATATTGGCGTTTCCACTGCGTAAAAGACTTCCATCCACACTACACTGAAAACCAACATTGAGTGTTTGTAATAACTTCCGATTTTCCAATTTTTCCGACTTTATATCTTGACGGATGGTGGAAGGAGATCACTGAGACCGTGGCTGTTGCAGATGCTTAAAGCGGCTAGCAGGAGCAGTGAAGTCAGCCAAGCAGAGAGGTCTTGATCCGCTGTGAGGCTTGTGAACGACAAAGGTTTTGAGGCTTGTGAACGACGAAGGTTTTGAGTCTCGTAGAGCAAAGATCGTGGTCGTCGCTGGAAGAGAAGAAATCTGAGGATCCTATGCCAGAATGCCCGCTTATATAGCCAGATGGCCCCACCCATATTGATGGGCTCTGGCAGGCTTCGCGGCCATAGGCTTGTGCAGCTCTTCTGCCTTGCCATTGGTTCATTTTTTTTTTCACTACACGAACCAATGGCCAACAATTCATAATTAAAAAATGAAAAAGCATCTGAGAAAAAAAAAGAAAAAAAGACTTTTCCCATAGCGTCTTAGTGACGCAGTACCAGTGAAATATCAATAGGGAACTAAAACTGTGCTACTGTGGGTGGGTACACAATGTTTGATAACTTATTTGTTCAAGGAAAGTTGTTAGATAGGAGTTTTCAATTGTGTTACTCAAGAATTTGAGGCCGTTAATACAGCGAACAACTCTGGAATCTCCATTTAGAGTTCAGCAGTTGTTTTCACAACTAATGAGCTATGAGGAATCTGACACCATCAGAGTGGCATTCCATGAACTGAACTGGACGAAGAAGATCTTCTTTTTCTTTCTAGGAGTGCAACAACTGAATGGCCATTTCTCATAAAACAGACCCAGCAGACTAATCTTGAGTAAAGTACACTAGTGACACACTAGTAAATAAGAAGTCTAAGTCAATACATAATTTAAGTTGTATTTATTGCTTTCAGTATTAACACACATTGTGTCTCTTGAACTGAGGGAAGAACATTGCCTTCCATTTGCTTTTCCTGTATTTTATTCATCTGACCCTCCCTTATTCACCTCTCACTAAAGAATGTCCTCTGAAAGATGACAACATGCATGCAGCTTCTTTAACATTTTTTTTATTTTTTTTATTTAAAAGGCATAGTATGCATTCTTATTTTTATTAGAGGATGTTACTGGGTTAGCTTAGCAACATGGTAATGCCAGTAAAATGCTAGTTTTTTTATCAGCACTACTCTTCACAATTTGTGTGCAAAAGTCAGTAAGAGTTTTTTTATGCTCTTATGCTCACCAATGCTGCATTTATTTGACCAAAAATACAATAAATTTCAAATAAAATTTAAAATAACTGTTTTCTACTGTAATCATTTTTAAAATGCAATTTATTCCTGTGATGCAAAAGCTGAATTTTCATTGTCACCTGATCCTTCAGAAATCATTCTAATGCTCATTTGATGCTCGAGAATCATTTCTGATTATTATCAATGTTGAAAACACTCCCATTTAATTTATGATGCTGCTTATGTAGGCGGTAGACAGCAGAGCAGCTCAATAGGTTTTGGGGCAAAGGTTTAAAATCTGCAAAATTCAGCAAAAACTATTTAAACATGGGGAACTTCATAAATGAAAGGTCCTCAGATTCTCAGATAATCTGCAGACATAGTTTCTGTTTGAATATGTGCAACAATCTAAAAGAACAGCTTGTATTTTGTTCTTTAAGCAGCCTTCCATTCTTCATCCTTCAAGATGTTTTTCCCTTCACCTCCTCTGGTTCCTGGCAGGCTGTAACCCACCTGCTGTGAGCACCACCTTCTCCTACTTACCAACTTCAAACGCTGTTTTATTTGGACACAGAAAAGTTAGGCGCTGTAATGTCCGTTCTGGACACCAGTTAGTCTTGTCTAGACATTTTGATTGCTTGTTCTAATTTAGTAGCCCCCGAGTTGCTTTATTTTTCTTCAGTGTAAGCAGAACGCCACAGTCCCTTTTTTAAAATCTTGATATCAAGCCTATATATATATCGTATCGTATGTGTATATATATATATATATATATATATATATATATATATATATATATATATATATATATATATATATATATATATATATATATATATATATATATATATATATATATGTATATGTATATATATACATATACATATATATATATATATATATATATATATATATATATATATATATATATATATATATATATATATCTATATATACATATATATATATATGTATATATATGTATATATGTATATATGTATGTATGTAAAAGAAATATGTTTTACTTTTCTGAGCTAACATGTTTAAATCAGGTTTGCATCTCCAAAGCTTTTTCTCTGTCCTCCCATGGATGTTGTGGTTTCATGTCTCAGAGACAATGTTCTCTTTTCCAAGGAGGTTGTGGTTTATAAAAAGGTGGAGGTTGAATTTGTTAAAATAAATGTTATTTTTGCTTCCTTTAAGAGAGCGCTTTTGTCTCTTGCCTTTTATACCCTTGATTCGTTGCATGCTGAATTGTGTCAGTGCTTGAGTAAGGAGGACTAAGAGGTCAACCTGAGTATGCGTGTTACACTTTGTTCAAGTCTCTCGGCATTGCAACGCGAAACTTGGTCTAGCTGCAGCCAAACTGGAACAGAAGTGTTCTATTTCCAGAGGAGAGAAGTGGGTCATTTCCTTATCCTAAAATGTCCATCAGACTCTCACCTGTGGTCACTCTAAAATAAAGAACTAACATTATTATTTGAGGGTTAGCTTTACAAAGTCAGTGCTGTAGACCAGCTGAGACCAGTTGAGACCAGCTCATTCAAGTCATGAATAAAAAAGTATATTATAAAATTATTAAATTACAATTATAAATTTTATTTATTTTAATGAATGTTTGAGAAACTTGGAATAATTTGAAAATGAATTATATTAAAAATAAATGTGTAAAATAAACATACTTATACTTTAGATGACAACTTCCTGGTTTTAGAATTCTGTTAAAGTATTTTTCACAAATAAAGAAATATTTTAAAATATATAAACAAAAAGAAAGTAAACACTGTAACCAACAGAGTACTCAGTATTCTGGGAAGTTTGTGTGCATTGGGAATCTTATTTTTTCAACTAAAGCCAAGGTAACACTCATTTTACATCCAGCACGCAGTAAAAATGACATGAATATGACAGTGCGCAAATGCATAAATCAGCATTGTTTGAAATCACGAGTTTAAAGATAATCGCGCATTTCCAGTGAATGTGACCTCTCCTCCTGTCTGGATTTAATTTGCACGGATCGACTGTCCCGCAGAGCACACGTGATCAGGCAATATACAAATGCACACTTCACAAGATCTCACAGCTGGATTCGACTAAGTCTGCAAGGTTTGTAAAATTAAATTTTCATTGGTCATTTAAAGGTTTGTTTAAATGATATGCATATTTGCTGAATGCTGATGGCAAACGAGAGAAAGTATTATGTTTGTCTTTCTGTTACTAATAATATAAAAGCAATCGTTATGATACTTTTTGTATACCTTTTCATTAATTTGTTCAACAGACTTCTATCTGTGTTAGGCAGAACTAAACAACGACAGCGAAAAAGAGGGAGAATGTGAGCACTGTGTGCTCTGGTGCTGCCGTTCTCCGTGCCGTCAAAATAAAAGTCCCGCCTCGAACACATCGGCCAAACACAAAAACTAATTGACCTTGCTGAAATTAAAAAAAATGCCAAATATAGGCCGATAAATCGGCCTTGGCGGTATATTGGTTGACCACTAGCCAAGGCCATGAGAAAATGGCCTTGACTCAAACGAGCTGGTCTCAACTACAATAATGGTTTGGTTACAAGATTTTTAACTATACTACACTTAGTAGGAGGTGGTAACCACGGCATCTGGTCTGAGGCCTCTTCATTGAATGTGGTGTTTGTTTTTTTCTAAGCAGTGTAGGTTCTGAATTGGCTGTTTTGACACCTATCTGGAATTAATGTTCTCACTTCATCTGCTTTCTGTTCGGCACGAGCGCTAGTAAAAGTGTCACCACTGAAACTCTTTAACACACAGATGTGGTTGGACTCACAATGACTCATCAGTGCTTCTCTGATACTTTCATTATTACCGGTGTTCTCAATTCTCAAAGTCCTCTAATCCACTGAGCTAGTTTGAAGTAGTGCCTGCTAAAAGTTACTACTATTTGTGTGAATTTGTGACAGAATTACACCTGATAGCCTAATACTGGTCATCTCTTTGCACAGAGGTACGTGTTGGGTTTTAAGGAAGAATTCTAATGTTAAATGGTAGTTGCAGTTGCATTGGTTTTGACAGAATCATAATGTCTAATTAATAGAGGTTCAACGGATTGCAAAACTCACATTTCGGAACATATTACAGTTTTTGAGTCACAGTTCAGGTCATTTTTCAGATCAGTAAAAAAAAACAAAAAAAGTAAAAATGACAAATGTAACTTAGCTTTCCATTATGGCTTAAAGAACACCTTAAGTTAAGTTTGATACCACAGCAAAAACTATTAGTCTAACTAAAAAAAAGTTTAAATATTATTAATGACAAGTGAACAATCAGTAACCAAATGTGAAAAAATAATCAAATGACAAATACAATACAACAAAGTTACAAATAAAATCAGGTCTATCAGTAGTATTCAGGTGCAGAAATGAAATAATTAAGCCTAAAATAGCACTGCATGGTGTTCACAGTATAAATTAAAAATAAATTAATCTTTGTTAAAGCTGTGACTTGTTGTTTGAATAACATAAATGACACCATCTGCAGCAGGCATTTATTAGCTGCTGTCACTTTAAGAAGGAATGCACGGATCCAATATGCATCCGATTTATTTCTGTTTACGTTCACTTCACTTAAGACAAAACCGACTATTTGCGAGAATATTTGACGAGAAGGATATTTTGAGATAATATTGTGTGTATGTGAAGACGTGAAAGAGAAATCAATTCATTGTTTGTACGCTGTCTGAGACGCGTCTCTCTCTGTGCTCTCTTTCGCCTCTTCTTTCGCTTGAATGTTTAAATTGGCAAGATATAGAAACACGTTTGCAGTTAATCCGCGAATCACACGCATGCCGAATTGTGGGGCCTGGTCCGTACGATCACGGATCAACTACGATCCATTTAAACCCTACTAATTATTAGGGCTGATAAAGTTAATATGCAGTTAATTTGAACACAGTTTGACATTAACTGATTTGCTCTGTGTGAAGATCTGATTGGAACTGACAGAGCCACAGCGTGTCCATTCACACAGGACCGTGATGTCCATCAACTGAACTGTAGACCGCTTCATTTATCACCCACAGTTAAAAAAGTCTTACTGACTCCCACTTTTGAACACTAGTATGTGTGGAAAAGTAATTGAACCTGTATTATTCAAAAAGTTTGGGAACTCTACAGTACATTAACATCATCTTAACCCATGCCATCTCAATGTGCTCCAAGCCTATTAAACCAATGCTCTTCAGTTTACGTCTAATCTGCTCACAGCAGTGATCCAGGCTGCCTGTACAGCATAGACTGCGGGGATTGGATGAAGGGAATTCTGATGAGTGTGTGCCAATGATGCATCTAGTTCTGGCACTGGGTTCAGTACACTTAATTAAACTCCAATGCCCTGGCATTGTGCACCGTGTATCAGGCTCCTCTTGGCAATGTGCCGTGGGATACGGCTAATCCTCAGCAGAGTGTCCACCTCCCAGATAATTGGCTCAAGAAGATATCCGTGACTGTGCTAGACATGTCCTCACCTGTTCCCTATCTTTTATCTGCTTGCTATTGTGGCATATTGATGGGATATAAGGATTTTTTTTTTCTTCAGCACTCTAATGAACACATTCATTGACCAATGAGAATCTCAAACACTCTAACGAACACATTCATTCACCAAGAAATTTTCTTAAGTGTCACTTTTGGATTTTTAGGTCGCTCTGTTACTACCAGCTTAGTCCTCTCCCTTAAAACAGATCATATCCGGAGCCATTTTCTCTTTCTTTTGTTTCCCTTTTCAATCTATTTCTCACTTCCTCCATTGCTTTAAGTGACACCAAATTACAGCAAACCAGTATTTTTGAGGCGTTTTCATTTTTTGGGATGTACAAGGCCATAACCCCAATGGGAAGTTAGGGATTAGATTGGCAGAGTTTTTAAAGCTGCACACGGACTACTGCCCCTTAGGTCTGCACAATTAATCGATTTCCAATCGCGATTACAATTATGGATGCCGCAATTACCTAATCTTTCAAAGCAGCAATTAATCGTTCAAAGTCCCCTTATTTTATTCTGCGTGCTTAAGATGTGTTTTTTTTTTCTTTCTACGTTATCTTAAGGGTTTTTCCCATTATTTGGATTTTAGTTTTAGTATAACATTATAATACTATTCATATTTTTACTTTTTTATAATTTAAAGAAGAAACCAATCCGATGTATAGTTGACATTTGAGGCTTAATACTACAGAAAAGCACTGAACGTTTTTCAGTTAGTGTTTTCAGCTTTTCATATTAAAATACGGCATGCAGTTGCATCAAACAATGGTATTAACATCATTCAATGTAAATTGTGATAATCATAATTAATAATCGCAATTGCAATTTCAAGGGAATATATCGACAATTATTATTTTTGTCATAATCGTGCAGGCCTACTGACCCTCCACTTACATCCCCTCAATGGGTACTTTAAATAAAATCATCCTCTTTTTCACTTGTGTTCAGTTCATGTTTGAAGAAATGTAAGAGGATGAAGATGATCCTCTAGTCCTGGTGACTCATGCCCTTGAGTTGAGGCTTATAATGAGGGTTTATTAAAGGTCTTCCAGACCTGTGCAGTGTTTGAAGCCTTCTATCTCAGTGTTAGAACTCTTTTTTTTGTTCAGATTCAAAGCTTCACTGATTCATTTAAAATCATTATAGCATTTTACGTCATCCTGTTTATCAAAATAATCTTGGCATATCGGCACAATATTAATGCTCATCTCGTCATTAAAGCCTGTTCTGTAATCAGTGGTAAATCTCTACACATGCGTGCTTTCATGTGGAGCAGCATTTATTACACAGAGTCATTGTTCACTGACAAGCTGCGCAAAATATGATCGTGGTTTTGCGCAGCTTGTCAGTGAACAACGGCTCTGTGTAATAAATGCTGCTCCACGTGAAAGCACCCACGTGTAGAGATTTACCACTGACTAAAAAATTGGCTTTATTGACGAGATGAGCATTAATATAATGCCGATTTTTATTTTGCATCCCTAGCAAAAACTGGTAATATTGTGTTTGTATAAAATCAATATCACATGCATGCAACGATATTGCTTAAATATATTTAAAAATATATCAAAAGCATATTTGTATCTCCTAAAATAACTAGATAAATATCTTGCGGTTTCAAAAGGCTATCTCGACTGCAGCTGAACTAGGATACTTTAAATTATGAGCAACTGTAGCTTGACAAACTGCAGTTTTAAAGTCTCTTCCCAGTACTGAAACCACCATATGCGGTTTTCCCACATGCAGAGCTTTTTTTCCGTAATGGCTTAAATGTTGACATTATGAGAGCTGTTATGTAAGGTGCCTCTCTCTGTTCATTATTTTAATCCGAGTCCTGAATGGATGTGCTTCCCTGCCGGCTTCCCGTCAGAGATGTGCTCAGTGGGGCTGAAGCTGGCTGCGGGCAGAGCTCTGGGCGTTTATGCCAACTCAAGCCTTCTTTCCTTCAAAGTCGCCCGGTCTCCTAATGTATTCTGATGGGCTGATCTTTTCACAGAGGAAATATGCTGCAAGGTCATGAGGCCACAGATGTCTGTGTGTGTTCATTTGCATCATGAAGTGTAGTCTTCTGGGTTGTTGGCAGGTGAATGGCAGTGAAAATACTGGCCATCATCTCTATTGTGTGTTATTTTGTTAATATGTTTAGTATTGCCCAACATTATGTTTGTTCATAACTTTTTTATTTTCATTTTGGTGGCTTAATGTGAGGAATATTCTACTCTTTTCTCCTATGGAATGTCTTTCTCCCGCCCTTCAGCGTTTCCCACCGTTTCTAGAGCTACTCCAAGAATTCAATTTTGCTGCACAGCATGCTGGGTAGACATCTCTCTTACTCCCTTCTCTTTCTAGGGGTTGGAGATGCATTTTTGTTGAAGCAGAGCATCAGAGCTGCTTGTTTTTTGAGCCATTTTGTGGACTGAAATGATTATGAGGTTTGTACATTTTGTGGGGTTGAAAATAGTCTTTGTGTGCAACAGCAGTGTCGTGGTGGAGGCTTCATGGGGTCGATCCGTTCGCCAGCCAGACCCTTTTCCACTCTCCAGTTGCCATGACGCTATCACAATACAGCACAGTGGGCCGGAGATGACCAACATGATGTCAGATTTTGTTGAAAGATATTTCTTTATTATGATGGGCTGTATTGAGAAGGAGAAGGTGTTACATAATTAGATGGAAACTCAAAAAAAAAAACTAATAATAATAATTATTAATATTATACTGTAAATTCAATTTTTAATTATTATGTAAATTTATGCTTTGAAAATTCTGTATTCAGTGTCAGTGGCCACCGCAGCTTCTGGGGGAAGTCGTGGCCTAATTCTGAAGGGTTTGTGAGTTCAGTCTCGGGCAGTGGCCACCCTCAATACCACGCAGCTTCCTGGTGCAGCACAGTTTATGGGTGTGTGTTTCACATAGTGAGAAAATAAAGCACAGTTTATGGACATAGTGAGAAAATAAAAAAAAAAAAAAAATTCAGTGTCAGTGGCCACCGCAGCTTCTGGTGCAGCACAGTTTATGGACATAGTGAGAAAATAAGAACAAAATAGAAAAATAAAGCCCATAAAACAGATATGATCCTTTATGATAAAGGTATTTAAAGCTTCTGGAGCTCAGTGCTAACTCATTACGTTATGGTTTAATATAATAATAAGGTCCATAATATACCATATTATAATTGTGTGCAAAGGGTCCATTGAAACTTTCTTTTCCAGGGCTCCAAACTGCGACTAAAACAGTCGCATTTGCGACCATAAATATTAATTTGCAAATGACGTTTTTGCTGAGGTCGCCACTGGCGACTACCCGCCGAAAGCTCCTCAGGATTTAACCGCTAAAAAAGTTTTGCTTCATTCTAGCAGCGCTCCGTCTGTGATAAAACGAACTCGGGCCGAAGGTTGATACACACAACTACACCGAGTGTGGACCTGCCGCGTGTACAACAGCTTTCAGCCGAGATCGGCCCATAGAGAAAAAGCCGTCTGTCAGCCAGAAGTGTTTTGTAGAGTCGGCGTGGCTCTGGCCCATTATCTTCTCACCGATGCCGAGACTGAACCGACAGAGCCGCATTTCAGCCAGAATCAGCCCGAGTGTTATTGCTATCTGGGTATATATTTACATCTTATAACTTAAAAAATTGAATGTAATGCCTTTTTTCCTAATTGTTTTGCGATCAAATCTTTTGTTATGTTCACGTATTAAACTGAGACGATGCGCATCAAAGTTTTAGTGGAAAAAGAGAGTTTCAGACAGTCCTCATCTCTGCCGCACATCAGCGCTGACGCACACAGTCTGATAAACGCAGCTCCGCTGTGCAGCGAGAGAGAAATGACGGAGACGGAAGAAGGGAAAGTGCAGAAAATACAGCGTCTATTTCGTGCACAACTTGAACAAACTAGAACAGGTAAAGCTGTCAGCTGTGTGGATATTGGCAATATCGTTAACAATTCTCATTTATAATAATGACTATGGCTTCTTCTAAACAAGATCTTGGTCTGTGTTCTTTTAATGCGTGAACTTCATTATTTGAAGTGCAACTGCCGTGCAGTAATCGCAAAAAGCTCTGTGCTTTGTAACTTTTTAATAAAAAGTACCAGCTTTAAAATTATTCCGATTTCATAACCAAATTCAAACAATACAGTTTCGGCGCTCCTTAATGGGGCAGGCGCGGTCGCTTTAGCGCCTCAGTTCAAGGGCAAGTGAACCCATTTAATCTTTCTCTTTACTAATATAGTACATAGTGAACATGAATTAACATTAAAATGTAGGCTATTTTATAAGAGATCCTACAGTACAACTTACTAAAATGTCTCATGTAGGAGGAGCCCAAGCCACACTCAGTGGCCAAGTGATGCTTATGCTCCATGATATTGGTACAGACTCTGTGTAATGAACAATTCTTTGTGACTGTAGATTTCAAGCTGGAAAATACATTTAGTTCCCACTTTAAGTGAACCTTAGTTCCCAGGTCATCTACAAGATGGATTAAAATGCTGATAAAGTCAAGAAAAGATGAGACATAAACACATGACAGTATGATTGAAATGTAAATAAATAAATAATAATAATCGTAAAATAAATAAAACACGTTTATTCTGTGTCACCTAAAAAAATTATTTGGCTCCTAAGTTTTTTTCTTATAGGAGCCAATGGCTCCTTACTCGATTTTTTTGTTTGGAGCCCTGTTTTCCAATGTGTAGTCTGATGCATTGCAATTTAATTAATTAATTTATTTATTTATTTATGTACTGACAGTGGGTATAGAAAAGAATCATCCCCCTTAAAATGAATCACATTTTGTTGCTCTGCAGCCTGAAATGAAGACACATTTTATCCCATGAACACACAGTTTTTGTTTTATCCAGTTGTATTTACTCTTACAATATCCCGGTGAAATGGATTAATTTCTCCTTCTTATCCTGACCAGTGCTCCAGTCCCTGCTGCAGAGAAACACCCCAATAACAGGATCTAACCACCTCCATGCTGTACTGGAGGAATGCTTCTATTTGGATGCTGAGCTGTGTTAGATTTCCGCCAGACATATCATTTGGTGTTGAGGCCAAATAATTCAATTTTAGTCTCATCTGCTTCAGAATCTTCAAAGGTGCGTTTTGGCAAAGCTCAGTCTGACTGCATGTGGCCTTTCTTGAGGAGTGGCTTTATATATAAACTGTTTCTTTAGGAAGCAGCGGTTCTATCAGCAGCTGCAGTGAAGTGATGACTTTGGTGTGATTGGCTCTTTTATTCAGAAGGCGGGGCTTCCATTGCTAGCTGTTTCTCCCGTTCATATCATTATGAGTGAACCGTCTTGAGTAGTATGAAGTTATTCATAACCCAGAGGGTGTGGAAACTGGAGAAATATCACTTAAAACAATTGTGTAATACAGTTTGTTGCATTTATATTTTTTTCAGTACCCTTGCAAAAAATAAAAAAACTTTTTGTTGCAAGCTTTGGTTGGCATTTTGGATCAGGTGTTTACCTATTTTTGCAACGGTAATGCAATAATTTTGTCCGGCTTTTTTTCATAGAAGCAAAATACTTCCTTAACATAGGTATCATTCGTGCAGTGTTTCAAATGCTGTTTTGTGACTCATGTTTTGCAGCTTTGCATTTCTGTTGGATGATAATGATACCACTACATTATGAATTCTGACTGACTATCATGAGAAACCGGAGCGGACATCTGTAAACCACACTCTGCTCAACACTTTGCTCTGCTCGTGCAGTTTCTTTTCCCCTCTCTGTGTGATGTTCCCTGGCTGCTGGGATGGAGGGATGGGAACGGCAGATAGTTGGAGCGGGAGAGAAGAAAAAGCAGAGAGAGGTGGAGCCTGCAGCACAGTTTGAGAGCCTATCTGCTGCCGGCTTCTTCTTTCCTCTTCCTCTTTTGTCTGTGTGCTTTGTGTCTTCATTTGTGCGGCTTTGTCTTGACAGCGAGCGAGTGCATGCAGCACGTCACGTGATCGCGCTCTGCTCTTCAAGCAGGGCCTTTTCTCATCACAGCGCCTGTATCCTACATACAAGAGAAACTGTTCCAGTCCGTCAACATATTTATGTGGAGTCCAGAGCCTTAGGCTGTTTTCTGTGAGGTCCAGTGTGTAGAGGTTGTTGTTTGAGAACAGAAAAGGAGTTTTGTAGTTTAGTCAATTTGCAAGCATGCTGAGGGAATTGTAGATGGTCATGTTGAAATTAAATTTGTGTGAATGTGGCTAAGGACATTTAATTTATTTAAAAATAGTCCTCTGAATAAATGTAAGTGCCTTTCCAGGTTATCTTGAGATACCCGTGATACAAGAGCTGAAACAAAACACAAAGGTATTTTTCAAAAACAGATTAAAAAACAGTGTAAAGCCTCAGTTGATACCTGATTCAGAATGTACACTCAGATTTAGCTACACCTTATTCAAGGTGTTTCGAGCTCTGTTGTCAGCAGAACTTGCTTGCATGTTTTTCTCCAGTGACCTCAAACACCCGCTGCAGTCATGCAATAGCGCCAGATTCAAGTATGACTCAGTTTGATTCAAGAGTCATGCAAATATGTTGCGCTGACCAGCGGATTCATCTAGAGCAGACTGCTTCAGGACTTCACTGTCCTGCAGGAAGGGTGATGCAGAGATGTTCTGTGATGTTCATTCCCATGGCATTAGCTCTCTGATGAATCATACATTAGAGCAGCATTCCAAGTCCAAACACTCACAAGGTTATCAAGGGACGGCGCCACAATCCAGGCCTTTGTGAACAGGCTTTATTTGCCGTTTCTGTATATATATATATACACACACACACACACACACACAAACACAAATAAAATTAAGTGGATAAATTAGATGAAATATCAAGAAATATCTTGCATTTTTGTTGTTTTAACTTATTTTAAAGGGTTAGTTCAGCCAAAAATGAAATTTATGTCATTAATGACTCACCCTCATGTCGTTCCAAACCCGTAAGACCTCCGTTCATCTTCGGAACACAGTTTAAGATATTTTAGATTTAGTCCGAGAGCTTTCTGACCCACCATACGGTATACTGTCCATGTCCAGAAAGGTAATAAAAACATCTTCAAAGTAGTCCATGTGACATCAGAGGGTCCGTTAGAATTTGTTGAAGCATCGAAAATACATTTTGCTCCAAAAATAACAAAATTATGACTTTATTCAGCATTGTCTTCTCTTCCGGACTAAATATTAAATATCTTAAACTGTGTTCTGAAGATGAACGGAGGTCTTAAGGGTTTGGAATTACATGAGGGTGAGTCATTAATGACATAATTTTCATTTTTGGCTGAACTAACGCTTTAACACTTACTTAGTATTTTTCTTTTAATAATTTTTACAAAATTATTTGTTAAAGGCTTGGAAATTCATTGATCAGGAAGAGTGGGAACACTGCTATTAAAAGGTTTATTATTCACTGACCCCATAGTCACCAAGCATTTTCACTACCAGTAAAAGATTGGAGTAATTATTTTTTTATTAGTTTTTTTTTATGTTTTTGAAAGAAGTCCCTTGCGCTCACCAAAGCTGTATTTACATGATCAAAAATACAGAAAACCCCCCCCCAAAAAAACAGTAATTTTGTGACCTATTATGTAAGGGATGAATTACATCCAGCCGGTTGTTCTCGCAGAATAAACCCCGACAGCGAGATCAGGACGCGAAGCAGAGGGGTCTTGTATCAGTCTGAAGGGGTTTATTCTGCGATAACAACCGGCTGAATGTACATTACCCCACTTATTACACAGCTACATGCCACATAAGTAAATAATTAGATGCAAAATATTGATTTGAGTTGAAATACTTGAATGCAAAGCTTCCGTGAAGACAGCAGTTGTGAGCAAGCGGCAAATTCAAACTAAACAGACATTTAAGGGAAACCACGTATTACACAACATTTCACCACAAGATAATTAAGACAATAAAAGAATTAAGACAAAAATATTTTAAAATCTTATCAGCTTGTTAGTTCTCTTATAATCCATTACACTGTACAAAACAATTGTAGCAGAATGGCAGCAGCTGTGTTTGTATGAAACGAGAGCGAGTCCAGAATGACAAAATTAAATAACTGTACACATAATATTGAATTGAGTTTTAATATTTTATAAGCTAACAAAACGCAAAGCTTCCACCAAGAAAAACTGTTCCTAGTAAGAGTATAGCGCTGGCTTCAGTTACCCGGATGAGCCTGTGTTATCAGCCTTTACAGGTTGTTATCGAGGGATAACAGACCCCAGAATGTCACAACTGACCAATCAGAATCAAGTATTCCACAGAGCCGTGTAAGAATACAATTTAAAATACCTGTTTTCTATTTGAATATATTGTTAAAATATAATTTATTGCTGTGATCAAAGCTGTATTTTCAGCATCATTACTCCAGTCCTCAGTGTCACATGATCTTCAGAAATCAATCTAATAAGCTGATTTGCATAGTAAATGAAAAACTCATGCATTGTTGGCATGAGGATGCAACTTTAATTTGTAATTTTTTTTTAAAACATAGGCCTATTGTGTCCGCTCTGTTTGACAGTATCTGGAGGGGCCCGAATGTGAACTGTGTGGACAGCACTGGATACACACCTCTACACCACGCTGCTTTAAATGGACACAGGTGAGTCCTGTCACCTGATGACCTTTGGCCTTAAGGATATTTTAAGAGTTTTTTTTTATGATTGTATTTACTTAAAAGTTTGTGTATCTCTCTCTGTTTCTCAGTGAGGTGGTGGAAGTACTCCTGAGGAACGAGGCTCTGACGAACATCGCTGATAACAAGGGCTGTTACCCTCTGCACCTGGCGGCGTGGAAGGGAGACCAGCGGATCGTCAAACTCCTCATCCATCAGGGGCCATCTCACCCCAAACTCAATGAACAGGTCTGAGCAGCCGCCACCTCAGATTTAAAGGCATTTCCTGTTCTGCTCTTCTTCACGTTTATTTTGTGCTACGACTAGAAGTAAAGAGGAGGAGATGATCTTCCAGACTGAGTCAGAATAAATACTGTCCGTAGACCTTAGGTTGTTCTGCAAATATGCACCTTTTAGCAGCACACTCTCTGAGATCATGAGTCTAGGGGGTTGTTGGCTGTGTAAATTCAGTAGTTTCAGGAATAGACTCTTATCAGGAAGACTGTGGCTTCCTCCTGCAGCCTCTTCACACTGCTCTCATTTACACTTTGAGTGTGTGTCAGTATAAAGCTAAACACCAGTTCAGTGACATCTCACCCTTAATACAAGCAGCTTTCATTTACAACTGCTATTTTTAGTCGTAACACATCTGGGTGAATCTCAAATAGATTTTTTCTGGTGTAAAGTTGAACACAATCACCGTGAACTTTTGGACACTAGAGTTGAAGATTAGCCAAATTCCAGTAACTACCAACATCTGAATCTAAACATTGATATTTCCATTGTGACTAATTGATGCTTAAAGTGATAGTTGAACTTTTGGACACAAATTAGATAATTTGTTTTATGTGATGATTTGACATCAACATGCTAAAGTAAAAATACAGGTTGTGTGACAGCAGTGTTTGAATGTTTTATAGTACTGTCACGATATTTTTTTATATAATTCTGTCATTTACTTACCCTCAATTCACCCAAAAAAATTAATACTTACATTCACCTACCCAAATAGTTCACCCAAAAAAATTAATTCTGTCATTTACTTACCCTCAAGTCGTTTCAAACCTTTACGAGGTATTTTCTTCTGTTGAACACAAAAGAAGATATTTTAAAGAATGTTGGTAAGCAAACAGGTGCTGGTAGCCATCGACTTCCACAGTATGGGAAAAAATGCTATGAAATCAATGGCTACCAGCACCTGTTTGCTTACCAACAAGACCTGCTAGTGTTTGATGCTGTTAAGTTTAATATTCAAAAGGATTTCTGGTATGTTTAAGTTTTTGTGGTTACTGTTGTGCTGAAGAGTAGAATGCATGTAGGTAAACACTACATTAAATATATGAGCAGTGACAAGTCATATATTACATGTTCATTAGATTTACAAGCATAATACATGCACGACATAAATAAGTTATATTTAGCATCTTCTATTCTAAGCTTTGAATTGAATTGTTTACGCTACAAATTAAGTTACTCTAACAGTTTCATTATGAAGTTGTCATAACTCAAAAAAGATGGCAAGCAGTCAATTATTTGTTTATTGAGCTAACGCATTGCACATTTTTAGAATAATGTGTAATATTATAAAATTGCATGTAAAGATGTACTTTAAATGGCCTACTTAAGTGGGCCAAAAAAAAAGAGCTCTTAAGATGACTGATTGATTCTTATATAATTTTCGTTTAATTGTATTTAACATGCAATTAAGAGTCCAAAACATTCCATTCATTTTACACTTCATTCATTATATTCGCTATATGTTTTTCAAGTATATTGCCTCTGTAATAAGTGCTCTTTTTTTAATTTTCACAAGGTTAAGTTAGTCCTATATTAGTATTCCATACCAAACATATGATATGTTTTTTCCTTTCCCACAGAGTTCAATTTATCATACATTTAAACATCGGTCAGTGTAAACAGTATTTACCTGTAGGAAAGTCACAGATTAATGATGTCAGGACTATTTCCAGCACCGTGACATCTTTCACCGAATGAAGCTGAATATTCATGTGCACCTGTACTTGTCTGTTCTTGTACAGGGGTGGCTTGCATTGTCTTAAATGTCCCCAGAGGAAAGCAGAAACCGTCTCTCTGCTAATATTATCGTTTTGCATAATTTGGAGGGGCTTTCGTGCATTTATCATTCAGCAGTGATGCACTCAATATTATTCAGTAACATAATAATAACAGTTTTCATTTAACATCTCTGTTATTGCTTGATTTATTAAAGCATGACGTGGCTCAAAATGAAATGAAACGGCAGCCAAAGGAACATCATCATCAACATCATCAGTTTTTGGACTCATATGATAGCATCATGCTTCATTTCATTTTAAGTCATTTCATAAGGCTGGTTTATTCTCCTTCGTTTGACGTACATTTTCAAATGTTTCTGATTTTCAATCATTATAGTTGTTTTTCCTCACAACTTTTTTGCCTTTCAGCAGCACAAGTGTTCATTGATGTAAGGTTGATCATTCGACGGACTGTAAGCCAGCCTGCGGTTTCTGTTTGATCATGTCATTCATTAACAGTGAGTTGTTGTGTTCAGTGTGTGTGTGTGTGTGAGGCTGAACACATCTCCTTCCTGTTCTCTCCCCTCTCCCAGAGCGCTCTAGACCACACTGAGTTCAAACGCTGTGGCCCATTTGACCCCTATATTAATGCCAAGGTGTGTACCATGACCTCTGACACTGACCTGCACGCTTTGCCTTCATACGCCACGCCTGGGTTTGTCTGGTTTCTGTCGGGACGGTGTGTCGCTTCACTCTTTCCTCATGTTTGTGAATGATGTGCCTTATATAAGCACACACATGCTGTGCAGTATATGTGTGAAAGCGTATGTATTTCTGAAGACGTCTGAGCACTGACAGACTGCTGTGATTATCTCACTGTATCTGATGAGTCTGTCCACTTGTTTTGTGCTGTGTGTTTGAGTGTGAGGGCACTTTATCCTGACTGTTCAAGCTGAAATGTGTAGTTTTTGTGAAGGTTAGGGTTAGTACCTCGTTATTGTAACTACTATAATAAGTACATAGCATGCACATGTGGAACAGGACTATTTTATTTTTCACACTTCATTTGTTGTCGAGCCATACATTCGCTTCTCTTGCATTTTTCCATCCTAGTACTGAATAATCAGATGTCTTTGCAGTTTAAAATGGGATAGGAGAAAACATTTTAACGTGGAGAATTTTTATACACTTATGCTTCAAAAGCAGCTGGGCTTTGTGTATTAATATGGAAGCTGTCTTTCATTCAGTAGCACAGAGGGGATCCGGCGAAGCGTTAGATCAGTGTCGTATACAGGCGTCTGTGTACACGTGTGTTTGTGTGTCAGCCAGGGTGCAACTGAACAGACTGAAGTCCAAATGAATAATTCATGAGCTGACAGGAAGTGTGTGTCACTCAGGGTGTTTTGTAATGTTAAATGGTATTTCTAGCTCACCTGCTGTGCCACACACACACACACACACGCAGAGTCAAGAAGCTTCTCTGTGTAGCCGTCGGCTTGCATCAGTGTCAGGAAACGTGTGAGGGCTGAGATAGAGATGCAGGCGGAGAGAGGTGCAGCGTAGTCATGGCAACGGTGTCATGGCTGGAGAGCTGAGGGGCCGGACCCACCAGCACATCCAGAAAGAGATGAGGGGGACAAATGGAAGGAAGAAAAAAAGAAGGGTTTGGATGTTCTGCAGCTTAATAATAATAATAACAATTAGTAGTAGTAGTATTTATATATTTTAATTAATGCATTTTAATAACCTTAATCCCCAGTCTGAAGAAGAAGAGAAAACACACACACACACACACACACACACAGTAATGTTTTTCCAAAATATTATGTTGTGTGTTTCAGTCTGTGGGTTGTTCCTTTTTTATTTTATTTTTTTTTTAATTATTACTATAGTACTATTTTGATGCATTTTGGTTTTTGTTAGCCACTTCTCTTTTTGCTCTATATTTATATAATTTTTTTATTTTTCTTTGCTCTATATTTATATATAAATATATAATTTTCTGTAATTTTAAATAAAGCTCATATAAAATATAATAGAAATGTTAGATTGAAAAATTTTAGGAAAAAAGAGAAATAAAAACAATAATAAAAAAACAACAACAACAAACCTAATAGAAAATCAAACACACACTTTCCATACAGCTGAGAGTCACTCAGTTCACCTGCCTTCTATGAATCTATTTCAGGAGAGCCTTATTTAGAAAATGCATTCATCTCCACTTCCCCTTGATTATGTCTGTGGGGAACCTCTCTCTCTCTCTCTCTCTCTCTCTCTCTCTCTCTCTCTCTCTCTCTCTCTCTCTCTCTCTCTCTCTCTCTCAGATGACCTAGTTCGCACCGTCTGCGTGAAAATCTTCAGAAAATATTGTCTTGTCATCACAATTCCCAATGAACTTTATAGGTCTGTTCCAGAACCCAGTGAGTTCCCTCACCGTTTACTCTCTGAATATCCCACACTCTTCTAAAGGGTTAAGGTCATTGCACAAATTTCGTCTTAAATTTTTGCAGGTTAAAAAATAAATTCGACCTCATGTTATGTCAATCACGTTTACACACTGCCTCTGAAATTTTCGTCCGTCATAAAATAAAAAAAAAAAATTGGATCAGGTTCAATTTTTTTTTTTTTTTTTTTTTTTTGCGCATCCGTAGCAAGCATTTTGAGGTGTTTTGACAGTTCAGAGCCACCGTACAAGCGAACGCTAAAACCCAGAATGGCGATTGTCAAGTTTATCCACTTCGTCTCGTAGCACAAAGCACCGTCAAGATCATTGCACACTGTTGCATCAAACTGAGCCACTGACGTCCTGAAGATAATCCCGCTGCTCCTGACGGCTCCGTCCTCTATATCTCAGGATTGGATAGACCAATATTTCCTTTCTTTTTCTCTTTTTAAGAAGCCTGAAGACAACAAAATCATCCTCACTGCTTTAAAACTCCATTTAGTGCTGTTTTGCTAATTTTTTTGCAACTGATTAATTAATACGCATCGGACTCAGTCTGCAAGGTTTCTGTGCGTGACGAATTTTTAGGATAACGAATACGAAAAAGGCACACGAAAATTTCGGACTCAGTGTGCAGTGACCTTTACACTAGACAGTATAGACATGAACAGATTTCAGATCCCAGAACTTTGAGGTTTGCATTATTTCTATTGATTAGGCCAAGAAGTCAATCTGTGGAATCTGACCGATCACGTTTATTAATTCCCAGGTATATGAATTCTGGCATCCAGTGGAGGAATGAAAATTTTCTTTACTGTAAATATTTGGAGGAGCTCCAGACTCCAGAGGTTTCTGTGATTTCCAGTACAGTGCTCAGAAGCAGTGTTCTCTTCCTGACATTAATTGTTTAAAATCACATCAGTTGTGTAGCGAGTCGAGAACATGTATTTTCACTCCCTCAGTCTCTTTGAGAAATGCTGCGCCCTCGTCCCGCTGTGATGGTGTAGTGTGTGGAGAGAGTATGAGGGAGACTGAGAGGGCTCTACAGTTCTCCTTCTGTCTTCTGTCAGTCTAGGCTTCACTTTGACAGCTGGCCTTGAATCTTGTGAGACCTGTCAAGAACATGTCTAGGTTGTATTTCAACCTAAAACAAAGAGATTATGTATTGTATACGATGTAAGAGATTAAAATGAAGCCATGACGTTAAACAAAGGCTGAATTTCCTTTAAGATTATTTGCATTTCAACCAGTGTTAAGAATTATTTATGTACATTTCAGTAGTTATTGAAATGATTAATTAGCTTTTTTTTTTTCAGTTTAATTAGTTTACACACACACACACATACACACACACACACACACACAAATATAAATAAATATATATAAAGTATATTTATTTCAGTTTTGCTTATATATATATAATAAAATGTCAAAATATCATATATATTATCATGTATAATTTATTATGTATATTTATTTCAGTTTTGCTTTTAGTAATTTTAGTACTTTTACAATTTTATTTCAGTTATTTTTATAGCTTTTTTACGTTTTTGTTTTTCATCTAATATTTAAATTTATATTAACTTAACTTTTCATATTTTTACTTTATACCTAACACTGCTTGCAACATTATTTTTATGACAGTTAACCACATTTCCTTCCGTTTTATAATCCAAAAATTTGCATCAATGTCAGTAATGTAACATGACAAATAATTGTATATTTTAACTGTATAGTTTATATAATATTTGTTGTACCGACCTTGGTAAGTATTCATTAAATGTTTATTAAATTGTTATTATTAATTATTAAAAGAATATATTAATTATATCTATTAAAATAAAGTAACAATACAAAAATCTTTTAAACACAGGCCTCGCTTCCTATATGCAAAATATAACAGGCTAAATAAATAATATATTTGATTTGAGGATGAAACGGATCATGAAATATCACGCTGTGTGTGTGTGTCTCGTGCACTGCTCTGGTGGCGGCAGCTGTTCCCACAGGCACACGCTGATGATGTAATCAGTATGACATCACGTGGTAGGTCAGCTTTCAGCACTGATTATCCTCATCCGTCCGCATGTGCGCTGACCTGACAGGCCGCATATCAGAATCCTACGCCAGGCTGCGTTTCTGTCTCCTGTGGAGCTGAAAATCTGAATTTCATACAGTGAAATTGTGAATATGCGTATGTGAAACTTGTATTAATGTGCTCCCTCAGGAAGAGCACATGTGCTCACATGCATGCGATAAGATGAGGGGTGACGGTTCTCTGAGCTGAGGAGTCATCAGGCTTATTAAGCGCAGAAAGCTAAGCTCCGGCGGTTGGCACTGGTTTTCTCATGTTTAGTCCAGAGCTCAGGAAAGAGCGAGTTCACCCCAAAATCAAAACTGTCATGATTTACTGGAGCACAAAAAGAGCTCTTTTGAGAAATGTGCTGGTTGCCATTTTCCATGCAGTCACATCGATTGGAAGCTTTCAGGAGGCAAAAGCACCATTCAGATATTAAACATGTAGTCCATATGACTCTCATATATGATTTATATATACACCTGTATATGTTGGACAGCCACAATCAGACCGTGACTCCAAATATGTAGTACAGATTTAAATTAAAACATATTTCATGTCATTTTGAAGCTAGTCTCTTGGCTTTTTAGAGGTAGTTCCTTTCTGTGTCAAACAGATGAGATGCAAACACAATGCAGCGTTTCTGTTGTGTTTAAAATGTCGCAGGCAGATCGGCACTTTCTGTTTGAAGCGGTGAAAGCTCACTTCTGCTGTCCGTCGGTTTGTCAGCAGTGGGCCGCACTTACCAGGAAAATGAATCTCTTGTGTGAAGCTGGTTCATGTCGAAAGACTTTGACCCTCTGTGGTGTCCGGTTCCTCAGCAGAGAAATGAAAAGTTGCTGACACACAGCTCTGTTCACTTGAGAAAACCTCCGAGTGCTCACTGAGGAGCTGCGAGTGGAGCTCTGCATCAGATGCAGGGGTTTCTCTCAGGATCTCTTGTGTTAATGTTGGTGGAAATCTCTGCACTCCAGCTCACACGGCCTGAACAAGAGCGCACAGTCACAGCCCTGTTACAGGATCTGATTCTAGTGAGTGTTGTGGTTTTCCTTTTTCAGTGTGAAGAATAAAGGGCTTGCTGTGTTTTGGTTTTCCCATCTGTGGGGGAAGCAGCAGGTGTAGTTTCATTCTCCCTCTGTGTCCCACTGGCTCGAACTGTGACCTCTCTCTCTCTCTCTCTCTCTCTCTCTCTCTCTCTCTCTCTCTCTCTCTCTCTGGTGCTCTCTCTATCTCTCTCTCTCTCTCTCTCTGCATATGTCTCTGTCTCTCTCTCTCTCTCTCTCTCTCTCTCTCTCTCTCTCTCTCTCTCTCTCTCTCTCTCTCTCTCTCTCTGTCTCTCTCTCTCTCTCTATCTCTCTCTCTCTCTCTCTCTCTCTCTCTACTCTCTCTCTCTCTCTCTCTCTCTCTCTCTCTCTCTCTCTCTCTCTGTCTCGAACCATCAATCTCTCTCTCTCTCTCTCTCTCTCTCTCTCTCTCTCTCTCTCTCTCTCTCTCTCTCTCTGTCTCTGTCTCTGTCTCTGTCTCTCTCTCTCTCTCTCTCTTTCTCTCTGTGTGTGTCTCTCTCTTCAAAGTCGTGATAAATGTATAATAAAATTATAAAAAAAAAATATATTCTACAAAAATAATAAAAAATAAAAAAAAAATTTTATAATCAAAAAAAAAAATGAAAAAATATGTTCTACTAATATAATTAATAATACAGTAATAATGAATAAAAATTGTACAAATAAAAAAAAAAAAATCAACAAACTAATTATTAACAGGAAATCATTATCATCATAATAGTGATAATATGAAAATAATAATGATGATGATTATTATAATGATAAATAAATTGAAAATCATTATCATCATAATAGTGATAATATGAAAATAAATTTAATAAAATGACTGATAAAAATTAAACTATACATAATTTGTATTCATATTAAAATAATATAAAAAACATAAATGAATGCACAATACAGTTATTTTAATTATTGATGATGATGAATAAAAATGGTACAATAAATATATTTTTGTTTCATGTTAAAATAATATTAAAAACAAATAAATGCACAATACAGTTATTTAAATTTTTTGAATAATAATAATAATAGTACTTTCTTTGTCTCTCTCTTTTGCCACCTTTATTATTATTATTTTTTTCAAGGTCCATTATGTATATTCACAATATAGATGCAGAAGTGTGTGTGTGTGTGTGTGTGTGTGTGTGTGTGTGTGTGTGTGTGTGTGTGTGTGTGTGTGTGTGTGTGTGTGTAGCATGCTTTACATATTTACTTCTGGGGTGTGGCCATCAAACCAGCACATCACTCATTTTCATTCACTCCCCCTGCCTAAACACACACACACACACACACACACACACACACACACACACACACACACACACACACACACTTGGAGTGGTGGAGTGTGATGTGCCAGCTGCTGGCAGCCCAGAGGCCTTCACAACCTCTTCCTCTGTGCATCAGACATCTGCTGCTGTACCTACTGCTGCCACACACACACACACACACACACACACACACACACACACACACACACACACACTGATCTCTGAGCACATTCACATTCAAATCAGTGTGTACCATCAGAGCTCAAGTCAAATTGTTAATAAAGGATATGTAGTGTGTAATTCCAGATTTACACGCTTAAGATTTCACTTAATTCAGTTGGCAAACAAAGCAAATATTAGAGCGCCCTCTAGTGCTCAGGGCTTGAGCGCTGTGGCTAACAGTACATCAGTCATTGTGGAGACAGATGCTTTGTTATAGTCATGCTGAATATTCAACACAATGAGCCATTTTCTTTAACTGTCACGAATTTAAACGTAAATACTTTTTTCCAGTAATGGCCACAATAAATTGATCAAAAAATTGCAGTAAAGGCTTTTATAATGTTACAAAAGGTTTCTATTTCAAATAAATGCTGTTCTTTCAACCTTTGTCAACAAATATTCCTGAAAACCTGTATAATGGTTTCTATAGATAATATTAATCTGCACAACTGTTTACAACATTGCTAATAATCAGAAATGTTTCTTGTGCAGCAAATCAGTATATTAGGATGATTTCTGAAGGATCATGAGACACTGAAGATGCTGAAAATTCAGCTTTACATCGCAGGAATAAATGACATTTTACAATATATTACAATAGAAAACAGTATCAAAAATATACTGTATTTTTGATTAATTAAATGGAGCCATGAAGGCTTCTTTCAGAAACATTAAGAAACCGTACCCACCCCAAACTTTTGAGCAGTAGTCCGCATATTTAGAGACTTATGCCACTCCTCTAATGTATGAATATCATTGAATTAGATAAACAATGAGTGTCATAGTTTTCCAAGCAAAAGCATTTAAGAAAAGTCAGTCTGTTGGCAGTGCTGTAGATCTTGAGGATGTTGCGTGTGTTTGAAGCGTGCTGTCTGCGTGCGGTCAAGCTTGCATGTTCTCTTCTGCTCTGTGTCTGTCTCCATAAAATCTTTGAATAAGGGTGTCAGTGTTTTGGGTAATTTCATAAATTCAGTCTGCAGTTTGTTTCAACAAATTCTTCAAAAAGCTGGCTTTATTGCAAAGCTATGTCATAGAGTCACATAGCTTTACGCCCCACTGGAGTCTCGGTTTAACCAGTGAACTTTGCCGCTTGGAGATCATGTTGATCTTTCCATCTTTTAGGCACAGGTCCTGAAGTGATCACCCTTTCTGTCCATCAACATCTCCCTCTCCTCTCCTCTCTTCATCCTTCTCTCCGCAGAACAACGACAACGAGACGCCGCTGCACTGTGCGGCTCAGTACGGACACACTGAGGTGGTGCAGCTGCTGCTGGAGGAGCTGACCGACCCCACCATGCGCAACAACAAGTTTGAGACGCCGCTCGACCTGGCGGCGCTCTACGGCCGGCTGGAGGTGGTCAAACTTCTGCTCAGCGCTCATCCCAACCTGCTCAGCTCCAACACCAAGAAACACACCCCTCTCCACCTGGCCTCTCGTAACGGACACCTGCCCGTGGTGGAGGTGCTGCTGGCCGCCGGCGTGGATCTCAACTACCAGGTGAGGGAGGCCGGCTCTGAGCAGCAGGTTTCAATGGAGCTGCAGACTGTAAATTCTGTTTTTGCGCTAACTGTTCACATTCAACATTTCCTGTGTGTAAGGACTACTTGATTTTCCAAAATCTAAGACTACTTCTTCTATTTTATTTTTTTTTACATAAAATTGCATCCTCTGCAGTTTCCTTTTAAGATGATACTATTCAGTGGTTCCTGTGCAGTATGCTAGTATTCCTGTCTTGGTTTCAAGTTTCTGTCATGTGATGCTGCTTATCTCTGCACACAGCAAAATCTCATTGGTTAAAGTCTGCTCCACGTGTAAAACATCACACGTGTTCTGACTGGATGTGATTGTTGCACTGCACTGTGTTTTCATTTGTGAGAACTTGACAATTATTTGAACTGCTTCCCATAATGACTTTCTTCATGTACTTTGGGTATTTATTATAATGGCAGTTTTTTTTTTGTTTTGTTTGTTTTTTGGAAATATCGTACTTTTTTTTTTTCACTTAGCAAAAAATTGATCAGATTTTTTAATGTTTTGAAATGGGTCTCTTCTGCTCACCAAGGCTGCATATATTTGATCAAAAATACAGTAAAGACAGTAATATTGTGAAATAATATTACAATTTGAAATAGCTGTTTTCTATTGTAATATATTGTAAATTGTAATTTATTCCTATGATGCAAAGCTGAATTTTCAGCATCATTCCTCCAGTCTTCAGTGTCACATGATCCTGATTTGCCGCTCAAATTATTATTATTATTATTAGAATGATACAAACAGTTGTGCTGCTTAATATTTTGGTGTTTAAATTTTTTTTCAGGATTTTTTGTTGAATATAAAGTTCAAAAGAACAGCATTTATTTTAAATTTAAATATTTTGTTACATTATAAAAGTCTTGGAAACATTTTATTCACTATTAACTCTGACTTTTCCCTCAATAAACTCATAATTTGCTGCTTATTAATAGTTAGTAAGGTAGATGATAAGTTTGGGTATTGGGTCGGATTAGGGATGTAGAATAAGGCATTAATATGTGCTTAATTACTACTAATAAATGGCTAATATAACTAGTTAAGAGACCCTAAAATAAAGTTTTACTGAAGTCTTTACTGTCACTTTTGATCAATGTAAAGCATCCCTGCTCAATAAATGTATTGATTTCTTTGAAAAAAAAAAAAAATAGTAACTTTTAAAAGGAGTTCTGAAAGCAGAATGGGTTTAAACACTGTTTAAAGTGTAGTTTGAGCTGAAAGAGTGTGTGTGTGTGTGTGTGTGTGTGTGTGTGTGTGTGTGTGTGTGTTGGCCGGGCTTTCAGCAGCTGATCTCACCGCTCTCACTCAGTTTCTCACAGTGATTTAAAGTAGCTGCTCTTTAGCACCTTGCCAGAACACTCCTGCCTCTACCTGAGAAAGCTGCTAGTAACAACCTGCCATCTGTCTCTCACTCAGAGCAGCGCCCCACATTGACAAAGTCTGGTTTGTCTGCTAACATGCTGAGAAAGCCGCAGCAGCGTGAAAATGAGTTTGTCGTCTCCGTTGGGTTCTGATACGCCACATCAGACTCCGTTATTGCCGTTAACTGACCTAAAACAAAACGTGCAAGATATTTCAACCTTCACAACTTTCATCTAAGTGTCTTAAACATTTTGGGGTCGCAGTATGTGCCTCTGTATCTTATGATGAATGTTTTATTTGTTAACAGACAGAGAAAGGCAGTGCCCTTCATGAAGCAGCTCTATTTGGAAAGACAGAAGTAGTACAAAAACTACTCAACGCAGGTAAAAATAAACTCAAATGCAGAAATTACAAGTGGTTTGAATACTGAAATTGTACCCAGGATGCTCTGTGTGACTGTTTGTCAGGGATCGATGTGAATATCGTGGACAGTAAGAGTCTAACAGCGCTGGACACTGTTAGAGACATGCCCTCTCAAAAGAGCCGACAGATCGCCGCCCTCATACAAGGTACGTCTGGACCTGATATCACACACATCTCTGAATCTGAGCAGCTCTCCTCAGGTCATGATTTTCACACCTGTCTTCTCTCTAAAGCTCATATGAGCGGCCGTCCGTCAGACACGACCCTCCCTCCTCCACCAGTGCCACCTCAAGAGAGCCTGAGCCCCAAGAGAAAAGGTCAGAGAAACTCCACTCTACGAAACATCTTAACTACATTTTAAAGCTATTAAATCATTTAAATATAACTTATGATATTTCAAGATCAATTTCAAAGTTAAGAATTAAATTGCATTTAGTACCATGACAAATAAAAGTGAGTACACCGTAAAACCTAATGATTTTACTCAAATTATTTGTGGTATCCGATTAATAAAAAAAAACGAAAAAAAAAAAAAAACATTATTCACAAGTAATATGAACTTATTTATTTGAATCCAATAAAAGCTATAGCAATAGTGCACGCTATACAAATTTACAAAATTTAATAAAAAAAGCATACAGCACACACACACACACACACAGACTATTACAGCAGTTGCATGCAAAAAGCTTCCATGTCCTTGTAGAATTCGTAATTACAATTTACAACATTTAGTAATTATGGCAGAGCATGAATGCAAAACGACTTTTTGAAATGTTTTATCAGTGCATAATGCATTCTGTTATGTGGCCATTTGTTTAATCTGTGATTGAGATTGGTATGAGTCATGGTTCTCATGCAGATGCCGCAGAGTCCGGCTCAGATCTGTAATCAAATGGCTGCTGCTCGTGGTGTCTGTATGCCAGATGTTCTGCAGATGTTGTAATGCGTATGTGTGTGTGTGTGGACAGGGGAAATGGAGCAGCAGGTCAGTGAGCTCATATCCGGTTTGGCTCCGAGCCCTGTGGAAGAGAGTCCGTATGAAGCTCTGTTTGAGGCGTCCTCGTGTGTCTCACTGGACAGTCTGGCCAGCGGAAAGTCTTCGGACAGAGACTCCGGACGACCGGACAGCGAAGCCGGGAAGGTGAGTGTGTGACATATACTTCGGTCTGCAAACATTTGTTGGCTGGAAACAACCAATTACAAGGAATTTAACACACATTCTATATGAATGAAAAGCTAAAATATTTCTTAGCAACTGTAAATATCCTGTTATGAATTATATTGCTTGGCAGAAATAATGAATTTATTATAAAGTTATTATTAATAATGCATTTCAACTATTTATTGAACTTGATTCCCTTTTTTAGCAATGTATCCAGTTGTGTGTGTTTTTGTTTTTGAAATCTGAAGAGTTGGTGTAGTACAATTTCCTCCACTAGATGGAGACTTTGAATAGTGATTTCTTTGAGTCTTTCTTTCTTTAAAAAAAGAAATTTTCAGCATGTTTGATAGTAAAAGAGTTGAATGTTTCTAACAGAAAGAGCGCCATCCTCCGCAGAATCAGCCTGCACAGGAAGAGGATCTCAGCTCTGAGGTAAAATCCCTGTTTAGAGATCCCTTGTTTAAATACCTCTGGAAGAACAGGCCAGTGTTTCCATTTGTTTCCCTGCTGTTTCCAGTATCTGCCTCCTTTATCGTCTGATATTAAATTAAAAATATGCTTCAGTCATCTCTTCAGAAATGAACAAGTAATGCTCACCTTTCTGTATTCAAAATCAGTCATTCATTTTATTTCCTCTTGCAAAAATGTGCAGGGGAGGTGTCATGGTGGTAATAGCATAGTATTTTGCTACAGTATACGGTATAATGAACGATTACTATGATATTTACAGTACATGGTACCTCAAGTTACTATAGTGAATGTTTAAAAAGTAGTATTGGCATGAACCATGAACTGTATTTAATTTCTATATGACACAAGTCTTGTGAGATACATAATGAATAGACAATCATTTGCAGCAGTGCACATGGTGGAGAGCAGAACGGTGAATATTGTGGCGAGAGGTTGTTGAATCTGACTTTCCGCACGTCTACCCAAATCAGACAGCCTCCTCATGAATATTAATGCTGTGGATCTCTGCAACACACAGCAAACCTTCTGTCTGAAGACTCGGGAGTCCATGACCAATACTAAAACACTGCGGCTGGATACAGAGGTTCAAATCTTCTGAACACTTCACTTGGCTTTAACGAACCACCGCTCTGTACTGAAGTAGTAGGACAGATGTTTGCAAAGTTTTTATTATATATTCATGCAGCGTCAGCAAACCGATCACTCATTGGACTGTGTCGAATAAATGTCAGCCATTCAAACTTAATGCTGTTATTAAATGGTCATTATTTTCATAGTACTGCTGCTCGTAAAGTGGTACGGACTGTGAAATAAGCGACTGATTTTTATATCAGCACTTTCTACATCACTGAGTCTCTCTCTCTCTCTCTCTCTCTCTCTGTCTCTGTCTGTCTCTCTCTCTCTCTCTCTCTCTCTCTCTCTCTCTCTATCTCTCTCTCCCTCTCTCTCTCCATGTCTCTCTCCATGTCTCTCTCTCTCTCTCTCTCTCTCTCTCTCTCTCTCTCTCTCTCTCTCTCTCTCTTCTCTCTCTCTTCTCTCATGTATCTCTCTCTCTTCTCTCTCTTTCCTCTCCTCTCTCTCTCTCTCTTCTCTATCTTTCTCTGTCTCTCTCTCTCTCTCTCTCTCTCTCTCTCTCTCTCTCTCCATGTCTCTCTCTCTCTCTCTCTCTATCTCTCTCTCTCTGTAGGCGGTTTACACTAACAGCAGTGTTGATGAACGCGCCGAGCCTCTGGAAGAGGAAGAGCACCCATATGAACTCTTAGTCTCTGCACAGACCAAAATCCCCAACAACACACAGAGCAAAGCAGGTACACACACTTTCTCTTGTTCTGAGACCTGACAGACGCTTCAGAGATTTGCCTCACTTCTTTGTTTATTAAACATGAGCTTATTCACATACACCTTTCTTATATATGGCAGTCTCAAGTAAAATAACAACTACAACATTATATTATGCTAGAACAGATGTTTCTGATTTCTAGTCTTTTTTAAATGATCAAACAGTGATAATAAAACTGTATTGTTATTGACTAAAACTAGTTTACCTTTTTGTAAATTAAAATGATTTATAATTAAAAGCTAGAACTGAAATAAATGTTTTAAGTTAAAGTACAAAAATTACTAAAAGTAAAGAAATAATTAAAATGGTAAAAAAAAAAAAAAAGAAAAAATGTAAAAGCATGTAATAAAGGTGATTTAAAAATAAGCTGACTATATATATGTATGTATATATGTGTGTGTGTATATATATATACAGGGGTGCACATAAGTGGTCCGCGTGCACGACCAAAATAAAAAATGCGCTATATAAATAAGTTCTGACAGCGCATTTGCGTGCCGACTTGGTTGACAGCTGTTAATACACAATTACCATTTTAGATTGACAAACTGTACTATATAAGATTTCTTTTCAAACTGAAAGCATAAATCTAGGCTATCCCATCACGTTTCCAAGCACAATGCAAAACTGTGACATTCATTCACTGCAGCTCGTTAATCTGCAGCGGCGCTAAATCAGGAAGCGCGTAAACGCAACCCGCAAAAATAAAAGCCTGCTGATTTTAAGTTTGAAAATGATGAAATGCTTTTATTTATTTATTTTTGGATGCTTTTATTCAAAGCGACTTACAATTGGGGAATACATTAAGCGATTCTTCTTAAAGAGGCAAACAAAGAAATTAGTAGTACATATTAGCATTTTATTTTTGTTTACTATAAAATAATTGTATTTGTATTTAATACTAGGCCTACCTTTTATTTTTAATAATATTATCACTAATTATTATTTAGTTTATTAGTTTATTTAAAAAAAAACTAGTCGACATACTAAGACTAATATAATATAAAAATAAACTATATATATATAGTATATAATATATATATAGTTATATATATAATATATATATATATATAATATATATACTCATATATATATTATACACACACACACACAATAATAGTACATAATAATATAAATATAACACTAGTTAAATCTTAAAAGTGAAGAAAATCAGTATTTAAATCACACTTTATTTTACAGTCCAACTTTATTATCAAACTATTAACTATGACTTGCCTCAATAAACTCCTAATTAGCTGCTTATTAATAATTAGTAAAGTAGTTGTTAAGTTTAGGTATTGGGTCGGAATAGGGATGTAGAATATGGTCATGTAGAATATGTGCTTTATTAGTACTAATAAACAGACAATATGTTAATAATAGGCATGCTAATAAGCAACTAGTTAATAGTGAGAATTCATCCTTATACTAAAGCGTTACCTGAATCTTACAAGATGTGCCGTTGATTTGCTGTATTCTCTATGTTACTTTGTTACTGATGTGTCTTTCTGTTGAATAACTGGATGTCTTTATCTCCAGATGTGGAGGTCTCAGCCAAGTCTTCGAACAGTGTCCTACCTCAGGTGAGGATATTACTGCTTATTAGGCTTGAGCTTTGTTCCAAACCCTCACTGCCTACTAACGTACCTACAGAGGCAGCTGTCTTATAAGGCAACATCCTAACTGCTAAGTGATTTATAACTCTTAGGAAGCAGCACATATTGCTTCACACAAGCCTCGAGATTCACAATACATTCCAGTAGAGTTTGATATTAGCATGTTTCTAAGCTAATTGCTTTTTACTCGAACAAAACACAAAATACGCAGCACACTCAAGTATTTGAATGAAACATGCTTATTTATAATCAACATTTCTCTTGTTTGCCATCTGGTATGTCTTGTTTTTGATTAGCTTGGCATGGTGCCACCTTTGCAAAAGATACATGTTATGCTGCCTTTGGTTAAAACAAAGTAAATTAGGAGGATTCATTTTGGATTCCATGATGCTTTAAAATGCTACCTGCATTGGAAGCTGTAAGGTTTTTGGAACAAAGCTTTGTTGTTCATTACTTTTTATGCAGTCTCACATCTGTCACGCTGTCCGAACACTGTCTGGTGTGCAGTAGACAGTTAATTATCTTCTGTATGCAGCATCTGTTTTGTGTGTGTGTTTGTGTGTGTGTGTGTGTGTTATAGAGACATTGTTTTTGTGTGTGATTGTGCATCTGACAAAACCTAGACATTCCTTAATGTGTGGATATTGGTGTTATTTTTTGCAGGGAAAGACCACTGCACACATTGACCTGCGACCTTCAGGGTCCAACACAAACACACTGCAGCCGCCTGCACCTCATTTTAGCACCAGACAGACGCCTGGAGGTGAGTGTGTTCTTGTATGAATGCTTAAGGAGCTCACTTGATAATAACACTGTGAGCACTATTCTTTACGGTGTTATTACTCTTGCCATGGATGAATAACAATAACCAGTTGAGTGACAAATACTTTTTAGACTATTTGAGTGACAAATACTTTTTGGGGCAAAAAATGAGATGGGAGGGAAATTGTATTTCAATGCTTTTGCATTGTCTAACAAAACTTTTGTGTTTCCCCAAGAAACGCAACATTTACACGAGAAACGTAGTTCACTCGATAAACCTTTGCATTCCTCGATAAAATTTTGTTTTTGTACATTAAACTTCTATGTTTGTTCTCTAAATGCCATAGTTCTCCATTGTTTTGTTTAATCAATAAACTTTTAAGTTCACTTGTTAAACGTTTGCATTCCACCAATAAACTTTTGTTTGCTCACTAAACATTTGTTTGCTAAATTTTGCTTGTTAAACTTTTGCATTCTTCCAATACATTTTTGCATGTGCTTGCTAAACATTCTTTTTTGTTTGATAAACTTTTGTTAATTACTCAAATTTACTTTTATGTTACCTAACTTAAAATTTTCATTTAACCACTTAAACTTTAATTTTTGCTTGCTAAACCTGCATTACTCTAATAGACTTTTATGTTTGCTTCCTAAACTTTTGCATTTACTCACTTAAATTTCCACATTTTTGTGTTCTCTTGTAAAACTTTTGTGTTCCTCTAGAAACTTTGTGATGAATTTGATAAGAGGAGAGAATATATATATATATATATATGTATGTATGTATGTATGTATGTATATGAGCAAATACAAAAGCATTGAAATATAGGCCTAACTTTTCCTCTTATCTCAAATTTTCATCGCTATATTCCTTTAAGGACTCCATATGATCTAAACCTCACTGATGTCTTTCTTTATTTTTATTTTTTTGTCCTTTGAAACACAAAAGCTGAAATTTGAGAAACATGAGAATGTTCATGCTGCTTCTTTGCATGCAAGTTACAAAAATTGAGCTCCAAAAAACACAACTGAAGTACCACAAAAGTTGTCCAAATGTTTATTTTTTGGGTAAACTATTTCAAAATATCTGCAGTTGTTAACAATTTTGGAGGATTATAATGCAAAAGTGGACACATTTGTTATGTCCCTGTGCATTTGTCCTGATTTGTCTCTGTGTCCCTCTCTGATCCTCCTAAAGTCATTGCTCAGAAATCCTTGCCTAACTTAGAACAATGTTTACTCAGTGTAACACGACTCTAGTAAGCATTACCAACTCAGTTGCTTGCTACATTAAAGGTGAATTCTATGAAGAAATGGTAAGAACAGATATGTACAGCCATTATATCGTAGAATGGTATTAAACTCTTTTTTTAATATGGTTGCGTTTTCATGATATTGTCGAGTGTGATAAACGTCAGTGGAATTTATATTAAAGCCCCACACTCTCCTCGTGTTTCAAAACAAACAGCAGAAGGTCTCTCCTCGTCTGCTTGCCCTTCTCGTCCCTCGTCAAGCTTCATAGACCTCAGCTGCCACCTCCACAGCCGTACTGCACTCAGCACCTGTCAGTTACGCTGCAGGAAATCGGCCTGTAGACACACACTAGCACACACCCAAATAACAAGGCGTGAGCTCGTCGTATCTCACATCACAGTCTCACAGCGAGAGATACACATATATATATAAAAAACCAAAAAGAATATCACACCATATCTCTTTAGATAAAAAATCCACCCTAAGTAGTGCAAAATCATGTTGTGTGTTTTAGACGTCCCTTCCCTCTTTTAATAAATGCTTCTCACTGTTGGCACGCGCTTAGCACTTAGCCGAGGAGATCGCAACAGCTGAACGATGAAGTCAGGCCTGTTACCCTAGAACTTTCTGAGGGGTGACATTACTTCAGTTCATCAGATGTCAGCACTGCTCAAGTGTGCTTGGCTGTGTTTGAAAAGGAAAATCTAGCATACAGCTTGCTCAGTACAACGCTGTACGCACTGTGAAATAGTAGACATTCCCTTATAATGAAAAAAAAGTTTCCTATACATATAAATAATTTGGTCGTGAATTCGCAAAGAATTGCTTCATGCACTACATTATTGACAATATACAATGGACCTTTTTATTAACTTTTCGACTGCACATTAAGACATTGCATAGACAGCAGACTGTGAGGTACTGTTCTTTGGCTTGGAACATGCTCATATTGCATTTATTTCATTGAACATTGGCTGTTTTATCCAGCGCATGCTTGTAGTTACTGGAAACGGGCGTGTTGTTTGAATAAATACTCTTCAATGCTAGTGTCAGTGCTAAAGCCCTGGGTTTGGATGGAGAACAGCACTGACTTCATCTTCTCCAGAGGGTCTTGTTGATTTAAAATGACGTCACAAGTTGCGCTTCGGGTCACAAATGCAAATACAGACTCAAGTCCCGAGGTGCCTCTGTGTGTGTTTTTAGGTGTGTCACTTACATGAGGAAAGTGATTGGACTCATTGTTCTTGCTCTGTGTGTCTGTATGATCCACAAGCACACGTCAGTGCCTCATGGAGTGGGCGGTTTATTCGGTCCCAATGCCTCTGAGAACTTGAAATATGAAGTCCTCAGGAGAGAGTTGTCGAATTGTAGTTTGTCATAAACCAAATATTATAGCTGACTTGAGTTCATTTGAACAGAACCTCACATTGGCATTAAGAAACTCACAAGTTTCCAATGCTCTGGGTTGTCCTTTGAACTCCAAAGCAAATCAAAGGTTAGTCTTGGTCATATTTTTGTTCTCTTTGCGTAGGTTTGCGCACAGTTTTTAAGTTTTTATGGGAGCTCTTTCAGGTAACTACTGTAGGAATGGGGCAAATATTTTCATTCTTGCTATTTATCCATTCATTTTGACAGAAGCTGTGCTTGCATGACTGAAAAATAGCTGTCCCAAGATGTCCACACAGTGCCTTAAAAGGGACTTTGGTGTAACTGTTGACATGTTTTTAGCTAGCTATCTGAATTATAGTAAATCGTTTTTTCTGATATCATATAAAAACTGTCTCCACACACAGATTTTCTACAACACCTCTAAAACAAAATACACATTCACATATGTACTGTTTAACCAATAATTTTCAACAATGTGTTTGTGTACTCGCATACAGAATGTTTCTGGCCTTAGGTTCTGACATGGCTGACTTGGTTTACTTGTCACCAAACACCACACGTAACACCAGGATATCTCTGGTATGGTGGCCGTTTGCCCAGTCGCATGGCTCATATCAGGGACCTGGGGTTGTATTTATCTCTTGAGCCCCTTTCACACTGCGATTCCGGCAAATACACGGGTAATGTGTCCCGAACTTTGTACCCGGGTTGCTAGATTTTGCACTTTCACACTGCCAGTGATTACCTGGAATATGTGCGTGAAAGGGGCTTTGGTGTGTGTTTCGGGGAGACATTTCAAACAAGTGCAGTGAATTTACAGAAGAGAACAGATGCAGACGAGTGATTTTCACGTCGCACTTGCGAATATGGAATATACATTCTCGCCAGAAACCGTCTATTCAAGAGCACATGTGAAACAGACGTGAATGTGGGCCTACTGTACATACTTGTGTTTCTGTAGCGATAGTAAACCCCAGTCCTAAAGGGGGCGATAGAGTTTCCTAAATATCTGTCTAGCTGCAAAATTGCATACTGTCTGAGTAGCATTTGATGAAGATCTTTGCGCCTTTAAAAAAGCATGTTCTATGTAGTATAAGTATGGGATGAATAAAAATTCGGACATACTACATCCACCATGTTGTCATTGTCACGTGACCATCACTTGTGTCACTTTACTGCCTTTAAGTAAAGTCCACTCCCGTAAGTAAAGTGTCCATTAAATGCACACTTCAGAATGCACCCTTAGGGTTGCAGCAGCTTGTTTCTGAGGCAGTACACTCAAAGTGACCTTCTTTACCCCTATAAGGTTCATTTATAATACCTTAATGATACATATTACAACTCTAAGGTGCTGGAGTGCACCCACCCAACAAAGGTTGATGTTATTTTTCAGCAAACTATCTAAAAAAAAAATAACATTTTATAACTTGTTCAGCAAAATTCTTTATAAACCTTTGCTCCGGCATGACACTAGTTGACCTAAAAGAGAAAAGTGAGCGAAGATGGCATTTTTCGCTAATGTGCACTATAGCGCCCCTTGTGGTTACACCGCGAATGCAACTCTCCTTGAAATCAAGCTTGCCTAGAAGTATTCATGTATTTGCCTATAGCATGTTTGAGGCCAGAGAGAGGGTGTAAGAAGAGATCTGTAAGTGTGCTGTTCTGGGAGAAAGATTTTATAATCACAAAACAGGGATTTAATTTTTAAGAACCCAGCTCATAACGGTGTGGCAAAGTGGTGTTTGTGTGAGAGAGAGAGCGAGTGTGTTTCTCTCACAGTCCTCTCTGTGGTATCCTGTTTCAAGCTTGCCACTCATAATGAAGGGAATCCTTAGTGAGGCATAACTTCTCTGGAAGCAAGCCTTATAAAGCTGTCTGCTTGTTAGCAGTGCAACAGAGAGAGAGAGACAGGGAATAGAACAAGCAAGTCACAAACAGATCTCAATGGAGAAAAGTCAGCTGCTCATAGCCTGCGTATGGAATTTTCTAACACGGGCACTTTGGAATTTGGTGAGCCCAACTTACTTCTGCATTTTTTTTTCTGTATTTCTTTCTTAATGTAGTTCTTTCATTCTGCATTTCTTTCCTCCCCTTTTCCAGTCAGAAAACAAACCCAGATCTGTTTCAGGCACTGGACAGTGGTGGAGTGGGCGGTTTCATGTTATCTGGTCTAGATGCAGCTCCACAGTCAGCCTGTAGCTCTCTCACTCTCTCTTCTGTTCTCTTGACAGAGAGCTCATCGCACGGTGAGGATATAAGCGCTGCCGTTCCTGAGCAGTTCACTGGTCTGCTTCACGGTTCCTCGCCGGTGGTTGACTGTCGCGAGGAAGCATTCACACTGCCGTCCTCTGAAGTGAAGTCCGGCGAGGCTTCCAGCACTTCGACATCTGCGAGTTCCGCCCCCCTTCCCCATCCCAAATCGGCAGTCACCATGGAAACCATTCTCCAGGACACTGACCCCAAAGCTATCTACGCCACAGTCCACAAAGAGCCACGGGGTTCGCCAAAACACAACTCACCGGCGCGCGATTCTCCGGTGACGAGAAGGATGCTTCCGCCGGGCGATCTCAAACTAGCACGTAGCCTTTCGAAGTCCGACTCCGACCTGCTGGTGTCCCCACCCGGTGAGGAAGAGACAGGGTTGGGCGGCCGAAGTGAGTCAGTGTCCAACTGTAGCACCACCAAGAGAAGGCTGGAAAAATCACCTTCATTCACTTCAGAATGGGACGAGGTAAGAGCTCCCCCTTGTGGCCTGGATGTACCATCCTTCCTGCATTGTACACAACACACAAATGAATAGAAATAAATCGGAATTTCGAGCACTTTAAATTTTGGCTGGAAATTCCATTGATGGCTGAAAGAGAAATTGAGCGGAAAATGCTAAACAATTGAATTATGTCTTTTGTTATGTATTTTTTAGCACATGTTATTTATAAAGATGATAGTTTTAGGAACATCTTTTTTTTATTATTTTTGGAACATAGGTTGGTTGATGTTAGTATTGCATTTGAGGAATTTTTAGGTTCACAGCTGTTATTAAAATAATATTCAGTGCTTGAAAAATTATTTCAGCCTAGCTTATAAAATATTACACAATATTCTAGAAGTTGTTTCAGTTTTAGATCACATTTAAAAATATTAAATGAGAAAAAAAAAAATTTCTTGGGGGTGCATCACTGAAAGTAGATTTTGAATTTAACTACAAGTGATCAAAACCGATGTAATTCTTACTAACTGCACTAATTCTCTGTACTAATTGTTAGTAGCTGGAGTCCATTGGGAAAATGTATGAGATGCAGGGAATGAATGGTAAATGGTGACCTTTTCAGTCTGTCATTTTTCATTGTGCCGTGATCATCATGCAAAACGGGATCATACAAGCTTTCTCTTTTTCAGTTTAAGATCTGATGTTGTCTGATAGTTTTTCTGGAATTTAAAAACGGGAATTCTTTCTATGGACCAGAGAATTGTCCATTTCTGAAGGTGTTAAAGGAACGCTCTGGTTTCAGGACACCTCGTCTTTGTTATTTCCAGATTTTTTTTCTTTAAGCATTGTTGTGACAACGTTATGTTATTAACGCCTGTAAACCAGTTAAATTTCACACATTGTCCAAGCATGGACGCTTCTGAGAAAGGGGCTGTTGTAAATTCTTTGTTTACATGGAGCTGAACAGGTAGTTTGCCAGACCATTGTCTTGAATCAGCAGAAGAACATAAACTTGTCTCCTTCCCGATGTCTGCATAAGTTCATTATGTCAGATGATGAAAAACGGCCAGACACAGTCTAAACAATAGCCATCTGCTACTTTTGTACCACTAGGTGCATGACAAGCCTCATAGGCTTAGAACAGTAGTCCCACCACAAAAAGGATAGTTTGGTTAATAGCACACTTGCAATTTATGTTGTTGATCAAACTTAACTCAGCATGGAACGTTCCTTTAAAGAATACATGTGGCTATTTCTTTGAAAAGAATGTGAAAGGAAAGTCTGTAATCAGTCCAATCAGAATTAAGCTTCCTATATTACCTTAGCTTTGGCTTGAATCTGAAGATCTAGACATTGGATACAAAGACGGAGGGACTCATGCACAGTTTCCATCACACCTGGCCTTACACTCTTACAGGCGAGACGGTCGCAGGTAATGAAGACTGTTGTCTAACACACTTAAGTATGCAGAGGAATAGCTGAGAAGCATCAGAGGCCATTTTTGTCTTGAGGCCTGTTAGATATGTTTGACTCTTTTCTATCACACAAAATAGACCTATCATGAAAAGTGGCTAGCTGAAACCCATCAAAAGTCTGTATGGGGCATAATCTGTTGAAATGATTCCATTAAATTGATATGCAATGGATATTGATAGGGTGAATTTGCATTTCATGCCAGCTTTAGGCACCTTCTTTCTTTAACCATCGTGTAACACAAATCTAGGGTAGAGTTGTTTTATACCTTTAAACTGTTTTTGGTTTGTGCCGTTATTCGGTAATGCGGTATATCGCGGTAATGAATATGCATGGTATTGTTATCGTGGGCACTTCTAAATACCATGAATAATTATATATTATAAATTATTCAGAATTTGGAATGCATTTTAAGAATACTTCAAGATCAATGCTGTATCTATGCTGCAAGTTTTTTTTTTCCATTTTTCATGACCTTATCACCATGGGAATAACCTTACTCAGCGGGTCAGGAGACATGTCCTCTAACCATAACAGTTTAGTCTGGAAATAGCATGTTGTAGCAGCACCTGTGGTGTTTCTGCTTTCTGTTTGGAGACATTCGATGTGAAATTACGAGAGGTCAGGGAGCAGAGAAAACTCACCGGCTGATAACAAGTTTGTTTTCTTCATTTGTTGACCTGCTCTTTGTCTGTTGAATGTTTTTCTTATTATCTTCTCTTCTGCTCTCGCTCTGTCTCTCACGCAGTTCGAGGCATGTTTCTGTTGCTCATAAGCCAAACATTTGAGATTTGTGTGGAATTTTTCCAGTGTGAGCAGTTGCTATAAAACACACAGTCTCTTTTCCTTTCATACTCCGTGTCCATGTTTGTTACTCTCCCCTGACCTCTGCTGGAAAGGCCTATCTATCTATCTATCTGTCCGTCCGTCCATCTCTGTCTCTGTCCGTGTCTGTCTGTCTGTCCGTCCGTCTGTCTGTCTCTGTTTCTGTCTCTGTCTGTCTATCTATCTGTCTATCTATCTATTAGACACGTGCCGATATTCGGTAATGCAATATATCACGGTAATGAATATGCACGGTATTGTTATCATGGGCACTTCTAAATACCGTGAATAATTTTATATTGTATATTATTCCGAATTTGGAATGCATTTTAAGAATACTTTTCCCATCAACTGGTCAAAATGCACAAATCCGCTGTATGCTGCTTAAAAGACACGTGTGCGCTCTGGTGTAAACAAGCACGCATGAGAAGCACATGGAGGAACACGTGAGAGACTCGCTGAATGAAAGCACATTCACTCTCTTGACAGCAGATGGCGCTAAACTGCAGAAAATGCAGCCGTTACCCTGGAAACCCCATAAATAAAGCAGCTGCTACTTTCTAAAACATATTTAAATCATTTTAAATAGCCATTCAGATTTGTGTATTCGCTATGGTGTTCATCACAGCGCCAAATACTTAAATATTTAGGCTTAATAGGCTATTTATTTTATTTATTTATTTTTTCATTTTAATCTGGACTACATCATGCTCTAGATATTGTTTGAAAGTGTATTGATTCTTTATTGTTCATTCACACTTAACATTAGGGCTTCATTAGTTAAAAATACCCTTAGACTCCAGAGGGTTAACATAAACTGCCAATGGAAAATTATTTTGAACATTCATTAATCTAAGAAAAAAGTTATTTAACCTGTTATACTGTAGTATGATTACTTTTTTGAAACTACGTAAATTTCAATATCGTGATGATACTGTATACCGTGATAAAAGCATTAGCAATTAATCACAACATGAAAATTTGATACAAGCATATCCCAACTATCTATCTATCTATCTATCTATCTATCTATCTATCTATCTATCTGTCTGTCTGTCTGTCTCTCTCTTCATAACATAGTCGAGTGTTGGAAATAACTCATTTTTGAGATCAGATGTGGTTTCGTATCGCAGAATAAGGCAGAAATAATACTATTTTATAGCATTCAGGGCTCCAAACTGCGACTAAAACAGTCGCATTTGCGACCATAAATATTAATTTGCGACTGACGTTTTTGCTGAGGTCGCCACTGGCGACTACCCGCCGAAAGCTCCTCAGGATTTAACTGCTAAAAAAGTTATGCTTTGCTTCATTCTAGCAGCGCCCCGTCTGTGATAAAACGAACTCGGGCCCAAGGTTAATACACACAACTACACCGAGTGTGGACCTGCCACGTGTACAACAGCTTTCAGCCGAGATTGGCCCCATAGAGAAAAAAGCCGTCTGTCAGCCAGAAGTGTTTTGTAGAGACGGCGCGGCTCTGGTCCATTATCTTCTCACCGATGCCGAGACTGAACCGACAGAGACGCGTTTCAGCCAGAATCAGCCCGAGTGTTATTGCTATCTGGGTATATATTTACATCTTATAACTTAAAAAATTGAATGTAATGCCTTTTTCCTAATTGTTTTGCGATCAAATCTTTTGTTATGTTCACGTATTAAACTGAAACGATGCGCATCAAAGTTTTAGTGGAAAAAGAGAGTTTCAGACAGTCCTCATATCTCTGGCGCACATCAGAGCTGACGCAAACCGTCTGATAAACGCAGCTCCGCTGTGCAGCGAGAGAGAAATGACGGAGACGGAAGAAGAGAAAGTGCAGAACATACAGCGTCTATTTCGTGCACAACTTGAACAAACTAGAACAGGTAAAGCTGTCAGCTGTGTGAATATTGGCAATATCGTTAACAATTCTCGTTTATAATAATTACTAAAATGGCTTCTTCTAAACAAGATCTTGGTCTGTGTTCTTTTTATGTGAACAACATCATTATAAGAACAACAACCGCCCACAAAAAACAAAAAAAAAAAAAAAAAAAAAAAAACTCTGTGCTTTGTAACTTTTTAATAAAAAGCACCAGCTTTAAAATTATTCCGAATTCATAACGAAATTCAAACAATGCAGTTTTGGCGCTCCTTAATGGGGCAGGTGCGGTCGCTTTAGCACCTCAGTTCAAGGGCAAGTGAACCCATTTAATCTTTCTCTTCACTAATATAGTACATAGTGAACATGAATTAACATCAAAAGGTAGGCTATTTTATAAGAGAGCCTACAGTACAACTTACTGAAATGTCTCATGTAGGAGGAGCCCAAGCCACACTCAGTGGCCAAGTGATGCTTATGCTCCATGATACTGGTACAGACTCTGTGTAATGAACAGTTCTTTGTGACTGTAGATTTCAAGCTGGAAAAAAAAACATTTAGTTCCCACTTTAAGTGAACCTTAGTTCCCAGGTCATCTACAAGATGGATTAAAATGCTGATAAAGTCAAGAAAAGATGAGACCTAAAACACATGACAGTATGATTGAAATGTTGAAATGTAAATAAATAAATAATAATAATCGTAAAATAAATAAAACACGTTTATTCTGTGGCACCTAAAAAAAATTATTTGGCTCCTAAGTTTTTTCTTATAGGAGCCAATGGCTCCTTACTCGATTTTTTTGTTTGGAGCCCTGGCATTATATACAGTGATAAAGGCAATGTTGATTACCATTGCATTATAAATATATTTTATCCTTATAAAAATACCCAAGATTGCTTGAAGAACACAGACCATGTATTTTGTGCAATCGCATGTTTATTGGCTTCAGGTTTCCTCAGTCATGATTTCTCTATCTGTGTTTTATTCAGCTAAAGCGATCAAGGGATACCTGTGTCCATATTAGTGATTTCCTGGAGCATGACTTCTACTAGGGATGTGCACATCGATGCTGCAGTATCGATATATCGATACTCAGAAACTACAATTGTGGTATCGATACTTAATTATATTAATAATTTCTGCATAACTAAATGTTTTTAGCAGTGTGTGTAGGCTGATCGGGGACGGTGTGTGTGTGATATATAAAAAAGAAAAGCATTCGAGGACGCGGTGGTATGACGTTACACACCGATCGGTCTGCGGCTGCGCAGTGTGACGTGTCATTCACAATCACAACACACACGCACGGTCGCCAGGGCGTGGCCCCACTCAAAACTGCAGTTTTGTCCATTTTTTTCTTGACAATAAGTGCATTTATTAAGATGTGGAACTGCCATATCTCTTTATGACCAGATCAAACTGGAGATTTTTCAGATGCGCACTTCAGCTTCACCTCAGCGTCAGGTGCGAGTCACACGAGCGAGGAAAAGCTACAGCAGCCAAATGAGCTTCAGTAAAACAACTGTGAACTGCGGTCTGATGAGATGTTGTCAGGCTATATATCAGTAAAACACACTTTCCTGTCCCATCAACCATTTTACTGTGTTTATGGCGCACACTCTTCAACGGTACGCAAATATGTGGTGCACACTCTATATCCCTTCATCATAAATAACTGCACAAGAAATATGAGCACCTATATATATATATATATATATACTTTATATATATATATATATATATATATATATACTGTATATGTATATATATACTGTATATATATATACTGTATATATATATATATATATATATATATATATATATATATATACACATTTAAAATTAAAAGCTATATCTATATCTATAAAAAAAACAAAAACAAACTTAAAATTATAACCTGAAAAAAAATCGTTATTGCCAGTATTGCCCATCCCTACAAACTAGCGCCATCAAACGCAGGCGTGCGTGACATCCCTAACTTCTACTATGCATATGTGGAGTTTCTGCGCAAGGGTGCCCTCCGGCTTCCAGTATGAATTAAACAATTGTGTGTACTGCTCACAACACCCTATTTTGGGTAAAAAAATATCAGAAAATAATACTTTTCTCTAAAAAAAAAAAAAAAAAAACAGGATACCCTAAATTATCATCATTGATATCGTTATCACAATAAATATCAGAAATTATCGTGATACATTTTTAAGCCCATATCGCCCATCCCTACTAGCAGCTGTGATTGAAGGTCCTGCAGCCTGTGAGAGCCTCAGGATGAGTCTGGTGTCTGCCTCAGCGGTCTATGTGCAGAGCTGTTTGTTTGCTGCTTCAGTGAGTTGCAGCAGCGAACTAAGAGCCCAGAGCAAATCATGAAGCTTGATTCGCTCTGCTCCCATTGGATTTGTGCTCCTAATGAACACGCTTTCATTGACGAGCCTCAGCGATTGCTTGATTTATGGCATATGATGATGGAGTCAGTCATCATTAAATCAAAATTTACTTTCTTAATACATTAGGCATCCAAAGTCTGAGTCCACATTGAATTTAAACCTGAAAACAAGTCATGCTGTGTAACATTATCATATGCATATGAATGAACATAATATGAAATTTAAATTTTTCCATTTTTTTTTATTAATTAATTTATTTATTTTTTAAAATTGTGATTCAAACCCAAACATTTTTTAAGGGAAATCACAAATTGTTTCTTCCATGTGTTAATATTAACAGTAAACCTCTGATGTGCATCACCCTTTGCTCAAAATTAAGAGGAATTTTTAATTTTAAGATTTCATTACCACAGCTTTTGATAATATATTTGTACTAAATCGTAAATCCAAAATCACTTCAGAACCTTACTCTTGTAAAAATGTTGTTGTAAAAATAAATTATTAAATTGATAAAGTTTTAAGAATTCAGTTGATTAGATTTGATTTTTGATTATTGAAATTCAATTAAACCATTAAAATGGTATCCAGAAAAATAAAATGGAATCTGGTGGAAAAAATAAAACCGGTTTCATAGAACAACATAGATAGTTGTTTAATTGTGTGAGGTTCATGATTTTAATTAATCAGACATGCTTTTTACTAAAAAATACTAAAATTAAATTTTATCATATGTAATCTAGAAAAATCTAAACAGAAAAAAACAATCTAGAAAAAATGAAAATAGAAAAAAACGGAATTTAAGAAAAAATTAAGCATCTCAGTAAAACAATCTCACTCTTCTTTTAAACATTATTGAATATCTTACTTCACTAAGAAATATGTCAAATATCAGAAGTAAAATGATTGCTAGTATGTTTGGTGTTGACTTTAAATCAACATGACAAGCATCTTCTCTGCCTTCTGTCCATCACAGCAGAGTTTCTCTCCATATGCTGTCTCTGTGTTTGGACAGTCAGTCCTGCAGTCCCTAATGTCCAAACAGCAGTCTGTCATCATTTCTGTTGTCTGTTTTCTGTCCGTTTCTCCTCCCCCAGCGGTCACGGCTGGCTGGTCCGGGACACTTCGCTGCCCTGAGTGACAGCGTGTGGGTGCAGGAACACACAGCACCCATCACTTTCACTCTCTCTCTCTGTGTGTGTGTGTGTGTGTGTGTGTGTGTGTTTATCCTCTTCACACACACACAATCTTACACAGAGTCTAATTTTTCATAGAAAGGAGATTTTGACTTGCATGAGGGTCTGTGTGTGGCAGGGGGTTGGGAATGTAAAGCCAGCTCATGCTAATACAGGCTGTCCCAGGATTAGACTGAACGAGAAGCTCTCTGTATGGGCCAGCACATTTAGGAAGGGGAGGTTTTCACTGGATGCAGAGATGCAGTCAGGCCGAGGGAGTTAAAGCGAGTCGCGTCTCCTCTCTACGTCTATGCATTCGTCCATCCGGCGTCCCGTTCCGGCCCAATGGCTGCCACCCGACCAGCGTTTGTGAGTGTGATTGTTTTCTACCTCTCAGCCATTTGGACGCATGACGGCATTGTTTTTTTTAATACAGTCGTCGTGTGCGTGGGAATTAACACTGACGTCTACAAGTTCTCAATGGTGCATGTCTTGGGAGGATCTAAGAATATATTTGGCCGTGTAAAGATGGATGTATTTAGTATGAACACTTAAGAAGAAATGATGAAGGATGTCACTGGCGTCTTGACAGATCTTTTGTCTTTCAGCAGTTGATTTGGTTTTTCTTTTTCTTTCTTTTTTCTTTTTTGTATTTAAACTGTTTGTTATTTCAAAACAATGTTATGATTTAGATTTTCCCTAAACATTTCACATATTTCTGTAATTAGTATGCTAAATATTTTCACTTTTTTTCTTTCTGACAAAACAGTGTTTGGTAATTTGATTTAATTATGTAAACATTTTTACAGACTATAAAACCATATTTAAACATGATAACCAAACAAAACTGATTTTTAGTTTGTCATGCATAAACAGTTTTTTGTCTGTTTTCTGTGATAATATAAATTCCTAAACTTTTTTTAAAAAACTGTTAAACCAACTTGTCTTCAACAATGAGTATAAAAAATAGATTTGCATACATTAGGTTTATTCTTTATTGTCCCAAACTTTTTTTTTCTCCAGTGTTTGCTATGATTTTGACTGACCAATTTGGCATGTATAAGTGATTAGCATACAAAACAGACGTCTGTAAACAAGAGTTCCGCTTTGTTGTGCCAGAACTCTTTTTGCCAGTGTTTGCGATGTAACATAGTTTACAGAGAAAGGCTCTTCTGCTCTGAACCGATCTGAATGGCTCTGTTCCCTCCGGGTCGGCTCGCACCAGTCTTGGCAGGACTGTGGACTTGTTGAAAGAGCTTGGCTCTTTTGTGACTGGTTCTTGCCCCTGTGTCTTAGTCGTTTTTTCCCTTTTGTTCGCCCATGCCAGCCATCCAGAAGCCTGGGCTCTTGGTGGTATGGCACAGCAGTTATGTATTCTGAAGAGGGTCACACACACTCACCCCACGGCTCAGCTGTACTTCAGCTGTCGACCTGCGACTCCACTGTTGTTTGAGCTGTTTACCATGAAGAGGCCCTTACCGGCCCCTCACAATGAATCGTCCTGAGAATCAATAACATTGTTTAGTTTCGAGTGTGTTTATTTCATATTTATCATATTTAAATATATTTTATATTTATTGCACACAATTTTGCAGAGTTGAACTTTTTCTCACTGTCACTGACCTACAGAAGTGTTCTTTTACAACCAATGCACTTCTATTGTTATATTCCTTTTCAAGCAGCTTTTTAGTTATTTTTAGGTGTGTGTGAGAGAGCTGTTTTGCAAACATAAGCAGTATACTGTATGATGCAAGCTCTCTTGCTGATGCAGAAAACAGATAATTATTTAGCATTTATTCAATCATTTATTTCCTTTGCATGCAATATTTCTCAGTTTGGTTCATTAATTGAGCCGCGTGTGATTTTAACACGCTTTGCCTTATTTGCATGCAGCACAGTTAGTCTGGAATAGTTTAAACCTGTCATCCTCTGGAGATCTCCGGCTCTGTTTAGAGAGTCTGAGATAACGATAGGTAGAGATGCGTGAAGAAGCTCAAGTAAGCTCAGGTTTGTTTTAAAAGAGAGATTTTTTTTCTTTTTTTTCTTTTTCTGAGGCTGTTATATCCCATTTGGCCTGTTATTGCCTCTAGATGGCTCTATGTAATGATAATAGTTTTCTGTGCTAAATGTGCTTAATTGTCAATGACACAAAAAGGTATAACTTGTTTCTCTAAGCAAAATTACTTTTGTTTTTTGGATTTTGGGGTGAAATATGACCGGGATTATGGTCTTGATTCACCCATTTACATAAGTGTTCATGTCACATTTGCCCTTATCTGCACTGAAAAATATCACAAGTTGACTTAGACATCAGTTTGTTATTCCTCTTTATTTCGTTTTCAGTTGTGTGATAAGGTCAGCAGCCACACTGATTATATTGAAAAGCACTGATGTAGATAAATATGCAAAACTTTTCATTTTCAAACAAGAGGCAAAGCATTTGTGGCAAAGAGGAGTTTGGGTTCGGGTTTGCTGCTGAAATCTGGTTAAAAGTCAGATTATTTATATCTTAGTATCATTGTATAGATGTGCACTTCACTTTTTCTGTCCCTTGTGCTTGTTTATTTGATTTAACATTTGATGTTTTCTGCTATCAGAAAGGTAGCTTGATTGAGCACGCCGTGTCATTGAAAACCCTCTACACAGACCTTTGCAGATTTTGGCATTATTCAGGACAGAAACAACAAAATATTTTTCAAATTTTCAACTTTATCAGTCATCGTGCAATCAGTTTGGCCTGATTAATACTGATGTTTTATTTCAGATGTTTTGCTACATTTGTTAGCATTATATTAGCCATCTCTGACAAACTCATTTCGTTTGACCACTAGCTGTAACGGTGTGAAAACTTGTAAAAGACAGGAAGTGAATAGCTGTTCATAAAAATATTCAAAATGACAAAAATATGCCATACAAAACAGATATATCATACATAACACATGAATGAAAAATTCTGGATGAGACTGGAATGAAAAAACTTCACTCAGGTTATCCTTAAATTCAAAAATACTCTCCTGTTGTGGATGGAGCCAAAACGGCGTTAACGTCAGGATCAAAGCATTCCCACTTTCCTCTTTCCCAGACTATTCTTTTATTTTATTTTTTTTTGACAGCCATTCAAGTGTTTGTGGGTCTTCAAAGGGTTTATTCCTGGAAACACGGTCACTGAGGTGTCAAACCAACCTGGAGGTCATGTTATATTTAGTTCCCATTAACTGTATTAAAGGGTTTCTCAACTGTGCCATTGTCAAGGGTCAAACTTTGTTCTCCCTCTAAGCAAAAAATAGCAATTGAACAGAAGTTGGTTTTCTCCCTGCAGAGACAGAGGCATTCCCTCTCTTTTCCATGGAGACAGCGGCCGCCTCCGAGAGTAAGACCCTCCACACGTCCCTCTGGCTTCCTGTCCACGTCTGCTGTTCCTCTGCTCTGTGCTGCTGCTCGCCGGTTATTACAGATTCTGCAGAAGAAGAAAAACCTTCTTACTGATAGAAAAGTTAAATGGAGGTGTTCTAATGATTACGTGTTTTGCAAATGAATTGTTTATAATTTTAAAACCTTCCATTGTTGTTAAAGTGGTAGTTCACCCACAAATAAAAACAGTTTACATTTACAAACCTGTAGGACTTCCCTCTGTGAAACAAAGAAGATGTTTTAAATAATGTTGATAACCAAACAGTTTGCTTCACCTTGACTTCCTTTGTATTTTTTGGCCATGCACTTGTCAAAGGAAACTGTTTGGTTACCAACATTCTTCAAAATTTTTGGGTGAACTATCACTTTTACTAAAAATAATTTTTGCTCATTTAAATAACTCTGAAATAAATCAAATATACAGTAAAACTGAGATAAAAAACATTTAAGTTTCTTCCAATTTATAATAAAGGTTGCATAAATAGATTAAATAATAAGTTAAGTTAAATAAATAATAAATTAACTAGTGCTGTCAAACAATTAATCGTGATTAATCGCATCCAAAATAGAAGTTTTTGTTTATATAATATCTGTGTACTGTGTATATTTATTATGTATATATAAAGAAACATGCATACAGCATATATTTTGAAAATATTTACATGTATATATTTACATTCATAAAATGTATGTTATATATTAATATATTTTAATATATAAACGTAACATATTTCTTTCTTAAATATATACATGCATGTGTGTGTATTTATATATACTTAATAAATATACACGGTACATACACAGATATTATGTAAACAAAAACTTTTATTTTGGATGCGATTAATTGTTTGACAGCACTAAAATTAACTTAAATTAAATAATAATAATAACGATAATAATAATAATAATAATAATAAAGCTATATTGAAATATAGAATAAAATAAAATAAAATAAAAACAATAAAATGAAATGAAAAAAATCACTTAACAAAAATAATACTTGAAATGAAAATATAATTTTAAAAGCTAAATCAAAATGTTAATAAATGATTGTGATGTTCCAAACCAGCATGTCTTTCTCTTCTGTGGGAGACAAAAACAAAACAAACATACGGTCTTCTGAGGTCATGTTATAGTTTTTGTATGAAAAACAGACCAAAATTAAAGTAATCACTCACTAAAAATCTTTACATCACACACATGCTTCCATGGTATGAAAGAGAGCAGCGTTAACATTCTTCAAAATATATTCTTCTGTGTTCCACTGAAGAAAGTCAGTCTTACATGTTTGGAACAGAAACGAGGATGAGTCAGTCATGATAGAACTGATCTATTCAGTTAAATGTTTGACCATCACTAGATGTTTGGAAACCTTGTCTTCTTGCAGCTCTCTCTCGGCCAGCTTTTCTTGGCGATGGTGGCAGGATTCAAGCTCTCTCTTCTTTTTTCTGTCTACCGCTGTCTTTTGACCTCGCTACTTTGGATAAGCTGCTGCTCGGCAGCTTTGCTGTCACTTAAAATGAACCTTTTTCTTTTACTAACTCATAGTTCATTACTTTTTCGAATTTCTGCCAGTGCTTAATATCAGCCGCACAGACACATTAACCCCAATTAAAAGAATTTCTGTGCGTCATTTTTAAATGCCTCGTCACCTCCTCCATTGTCTTTATATTACGTAACTCCACTGTTGTCCTGAAGAATTAGGAGCTGCTTCCACACATCAGTAGATTCATCAACCGCTACGGACAAAGATCCTAATCTCACCAATTTGGATACAGCCTCTTTTTGAAGTCATTAAATTTGTTTTTCCTGATTGAATTACTGAATTTCCATACTGAAATGATGAGCCAGACTGTGCTGATGTTACATAATCAGTGTCCTTTCAGTTACCGCAGCAGTCTGTCAGTCACTGAAGGGTGTGGACATCATGATCAATGAATGCTGACTCCAAGTGAAGAGTTGCTTACATGTCATTAGACTTTGCTAACTTTCAGAAACGTCCTGTCTCAATAAATTGCATTGATGTATTCGGATGCAAGGCCGAACACCTTTTCAGACAATGTCTTGTAGTCTGACATTTAACTGGTTGGACTAGTGATTGATGATGGTGACTATATGAAATGACATCCTGGACATGTTCTCTTGTTCTCCTGCATGTTTTCGAGTTTACCTGTATGTCTTGGTGTTTAATTTCTTGGCTATTTGGACTCTAGATTGTCATCCATGGGTAAGCTTGGGTAGGTGACAGACCCACCTATGACTGTATTGGTCAGGGTTGGTGAAACCAAGTATTTTGCTGTCTCTTATTTGCATTATGCATGATTCTTATAACCTTGGGATGATAGATGGTGTTTTCTCAGTCGGATTTGTCGCTGCATTACTGCTTTGTCTGCTCTGCTGGGAAATCATGAATGCAATGTTTTAACATAAATCGCAGCTGCTTTTTTCACATTGCACTGAGGTTAGTGTCTTCATTTGGTTTCATGGTGTTTGTCTTTCGCTTACAGATTGAGAAGATCATGACTCTAATTGGTGCTGGCATCGACTTCTCAAAAGACCAGGAGTGCCCTGCCACAGGTTTGTGACACTGATGCTATTTCAACTTGTCAACTGTGTCTATACACTGCTTTCCTGTTAGTAACATTAGTAACATTTTCAAATCTGATCTTTAGAAAATCTCAATTAGTTTTTCATTGTACGCTATTATGAAGAGATGCCAAAAAGTATTTTTTTTAATTAATTTTTAAACTGTTTTTTGTATTTAATATCGGCCGATTATCGGTTATCAGCAATAACATGAAAATAATTATCAGCTTATTCACTATAATTTTTATGTGTGCATTCCTAATTTCCCCTCTTCTAACAAATAAATAAGTAAGGGATAATGTACATCCAGCCGGTTGTTCTTCTTAGAATAAACCCCGATAGGGTGATCAGTGATCAGTCTTGTATCAGCCTGAAAGGGTTTATTCTGAGATAACAACCGGCTGGATGTACATTATCCCATTTATTACACGGCTAAAAAGATTTGTTTTTACCACATATAATGAAATTAATACTGAAGTCTTCCATTGTAACACGCAGTGGTCAAGTGTTTTCAGTCATAAGATGGCGCCAGATAGTCAACGATAGTGGAGTGACTCGTTAAACAACTTAGTAGCACCGGTCAAGATAACTCGTAGTACCCGGAGGAGCGGTGTGTTATTCAATTTGGCGGTTGTTATCTGGGAATAACATACAAATGGATGGCGTAATTGACCAATCAGAATCAAGTATTCCACAGAGCAGTGTAATAAGTAAGGGATAATGTACATCCAGCCATTGTAATCATAGAGAAGACCCTGACAGGGTGATCAGGAGCTTTGCATCACACTGAAGGGGTTTATTCTGCGTTATTACACGGCTCTGTGGAATATATTGATTCTGATTGGTCAGTTGTGACATTCTGAGGTCTGTTATCCCTCGATAACAACCGGTAAAAGTTGATAACACAGGCTCATCCGTGTAACTGAAGTCAGCGCTATACTCTTACTAGGAACAGTTTTTCTTGGTGGAAGCTTTGCGTTTGGTTGGCTAATAAAATATTTAAACTAAATTCAATATAATGTGTTCAATTATTTATTAATTTTATATAAACTGGCTGGATGTACATTATCCCTCACGTAACAACTGGCTGGATGTACATTATCCCACTTATCACATGGCTACTGGCCACATAAGTAAATAATTAAACATCAAACATTAAACATTAGTTAAACACAAAGCTTCTGCAATAAAAAACAGTTCCTAACAAACCTAGACAAAGTTCAGACGAGATGGAAATGTAAGGCGTCATGTACAGTCATATCACTAATTATACGGCTTTTCACCACATAAATAAAGACGAGTGCATAAAATGTTATTTAAAAAACAATGCTTTTTAACAATATTACGGCATACCTATTATTAATACTCTGGTTTCATTTTACAGTAAATGCAGTCAATAACTGAGAAACGAGATGATAGCAGTTGCATTTGAATGAAAGGAGAGAGAGCACAGTGTAATCATGTAATAAATAAATGACATCTATCCGATTGTCAAGTCTAACGTCATGTGCCATCATTCCCAGGTCCAAACGCTCCATCGGGTACCAAAAGCAGACAACCAACAGTACAAGGATGCACTTATGGTGTGCTGTAAATACTACTGAAAAATTATGATCGTAACCTTTATCTCCACACTGAAATCTCAGTTGACCAGGCAGTAATATTTTCTGAATCTGTGAGCCCAGAGGCTGTAGTGTTCACTGTGAATTTTTAAAAGCTTAGCTGAAAGATGTGCTATAAATGAATTGTGCTCATACATGGCTGTTGAGATGGTATTCATTTGAAATGGAGTATAAGCTTGGACCCGGAAACTGTGTTCAATGTGTCTCATATTGTGTTCATTGAGAGAGAGATTTTGTTTAGTTTTTTTTGTACTCAAAGTTTCGTTGCTTCAAAGCTTTGGCCTCCTGATGGTAGCTGACCAACAAGTGTCTTTCTGGACCGTACGTTTAAATGAGGATCTACCTTTGCATCGGCTCCCCTATGAAATGAGACCTGACTGAGCAGTCCAGCAATGAAACTCTATAACCCATTGATGGGCAAGAGAAAGACAAAGGCCAAGTCCAGAAGACATTAGTGCACAGAGGCTATGGAGTTGGCTGGCCCTTTAAATGGAGAATGAGAAATCCCAGTGTGCCACTGAAGGACGAGGGGACACTTGAGAGTTAAATCAATAGACGCTGAGACGCTTGACGATTCCACCTTGCTGATGCGTGACCTTGTTCTGTATGGAGGCAGCTTATTGACCTTCCTCTGGAATTAACCAAACTACAGCAATCGAGACCAGAGGGGCCGTCACGCTTGCTGTACCATTCGCTCCTGTAAGTGCAGTTTGGCAACTCCTGCAAAAACGGACGGGAAAGCTGTTGTTCTTAAGTTTAAGTCTTGAATAAAGCACCCTTCTCACATTAGTGCATCTTAAAGCCAATAAACACTGTTTCAAGTGGTGTGTCTCTACAAGAGCCTTTGTGTTCCAACTGGGTTCACTGGCCCATATAAGTGCGAAGCCTAGCTAGAGGACCAGTCCTTCCTCTGTCCTTTGTCACATGGCACTGCCTCTGACCTCATTTCCTGTTTCCCACAGGCATCCTACTTGGACATGATGACTCTTGGTTTTTAGTTTTAGTAGATGTTTTTCCTTAAGCCAGCATTTTTACATTAGCTTGTACTAACTAGAAAAAAAAACTATAAACAAAGTATTAGACTGTGAAAGCCGTGCACTGTTTGTGCTTTGGACATAAATGATAACATAAATCATGTGGCTTGTTGAGAGGTTGTGCTTTAATTCGAAGAAATCAGCCTTAAGATTTTTGGATAAGCTTTAAAGTGGGAAAATAAGTCTAGGGACATTTTGTTCAATGCCACCACCTAGATACCTCCAAGAACACTCTAGCATGCTAGTGCACTTTTACCATTTAGCTGGTCATAATGCTTTTTTTAAGTCTAAAGTGAACTGTTTTTTGAAAATTCATCATCTTTTGTGGACTGCAGAACTTGGCTTGGCTAATACCACTGGAATACTCTGTAACTGGTGGTTTTGCAGTTTATTTATAAGGCATTTGTAGCATCAACAGTGCAGTATTTCATTAAACTCCAGAGTTTGTCCATTTTTTTTCTTTTTTCTCTCTCTGTCTGTGTGGATAAAGGTGCTAAAATATTAACATGCATAAGTGTCAGGGGAATTAGAAGAAGAACTGCCCTGCAGCTTGGCAATAAACCCAGAGCTACATCCTCCAGCCTAGAAGCTCTGCATATGCCTCTGTGTTTGTGCTTTGCTTTCTGGGTAAACACTGTTTGGCTTTTTCCCTTTCTTTGTCTTTTGAATCAATGCCTCTAATATTGTTACCAGTCAACAATACCCTTACGAAATAGTAATGGTCCCGGTTGGGTCAATGATCCAGACAGAGGTTTGATGAGTCCTTAGATAATGGACAGCAGGCCAGCATTTTCTTTTAGGGGAAGAGAGAGCGAGGCATGGAGGGGAGGAGACAGGGAGAGGGAGGGGAGAGCAGTAGCAAGGGAGAGAAAGGAGGAGACGGAGCAGGAGCGCTGCAGAGCAGAATTGACAGCGTCCGGATGAACAAGGAGACCACACCTTCTGTGCCGAAGGGATTGCTGCTGCGTTTCTTACAACATCCAGACTCGTCCGCACCGCAAGTCTGGAGCAGAGTTGGAGGGTCAGCAAACACCCCACTGACCTTGCATTCCTAATTCAACAGCTGCCGCGATGTCTTGACAAACTATTGGGATATCAAGATGTCTGCAGCGTACTGAGGATTGACTGATGTGGGATGAGCACCCACTTTCTCTGTTTGGACTTCTACAGGACTCTGGGAGACTTTGTTGTGCCGGGAAAGCAAGTCTTGTACTTTTGCTGTCTCTGATTAAGTTGAATGACTCAGGCGGATACCAGTTCTCAATGGTTTTTCCATATGCTTTTGCTTTTAATTCTGTTTTGATTACACCAACTTTAAATCTAGGTTTGTTGGTGAGGCTTACATGTGGTGCCTACTTTTCCATTAGATCCTTCTGCATCTAAATTTAATATTTGTTGTGAAATAAAGTTGATATTGAGAGTTATATTAGAGCAGAGACTTTTTTGCTCTTTGCCTAAGTCTCATGTACCTTTGATCCTGAGAATCAGAGAGACTTTGTGCAGAGCAAGTCATGCAATCCTGCCTGGCTTTTAAGTATCGCTATCGTACAGATTGGATTAGAAGTTCATTTGCATGAGGAGTGCAGAAAGCAAGTTAAGAGTTTTCAGGCTTACACTAGAGTCCTATAGCAATTTTTAGTCACTCTTAAGAGATCAGGAGATTTTGAGAGTCACTCTGCATCAGTTCAAGGGATCGGTAGACATTTCTTGGGAGTAATGAGTGTTTGTGGTAGTTATAGGTAAAAGGTTTATTTGTGCACCCACCCCCACATGGACACCCGTGATGGAAATACCAACTTTCAGTCCTGAGATGGTTTTCCTGTGCTCCTCCTCATCAAAAGATGCAAAGCTGGATCTGCAATCTCACATTTCCAGGAACTAGCTTGTCCAGGATTGCTAGGAAACTGGTTTCATTACAATTGTGCACATAGTGACTTTTCTGTGACTTTTTGGATTGTGAAATCAAACCTTTGATTGATTGGGTGATTTCTGGGCTCAGATGGAAACTTTGACAGTGGCTGGTCTCGGCACCCAGTTGTACTTCATAGAAACTGCTAAAACCTTTCCAATGTAAATTAATTCAACAAGGACGTGATGTGGAGTCTAAATCTGTGATCAGTCCCAGCGTTGGGCCCATCTTCTTCCCAGATTCAGCAACAACAAACTTCATTGTTAGCCAGCGTGGTTTCGCCCCTGCTGTGGGAGCGGCCACACCTCTCGGCCGGGATCCTGTCGCCTCTGCCGTCTTGGTGTTTGTGCTCTCGGCACTGTTGGCCGAGGATGATGTGGCAGTGCCACATCTCTTCCTCCAATTGCCGATGCTACCGTCTCAATGGTTTCTCGCTGCTCAAGCACCTTCCTCTGTCCGCAGGTGGATCCGGGAGGCTGCTTGAACAGCCGGTCGGTGATTGGTTGGAGAATATCGGCCTTCCGCAGTATGAGAGCAAGCTACTGCTCAACGGCTTTGACGACCTGCGGTTCATGGTGAGTAACTCCTACCTAGTTGTCTCCTACAAATAAAAGCTTTTTCATTGCTGCTGTACCTGTACTTACTGTATTGTGCTACCTAATGTCTTTCTATGCCTTATTCTTTTTATCAAGTCTGATTGTCTTTAAGAAAGTGTTCAGAAATTACTTGTCATCAGAGAGCTTTTGTTTGTTTTGCATGCCAGTTATGATGTTCTTGTGGTTATGGATCTGGGCCAGTAACTCTGATGTTGCAGATTAATCGCCTTCATGCAAACACTCAGAAAATGAGAGTTTTCTAGTACCCTGAATAAATAAGCATTAAGTGTTTACAAGTATGCTGCTGTAGCAGAACGAACCTGGAGCCAAGTGAACTTCTGAAACCGCAGCAGAACTGTCAGCATTCTTCTTAAGCTGGGAGGTCAAATGAACAGTGTGTATTCTTTGGTCTTAACTTGATTTGCCATAACAAAAATATGCACTTAATCAAGGCGGATGTCCTGGTCTTTATCCAGGCCCTGAATGATCAATCATTAACAACCTAATTAGGATGTTGTTACGAGATTGGATGCTAAGTGGAAGTTTGATTTAGACAAAGCTCAATCACTTCCTATATGTGGGGGAGTCGTGGCCTAATGGTTAGAGAGTCGGACTCCCAATCGAAGGGTTGTGAGTTCGAGTCTCGGGCCGGCAGGAATTGTGGGTGGGGGGAGTGCATGTACAGTTCTCTCTCCACCTTCAATACCACGACTTAGGTGCCCTTGAGCAAGGCATCGAACCCCCAACTGCTCCCCGGGCGCCACAGCATAAAATGGCTGCCCACTGCTCCGGGTGTGTGTTCACAGTGTGTGGTGTGTGTTCACTGCTCTGTGTGTGTGCACTTCGGATGGGTTAAATGCAGAGCACTAATTCTGAGTATGGGTCACCATACTTGGCTGAATGTCACGTCACTATATACTGTAAAAACACTAGCCTCTGGAAAATAGGTTTTGACAATCCCAATAAAGAATGTGTTTTTGTGGTGTTTGTTAAGGCACCAAGTATCAACACCAAGAATTTGTTGTTTTCTTTGAAAGGAGACACAAGTTATATCTAGCGGCTGAAATATCGTTGGGATTGGCCATTGGGATCTTTTGACTTGGGATCCAGAAGTGTATACATAGTGTATACATATAGTTGTGATTGGTTACACTAAAGAAACTCCTTTCTTTTTGCTTGTTGATTCATATGTTTTTGAGGATTCATAAATAGGGACAAGGGCCTCAAACAGGTTCTTCACCAGATTGAGAAGCCCATGAGGCTTTATGAAAGAAGCCTGATGCCTTATAAGGGGCTGTGTTGTTTTTACCATGTGAGGTAATGAGAATTGATGGTGATGCGGTTGAAAGCCTCAGCTGGCCGAAGGAGGCGATGTGTGTGTTGTAAATCAGAGATACAGACCCTCTGTTCCACGCCGAGCGCCACCTCATTGCAGGAGTAATGAAGGTTTTATAGCCAAGCTGGTCAGCAGTAGGTCTGTGTGTGTGTGTGTGTGTGTGTGTGTGTGTGTGTGTGTGTGTGTGTGTGTGTGTGTGTGTGTGTGTGTGTGTGTGTGTGTGTGTGTGTGTGTGCACAGACCCCATCCTGATGCATCGTCCATCTCTGCAGCTCCTTCACAACATCATTCCAGATCCTTACGTAGATAGAAAAATGCAATGTGAGGCTACGATCCATCAGTGCTCACAGTTAGACATTTATAATTACACTGAAGTCCAGTTCAGCACTGTTGCATACAGTAGTTGATAGTGATACAAATATAATTATACAATTTTTATAGCAGTTTTGATACCTGAAAAAAAAACATACTTTATACTAAGTCTGTTATACTAATACTATAACAGATAATACTTATTTTTTAATGTTTTATTTTTTTTTTATTTGACTTTTATTCAGCAATGACGTATTAAATTCAAAGCTGACATTTCTAATTTTACAAAAGTCAAAACTTTTTTACACGCTGTTCTTTTGAATTTTCTATTAATCAAAGAATCCTGGAAAACAATTATTACGTTTCATCAAAAATATGAATCGGCGAGAAACAAGAAATGTTTCTTGTGCAGCAAATCAGCATATTAGAATGATTTCTGAAGGATTTCTGGAGTAATGATGCTGGAAATTCAGCTTTGACATCACAGGAATAAATTACATTTTAACAATATAACTGAGTAGAAAACAGTTATTTTAAGTTGTAAATTTAAATTGTAAAAAAAAAAAAAAAGGTAAAAAAAAAAAATATATTGCTGTTTTTATTTATTTATTTTGATGAAATAGATGCAGCCTTTGTGAGCAGAAAAGACTTCTTTAAAAAATATATAAAGTCTTACCAACCTCAAACCTTTGAACAGTGGTGTACTGTATATACTGTATGCCATTTCAGTTTGCTTCATTCAGTTAGTCTGCTCATGATCTGATGCTGTACTCAAATCAGTGGCGTGGCTTGTTGCGTTCACATAATCACATACTACGTCCTTTGGACTGAAATGTTCAGCACAATAACACTTGTACAGATACGGGAGACCAGTCTCTCTGCTGCGTTCAAACTGCCTTGCCTGAATGCATTTGTGGACTTGTTCTGATTTATACATGCAGGATTAATAAATCTTGGCTAGACTGTACAGCTGTACTCTCTTAACTCTGAATGTTTCTGTTGAGTGTAGCAAGGAATGAATTCAGCTTAGATTTGTTTGCTGGTCTGTACCTATTATAATGTAGCCCAGCCGCATTGAGCTTCTTAAGCAAGAGCCTCAATTTCATCTCCATGCATTTGAAATTTCAAAAAAGGTCAGTCTTTTTTACAGTGAGCTGATTGGAAAGAGGCAGGCATTTTCACATGACTATTTTATTAGCTCAGCGGGTTTAGCATCTTGAGCTGTCGATGTGTTTAATAGCTGCAGAATGCTTTGAACATCACTGTAAAGCTGCTTGCCGTCTTTGTGTCTTTTTTTTCCACTTCCTCCCCAGTGCTTTTTGCTTTTTGGAGATGAAGACTTCATCTTTCTCCGCTCTGACTCTGTTTTTCATGTCACAGTGGAGGACTATGTTCTCTCTAAGAAGTGACTGGTCCAGGAAGCTTGTTTTTTTTTTTTTACATGCATAAACATGTTTTATTTCTTTTGTAGCATTTCTTTTCCATTCTCTTCTCTTTCCTCTTAGTTTTCCATCTTGTAGGCTGCCGTTAGCTGAAAACTTGAGCCAGTTGACAAAAAATATTACTCTCATGAGGTACAAAAAGATTCAAAAAGATTCTCGTGGGTCAGTTAAAAGTTTGAATCAGACTGAAACACTCAGAGGCGTGACTGACTTCATCGCTGAACCAGAAGTCCATTTTTAGTTCTGCCTGATTTAAAATGAGCTAGCAACCCTTCCTATATTTATGTTTTAGGGTTGTGAGACTTACAACTGTCTATTTACTAACTGATTGTTATTATAACGCTCCTGATCAATTTCCATTTCAAAATGTTTCAAAATTTTCATAAAAGAATCCATAAAAAAAAAAAACTTATTGTGGTTTCCACAAACATATTAAACAACAAAACTATTTTCAACATTGATAATATGAAATGTTACCAACTTATTATGTTATGAACCAAATCAGCATATTAGACTGATTTCTGAAGATCATGTGACACTGAAGACTGGAGTAATGATGCTGAAAATACAGCTTTGAAAACAGGAATAAATCACATTTTACAATATACAGTATTACAATAGAAAACAGTTATTTTAAATTGTAATATTTCAAAATGCATCTTTCAAATGCATATTTCAAATAAATGCATCTTTGGTGAGCAAAAGAGACTGTCAAAAAAAAATAAAAAATTCCAACTAGTTATTTTTTGCATCCATTTACACTACTTTGTAAAATACTTTGGAATTTGCCTGAATTTTGCCCGAACTGATGCAAGTAAGTGTTCCTCTGTGTTCACATATTTGGAAAATAGCATTTCAGGATTCACCTTTCTTCTTTAACTAGTGCAGTTTCATGCATGTTAAAGAACTTCTGAAAGTCCGATCTGGAGTAATATACTTGCTGTGCTAGATGGAGACACGTCTGTGTTTTCACCAAGACATGGAGCTTTGCCCATTACCCTCTTTTCCCAACTAATCCCAAATGCATTTGCATGGAGACGGAGTGCAGGAGTAAGACTCTGAGGTCTCGCTGTCGTCTCACATCTCTCCAGAAGTGCATTAGCTCCCGCATCCAGCTCCGCTCCATCTTCCCATCCTGTCGTCTCTGCATTCCATTCACCTTAAAGCAGGTGATCGCCTTTGATCACGGATGAGATATTTGATCAATAATTGAGATGAGCTCGTCTGCTGTGTTTTTAGGTCTTGCATTAAGACGCGGAGTCCAATTTGACTTTAATGCATTGCTATTTTTACTCCTGCTAGAGTATTAAAAGGCATTTAAAATTAAAGGGACACAGAGGATTTCAAGAGGTGCATTATGGGAATTGTAATTTGCTGATTTCAGATGTGATATGTAGAAGCACGATATTCAGTTAAACAGGTTAATAAAGTGTGTTTATCGCATCCATTTGTTTCAGCAGAGCACTGTACTCTGCTGTTTGTGTCATACCTCTGAGAACAGCCTGATTTCTTACAGAGTGAATTGCGTCAGTGTTTTCACATACAACAAGGTTAACCAGTCAGTACAGTCTCATTCACAAACAGACACCTAAACAAGAGCAAAAACTAAATTGTTTTTGTTGCAAGAAAGACCTGTGTGTGTGTGTGTGTGTGTGTGTGTGTGTGTGTGTGTGTGTGTGTGTGGTGTGTGTGTGTGTGTGTGTGTGTGTGTATCTTATAATGTGTGTGGTGTGTGTGTGTGTGTGTTGGTATTCCCTGCATTATGAGGACCAAATGTTCTGGACATCCCATGAGGAAAACAGTTTATAAATCTTATAAGTGTTAAAGTGTTAGATCTTGTTTTTGCATAAACATACAGTACTGTATATTTATGTTTTTTTTTTTGTTTGTTTTTTTTTAAAGAAATGAATGCATTTATTCAGCAAATATTCATGAAATGGATCAAAAGTGACAGTAAAGACATTTATGATGTTACAAAATTTTTTGGATTTTTTTACACAACACGAGTGTATTTAAATGGGATGCTTTGATCAGCACTTTTAACTGTTAGTTAATTGAAGCATCTATAATTCAATTATTTGTGCAACACTAAAATATGGTGTTTTTTGTTTAATATTAATTTCATATATTTAATATAATGTATTTAAGAATGAGTAGTTAATCATTGTTAATTGTGGCAGTCTATTGGTTCACATTTAGATTTATCATATACAGTTTAAAAGCACTTTTTTTTCCATAGCTGGAAAAAATGTAAGTTTCTTTTGAAGTTGTGTATTTATCGGTGTCTTAAAACAAAGTAGCAGAAAAAAAAACAACCACTGCAGTATCACACTATCAGTATCAGCAGATATTGTGTTAAATGATTTACACATTGACTCACACATGTTGTATTGTGTACGTCCATATTTAAAGGTGATAATATAAAGTGACTATTGCTGTACATGGATTCACACCACGTCAAGTCTGTTCATTTATGATTGAACCCAGAAGTGCAGGTGCTCTGAACGAAGCGTCTAATCAGTGCTCCTGAATAAGGCAACACTTGATGTCATTCACATGATTGCTAGGGTGCAAAATGATTATGAATTCCTCTGTAGTCATAAAGCATCTGCATCATTCCTCAAAGTTAATTCAAGTTCCTCTGCACAAGGGAGATGTCCACTGAGGTTTTCCTCGGCTCCTAAGTGCACAGATTTCTTTTGATTGCTCATACGAGCTGTTTTGTGGACTTCCCTTATTAGTGGCTGATTTCCTCCTCTGCCTTCATGAGGAATCTCTCCACAACTGGAATCAAAGTTTTATTCTCAGATGTCTTTGTGAAATCAGATAGCTCTAAAAAACATTATTTCTTTGCAAACTTTGCAAAGTCTCTGGAGCTGTGAGTCGCACAAGCTTTTATTATTGCCATTTGCTAAGGCAAACATCACTGTTGCATATCTGCACTTTGGGATTTAAACGCAATGTATACAGATATTTGCTTGTGATTTGAACATGAATGATACCTAAAGTCAGTGAATGAAAGGTGACATTAGTTAGCTGCAGAAAATCTGTAGCAGCGTTTGTTTTGATGCAACTCGCTTTAGTGTCTAACTAAGTTTTGGAGCCACTGAATGTGCAACCTCCATTTGTTTCATTGTCACATTATCCCATCCGTATCTATATGTGTTGTACTCAAGAGATCTGATTTCAGTCTGTACTGAAGGCTGATAATGAGAGAAGAAGAGTTAAGTGGATTGGAAAGAGAGATAAAAAGTGAATGGAGACAGATTGATCCACCTCGACCCTTCTGCATTCAGCTGCTGTTTCTTCACTTCTTCAGTTGTACTCCAGCCTATTCCCCATCTCTCACTATCACAGTCTGAGCAGATGAGGCCTAAAGTGGTTCAGATCGCTCGTGTTGGAGTGGAGTGAGTGATGACAGACAGTGATTTGTCTGTGTTCATCAGAGCATTAGATGTCTCTTGTTTGATTCAGAGCAGATTTGCACCTTCCTTCATTGTCTGTTTTGGAATGGAAAGCGTCAGCAGGATGAACAGGACATTTGTGATTTATTAAGGTACTGTTTTCTTGCACCAGCTAAAACTGTATGACTTGCAGCATGCCTTGCAGCAGGTGTGCAGGTTTCTACTTGGTACAGTATGTTTACCGAAGTGCTGTGTGAAGAGGCAAAATCTCAGGCGATCAAAACATAGTCTATGTTTAATACACAGTTATGAGGAGCAGGATTTTGCAACAGTGATATTTTACTGGAGGCTAGTTAGAACAAAAAGCCAGCTGGTAAATGATTAACAGAAGATGTGATCACTTTTCTCTCACTTCACGCTGTACATGATTAGGATACTACTATAAGCTTTAAATTATTGTTGTCTGTTCTTTTTCTTTATTGTTTTTGTTGTGGTTTCCTTTTTGTTCATTTTTTACTGTTTTTGCTTTGTATTTAAGTTTTAGTTTAGCTTTTTGTTGCTTGTTTTGTTTTTGTTATGTGTTTTGCTTTTATTTTTGCTTTTGTTTTGTGTTTTGCTTTTTGTTGCTTGTTTGTTTTTTGTTTTGTTGCTTGTTTGGTTTTTGTTTTGTTTTGTTGCTTGTTTGGTTTTTGTTTTGTCTTGTTTTTTATTTTGTGTTGTTGCTTGTTCGGTTTTTTGTTTGGTTGTTTGGTTTTTGTTTTGTCTTGTTGCTTGTTTGGTTTTTGTTTTGCTTTGTTGCTTGTTCGTTTTGTTTTGTTGCTTGTTTGGTTTTTGTTTTGCTTTGTTGCTTGTTCAGTTTTTGTTGTTTTTTGTTTTTTATTTGTGTTGTTGCTTGTTCGGTTTTTGTTTTGTTTTGTTGCTTGTTTGGTTTTTGTTTTGTTGCTTTTTGGTTTTGTTTTTTGTTTTTGTTGCTTGTTTGGTTTTTTTGTTGCTTTTTTTTGTTTTTGCTTGTTGTTCGGTTTTGGGTTTTTTTTTTGTTTTTTTATTTTTGTGTTGTTGCTTGTTTCGGTTTTTGTTTTGTCTTGTTGCTTGTTCGGTTTTTGTTTTGTCTTGTTGCTTGTTTTATTTTTGTGTTGTTGCTTGTTTGGTTTTTGTTTTGCTTTGTTGCTTGTTCAGTTTTTGTTGTTTTTTGTTGCTTGTCATTGGTTTTTGTTTTGTGGTTAGCTTTTTGATGTCAGTGTTTTATTGGTTTTGTTTGGTTTCTTGTAATTTGTATTATTATTTTTTTATGGTTTGCTTTTTTTTTTTTTTTTTTGGTTCGTGGATTGTTTTTTGTAGTGCTTGTTTCGGTATGGTTATGGTTTGATTTTAGCAGTGAAATGCTCTTGAAGAATGGATTGCAACTGAATGATTTTGTTTCAGTATGTATCTTTTGAATGGACTCTCTCTCTGTCAATTGGCACATAATGACAGCCAGTGCTCAAAGGCGTCATTATTTTCTCCACAGCATACAGTTTGTGGTTCATGTAATGGGCACATGCAAACACAGAAGCCCAGTTTGTTCACTGTAAATCACAGTTCACATCTCAAAACACTGTCATTCACTGTTTGTTGATAGGAGATGTGGTTTAGAGATGACCATAAATGCTGCCGTTTTTTTTTTTTTTACACTTAAACACTAAAAAGATGACCCACAGTACATTGAATTAAACCTTGTTTTTGTTTTGTTTTATTTCAGAAAAATAAAAATACATTTGCCAGGTGGTGCATTATTGCCACACACTATTGATATGGGCTTGTGCATTTAGGTTTTTTGTTGTGACGTTGTGTATTTTGTATTTTTGTCTTGTTTTTCACCTAATGGGTGTGTATGAATGTTTATGTAGGGAAATGACGTAATGGAAGAGCAAGACCTGAGAGAAATTGGCATCACGGATCCAGCACATCGCAGGAAGATCCTCAGTGCTGCACGTTCTTTACCGAAGGTCTGTTTCAGTCTAAAATGCTTTGCAGAGGATCGTCTCATGCTAATAATCACTTTATGCCGTTAACAGTATTATTTTGTAAGCTTTTCATCATTATAATAATATCCGTTGTATGTCAGCCGGTAGTTTATCTGTACTGAGTCTGAAGTTCGTTCTCTGTTGTTTTGATGTCTGCAGGTGAAAGCATTAGGCTGTGACGGCAGCACGTCCCTCGCTGCGTGGCTGGACGTCCTGGGTCTTCAGGAATACCTGCAGAACTTCCTGTCCAGCGGCTACCGCACGCTAGAATGTGTGAAGAACCTGTGGGAGCTGGAGATTGTTAATGTGAGTATTTACATAGTTTACATTTTAAAAATTCAGTTACTTGGTTTTGATTCATTCAGTGGGGAACAGGGTGTTTATGTTGCATAATAGAAATTAAGAGTGTAATTTTTGCCTTTGTGTGTGTATGTTATGTTTGTAGGTGCTGAAGATCACATTGTTGGGCCACAGGAAAAGGATTATTGCATCGTTAGCTGAGCGGCCGTATGAGGAGCCTCCGGTCAAACCTCCCCGCCTCTCTCAGATCAGAGTAAGTACTGCTCTATACAGGAATACTGACACATTGGAGAACAGTCTTAAGCCAATTGTACAGCTTTTTGTTGCCCAAGTTTGGTCTCTTTATGAAAATATTATGAATATTTTGGCTTGACATATTGATTAACTTTAGTCCAATGAAAAAATATAATAGTCCAAATATTTGATCTGTAAATGTGTATTAATTTAAATATGTTTAAAAGATTCAGAAGTTGTGTTGGCTTATTGTATATATCAGTCTGTTTGTAATGAATGAATATAATATACAAGTTTCACTTTTTGAATGGAATTAGTGAAATAAACTTTTTGATGATATTCTAATTATACGACCAGCACCTGTATATATACATATATATATATATATACACACACACACACACACACACACACACATATATATATACATAAGTGCACCACTAGGCTGTTCATGCCGGAGTCCAAGATTTTTTTTGCATTTCCCATCACTTCCCCTTATCTCTCTTACCATAATGTGAATTCAAATTCAATTCAGTTCTGTTTGTCCACTAGAGATTTAGAGGAAGTTGTGTGGTTTCCTCCATTGAAACACCCAGGTTAAAAACAGTTTGCACTTCTGTCCCTCATGGCTTCATTTTTATTCACAACAAATGAAATCTGCCATCAACCCTGATTATAGTCTATAACACAGTGCAGTTGACTGTGAACTCTCTCCTGGGCTCATTCCTGGGCAAGGACATCTTTCTGTTTGGCTGATCTTCCTCACTGAGCGCTTCTTTTGCAGTGTCAGGATCTCATGTCCCAGACCTCGTCTCCTCTCAGTCACTCGGACTCCTACACGCGCTCCATGGATCCCCTGTTACCTGCAGGCGACTGCGGGAGGAGGAGAGGTCCCGACTCAGAATATGACGTGGCTGTTCGACAGCGGCCCAATGACAGACCACAACCACAAGTGAGTTCTGTTTCAGCTCAAATGAAGCACATTTTTGGTCAGTCTATCCTGAAATTATTGTTCTTCTCTAAAGGAGAGATTTGAGGAACGTCAGCGGGAGCCTCGCTTGACCTTACGACCCCCGAGTCTGGCGGCGCCGTACACACCGGTCCAGAACTGGCACCATCAACCCGAGAAGCTCATCTTCGAATCATGCGGTTACGAGGCCAACGTAATAATATTTCTATCATACAACAGCCTCTTTATATAATAATAGAGTCATAACTCATATTGAGGTGACAGGTTATGAAACCATTGATTGTGTTTAGATAATGTGATCTAACTGTTTGCGACCAGCTGAAATCTGTCTCTCTCTCTCTCTGTCTTTATCTGTTTGTCCCGACTCGCTCGTTCTGCAGTATCTGGGCTCGATGCTGATTAAAGAACTAAGAGGAACGGAGTCAACGCAGGACGCCTGTGCTAAAATGAGGGTAGGTGTTCACAGAGTCTTCGGCCAATGAGAGCTCAGTGTCTCCTGTGAGGAGTCACGCCAGGACGCTTAGATTATTATTATATTCTGGAACAGGCAGCAAGCAGCACTGTCAGGGAAAATGCCACCCATGCGAGTCCTCTACGGGGCACTAGTGCAAAAAGGGACAGTTTCATAATATTTGGCTAACAAGTTCCATCCAGAAAGTGGAAAATGGACTTGCGCTTCATTGCACTGTCTGTGTGTGAGAGACAGACTGCAGATTTGCACTTTAAAGGCTGTTGTGATAAATAATCAAGCAGATGTGTTTGCTCAGCCGCTCAGTGCAGAGATGGAGTCAGATTGAGCCGTCTGTTCAGCCGCACTTAATGAAAAGACAGAAACAAACACAGTCAGAACCGACAAAGGTTTTTAAGAAATCTGTCCCTTAAATATTAGCATTGGCCATCGGTAAATCTTGCAATGAAACTGGTCACGTCACCCCAAAATATTGATGATGATAATAATAATAAAACATTTTAAGGACCATTAAAGCATTATGACCTTTATTTTCATAACAATTAAGTACATTTCTCCTCAATTCCTCTTTACCGGAATGTAAATGCTAATTCATTATTTGTTTAAATTAATATTTAATTATAAATGGGGAATAATAATAATAATAAACTAAAAAAATGCATTCAATTTAGTACAACTAATACAGTCATGGTGTATGGTGTCTAATACTATATTTAAATATTATGTTTAATATTTATTTTATTATTTTTATATATTTTTCATATTTATTTGTTTGTTTTTAACAGCAGTGGTTCTCAACCTTTTAGATTCAGCACTGTCCACTGTTCAACATAATATTTGAAGGTGTCAATATATATTGATAAAAATATATTTTCATTTTTTCCCCTGCAACTGTGATGAAGCTACTTGTTTCAGAATATTTTTATTAACAGAAACTGGAAGTGTTGATAGTTGATAGAAGTTTTGAAGCTGCATGAAAACTGAATCTTATTCATCTTTTAAAACTTTTAATTTACAGTTACAGTAAACTATATAATATATTAATAATGCTGTATTAGTTTAAATACTTTTAAGCCATGCTGTGCCTCCTTTGGATGTTTGCTGAGGCCCCCTAGTGGGACCCTGTTTTACAGTAATGAAAAATTTGGGACTGAATATGTTATGGTGTTTGCCATACAATCAATCGATCAATGAATCTGTATCAAAATATTCTGGGTATTATATTAACCCCATATGTTGTGAAACACATTGACAAACGTCCTATAATTCCTTCTCTCTCTCTCTCTCTCTCTCTCTCTCTCAGAGGTCGACAGAACAGATGAGGAAGATCCCCACCATCGTCCTCTCCATCACGTACAAGGGTGTGAAATTCATTGATGCTGTCAACAAGGTGATGACATCATCCTCCTCTGTCGTTCCCCCCGAGCAGGCAGATACAGAGCGGGTCATTAAACTGGAGCCTCTGGCTCACGGCCGTCTCTGTGTACTCAACACGTCACATGACTGATAAACAGGCACACTGAGGAACTCAGATTTATTGAGTGACTCTTGGCTGATCTTGAGCTCTTTGTCATCTTCTCATTGCTAAAGGTCTCGGGTGTCTGATAGAGGCTCCTAGTTTTATTTACTTGTTTTTATTAAAGTTTCATTCATTTTTGAGTCAGTAGACATTGCATTGACATTAATAGTTAATTGTTATTGTAAAAACTATATTACAAAATATTTTGAGGTAGTTTTAGGAAACTGATTTCAGCAATGAGATTATTTGTGTTTATCATCCACCCATCTATCTGTCCACCCATCCATCCACCCATCTACCCATCCCCTCTCTCAACCCAGTCCATCCCATCCATCCACCCATCTACCCATCCCCTCTCTCAACCCAGTCCATCCCGTCCATCCACCCATCTCTTCACCCAGTCCATCCCATCTCTCCACCCATCTCTTCACCCAGTCCATCCCATCTCTCCACCCATCTCTCCACCCAGTCCATCCCATTCACCTCTCCACCCATCTCTCCACCCAGTCCATCCCACCCATCCATCTCTCCACCCAGTCCATCCCATCCATCTCTCCACCCAGTCCATCCATCCTTCCATCCACCCATCTCTCCACCCATCCATCCCTCCACTTATCTCTCCACCCAGTCCATCCCACCCATCCATCTCTCCACTTATCTCTCCACCCAGTCCATCCCATCCATCTCTCCACCCAGTCCTTCCCATCCATCTCTCCACCCAGTCCATCCATCCACCCACCCATCTTTCCACCCACCCATCCCTCCACTTATCTCTCCACCCAGTCCATTCCACCCATCCATCTCTCCACTTATCTCTCCACCCAGTCCATCTCATCCATCCATCCACCCGCCCACCCACCCACCCATCCATCCATCCATCCATCCATCCATCTATCTCTCCACCCAGTCCATCTCATCCATCCACCCACCCATCCACCCATCCATCTCTCCACCCAGTCCATCTCATTCATCCACCCACCCACCCATCCATCCATCTCTCCACCCAGTCCATCCCACCCATCCATCTCTCCACACATCTCCACCCAGTCCATCCCATCCATCTCTCCACTTATCTCTCCACCCAGTCCATCTCATCCATCCACCTCTCCACCCAGTCCACCTCATTCATCCACCCACCCACCCATCCATCCATCTCTCCACCCAGTCCATCCCACCCATCCATCTCTCCACACATCTCCACCCAGTCCATCCCATCCATCTCTCCACTTATCTCTCCACCCAGTCCATCTCTCCACCCACCCATCCATCCATCTCTCCACCCACCCATCCATCCATCTCTCCACCCAGTCCATCCCACCCATCCATCTCTCCACACATCTCCACCCAGTCCATCCCATCCATCTCTCCACTTATCTCTCCACCCAGTCCATCTCATCCATCCATCCACCCACCCATCCATCCATCCATCTTTCCACCCAGTCCACCTCATCCATCCACCCATCCATTCATCTCTCCACACATCTCTCCACCCAGTCCATCCCATCCATCTCTCCACTTATCTCTCCACCCAGTCCATCCCACCCATCCATCTCTCCACTTATCTCTCCACCCAGTCCATCTCATCCATCCACCCACCCACCCATCCATCCATCTCTCCACACATCTCTCCACCCAGTCCATCCCATCCATCTCTCCACTTATCTCTCCACCCAGTCCATCCCACCCACCCATCCATCCATCCATCTCTCCACCCAGTCCACCTCATCCATCCACCCACCCACCCATCCATCCATCTCTCCACCCAGTCCATCCCATCCATCTCTCCACCCAGTCCACCTCATCCATCCATCTCTCCACCCAGTCCATCCCACCCATCCATCTCTCCACACATCTCTCCACCCAGTCCATCCCATCTCTCCACCCGGTCCATCCCATCCATCCACCCATCCATCCATCTCTCCACCCATCCATCCACACATCTACCCATCCATCTCTCCACTCAGTCCATCCCATCCATCCACCCATCTCTCCACCCATCCATCTCTCCACCCAATCCATCCTATGCCATCCCTCCTTCCCAACCTCCCAATCCATTCAATCCAACCCATCCATTCATCAAGCCATGCCATCCCATCTACCCAATCTATTCTATCTGTCCATCCATCCAATCTATTGCTCCATCCCATCACTCCACCCAATCTATCCCATCAATTTAATTGTATTTATCAGTATCAACTGATATTGATTGTTCTAACTATTCCTGTGAGAACTGTAGTAGTAGTAGTAGTAGTAGTAGTAAGGCATTTCCGTTTTTTTTACAATAAATTATTATGTTTGTTTTATGCTCAGTAACCAAATTTTGCTGAAATTCTTGGATCTGTTGGCTAATGTCACTTTGGTTTGTGTGTGCAGAACATCATTGCAGAACATGAGATCAGAAACATATCGTGTGCAGCTCAGGACCCAGAGGACCTCTGCACGTTTGCTTACATCACTAAAGATCTGCAGAGCAACCATCATTACTGCCACGTGTTCAGCACCATAGACGTGGTGAGACAAACATACACTGTTTAAGAGATGAGCACTTTCTACATTAGTACTTCTCAGCTGCTTTGCTTCAGTTCTATATGATGATTTACAGTGTTTCAAAAAACATCACCTTTTTTTTCTTTTTGCAGAAGTAAAATTAATTGAAAACCCCCAAATTTTTTCACCTGCTGTCTGTGATAATCAGTACAGACCTGTTTAATGAACAGCAAATGAGAAACACTGCTCTGAAATACAAATTTTTCTGGGCATTAAGAGTCTCTGTCTGTCTGTCTGTCTGTCTGTCTGTCTGTCTGTCTGTCTGTCTGTCTGTCTGTCTGTCTGTCTGTCTGTCTGTCTGTGTCTGTCTGTCTGTCTGTCTGTCTGTCTGTCTGTCTGGTGTGCACAGCGCCGTGGGCCTATTGCCAGGTCTCTGATAGTATCACAAAGAGTTTTATAGGAGAGGTTGTGAGCAGCAGCCCATTAAAATGACATTGATCATACAGCTCCCAGAGATACACACACACACTATACACATAACATCCCCTAAAACTTACAGCCAGACTCTAATAGAGCTGCAGTTCATTTAATAATTCACAAATCAACTGATTATTAGAACTGATAATTAACTAATCAGGTGATTATTGTAACAGTTAATAAACAGCTTTTTCCTTGAGTTAAGAGGTTGATCAGACAATGAGTCTGTCTTTTGAAAATGCATTTGAATTACTTTTTAATATAGAAAGTTCAGTTCAGTTTTAAACACAAATTTACATTTAAAGACATTTATAATGTTTGCATGCATCTTGAATACATTGAATAATCCTGGTTCCAGAGTTTATTTACACAGCCTGCTGCTTCATTAATTTAGATTTAATAAATAATTAATTGCATATGAAAGCAAAAAAAGGGCCAGACATTCCTTTTTAGATGCTCTAAAATGTGAGTTTTGCTTCCGTTCCGTGTTTGTCAAATGATGTTAGTTGTACAGTAGATCACGTTAGATATGCAATTCTGTGTCTTCAAAAGTTTGTTGTAAAGAAAAAAGAAACACGGGCTTAAGTTACAAGCCCTGATTTATTTTTATTTTATTTTATTTATTTATTTATTTTTTGTGGAGGATCTGAGAGTTTATGTTCAATATTGCAGTGTTTGATTTTGACAGATGAGAAAAGAAGAAACAAATCAAAGTGCTTTCATTACACATTACAGTATCTGCAGCTGTCCTGGTGTGACTTTTCAGAGACTCTCTGATGTGTAATAATATAAAAAGCTGCACTTCATTATATTCACTATATGACATAGCTAAGCTTTTTATTGCATACTTTTATGAGTTGAAATGCCTCTTAAGTGCAGAATGTACAAATGTATTGATGTATGATGCTGTTGATGAGGCTATTAAAGAAACTTCTGAAGATGGATTGAGGTCATTTGAAAACTTTGATCATTTCTTAATAGAGGTTTAAGCACCTCATCAGGGTGGTTAATCACTGTGTCTCCACCTCCCCGACAGAACCTGACCTATGAGATCATTCTGACGCTGGGACAGGCGTTTGAAGTGGCCTATCAGCTGGCACTGCAGGCCCAGAGGACCAGACAGCAGCAGAGCGCAGCCGGAGCGACGGAAATCATCGAGACCAAGAGCAGCAGACCTGTCCCCAAACCACGAGGGAGTATGCGCAAGTCAGGGGTGAGAGCGCACGTGCACACATACTTTTGTAATATCAAATCTAACAAAGATATTCCAGAGTTTTTTTGAGACACGTTGTGAGGTTCACTACAGTTTGAATCCAGTGAGTTTGTTTTAATGTTTTTAAGATCAGTCTTTTTGCTCACCAATGTTGTTTATTTAATCAAAAACCTAGTAATAAAATCATAATATTGTGAAATATTATTACTGTTTAATATAACTGTGAATATATTTTAAAATGTCATTTATTCCTGTGATCAAAGCTTCATCATCATCACCATATCCCCAATCTTCACATAAACATTAATAAACAAAAATAATACAAATATACTTATTCAATAAACAATAAACATTTATAATTATCAATGTTGAAAGCAGTGAAAACTGAAAATATTTTTCATGAATCTTTGATGAATAGAGAGTTCAAAAGAACAGCTTTTATTTTTAATAGAAATGTTTTCTAACATTATAAATGTCTTTATTTGAATTTTTGGTCAAATTAACGCAGGCTTGCTTATTAAAAGTAAGGGTGATATAATAAAGCAGTTATAATAAAGATATGTGTGGTTAGTTGTTTTAAATGTCGGTGGCTAGCCAGAATATGCTGTCATGAACATATACATATGCAAACAGGAAAAACGGGAAAAACTAGCCTAATTATAATAATAATATAATTTGTTCTGTGTTTGAAAGTTAGGTTTTCTCTACCAAATTGAATCAGAAAAACAAAAAACTCACCGCTGAGTCCTAAAGCTAAATGATCCTCCCAAAATTCATCTGTCTGTCTGCATTTGTAGTCCAGTCACTGCTCTGTTTAGACGCTCCTTTGGTGTCATCCTCTCAGTTCAGCTTCAGCTTGCTGTATTCTTTACACTTTCCTCCGCTCTAGTTCTGTTTTTCCTTCATCCAGCTCGTCCGCTATTCACCTTGTCACTTCAAAAGCTCAAACTCCCATGGTTCCTCTCTCTCTGTGACGGATCCATATCTAGTCCACCTTTGTTTTAGTGTGACAGATGTCTCTGACCAGTACTGTGGAGCCCCCTGCTGGTCCTTTGAGGAATTACACAAACACACATACAGTATTCTAGCGTTCAAAAGTGTAGGGTCATAAGATCTTTTAAAGAAAATAATACTTATAATAAACAAGAAAGCATTAATTTGGTTTTTAAAAAAATAAAGAGTATTATAATGTTACAAAACATTTAAACCTATTCATTAAGGATTCCTGAAAAATATTTTCAGTTGTCCACAAAAAAAATATAAGTAACACAACTGTTTTCAACATTGATAATAATCAGAAATGTTTTTTTGAAGAGTAAATCAGCATATCAGAATGATTTCTGAAGGATCATGTGACACTAAAGACTGGAGTAATGATGCTGAAAATACAGCTTTGATCACAGCAATAAATTACATTTAAAATAAGTATTTAAATAGAAAACAGTTCATTTTAATTGTAATAATATTTCACAATATTACTGTTTTACTGTATTTTTATCAAATAAATGCAGCCCTATTGAGCATAAGACACTTCTAAAAAAAAAAAAAAATTGTACCGATATATGTATATAGGGGCATTTTCAAGTTACTAAATGTTCTTTCTTTGAATAATTTATTCTGGGTTGCATACACTTGTCAGTTCAGTAACTAAAGCTGAAACCTGAGCCGCATCTCTAGTGAGAGGGACGAGTGTAATGGCCTGTCGTGGTGTTGCTGTCTCTCTCAGGGTACTCACGTGTCTCCTCTCTGCTGTTTCAGGTGGAAGCGATGGATGTGGACGCTCACGCTCAGAGCAGTGCCACCTGGATCCTGGACTCCAAAGATCCCAAGCGCACCGTCAGCACCAAGTACGAGACCACCATATTCTGATCGGACCGCCCCTCACACCCTTTCCTTTCGCTCTGTGCCTTCACTCTGTAGATAGACCCTGACCTCCCCTCGCTGTCCTCCACACAGAAGCCTCCTCTCCACTCACCTCTTTCTCCTCCGTCTGTCTCGCACAGCTCTAGCTGTCCAGCAGCCCTCGGCTGAAACCAACACTCTTTAATCTCTGTCCTGACGTAGCCCTTTAAGTAGGTTCAGGTAGAAGTCCCTCTCACCTGTAGTCGTATCGTAACTGGCCTGAAACCAAAGTGAAGCTCTGCTGAGGACCAGTGCTGTCGTTTAACCTCCCTGTTTCAGACGTGAAGAAACTAACATTTCCTTCTCATTCTGCTCAAAGGACTCTCCCTCCATCCTCCACTCTGACGGTTTTTCTCTTAACTGGTTTTTCTTTCTTTTCCCCTTCTGTGGTGCTCATCTCTGCCAGGCGTCGACCGCAGTGAGACACTGATGAAGACTTCCTCTTCCTCCTCTTCAGTCTGAGCTAAAACACCTGGACTCCACTAAACATGTAGCATCAGATCAAAACAGTCCACGCCGCACAGGATTACGATAAAAGGCACTTTCCATGAATATGGTACATTTTGGTGTCCCGTAATTGTTTTTTGTTTTTTTTTTACGCAAAAAGGCACAAATGACACATATAAAAAATATAACTAATAAATAAATATGTGAGAAGAACCGTCGTCAAACGTAAAAATAGAGGTCTTGACCTTCACGAATATATCCAACAATTAAAAGAGTACAGCAGTGTTTTAATTAACCTAAGACATAAATTACCAAATTAATAATTTATTGACTTTAATTACCAAAAACATATTTAAACACATTTAAACAAAACATACTGTGTCCCGAAATGTAATTGCAATGTAATTTACTTTTTATAAGAAAAAAAAAAAAATCATAAACTTACACCTTCATTTGGACATTTTTCTACAGCATGACGGGGAAGAAGTAAATAATCTTATTCCATTAAAAAAAAAAAAACAATTCACAAATTAGTATTGACTATATTTGTCAACTTCAACTACTTGACCCAAAGTTATTGTAAGAAAAAAAAATGATGCAGCAAATAAATTTCTATCAATAGCTAAAAACAACTAGATAGCAACAGTGACAGCTTATTTTAGGCTGAATCAGTATTGTTTTTTTATTTATTTTTTTCCACGTTTTATTTCATGTTGTTTTTTTTTTTGTTTTTTTTTTAGTGAATGTAATCGTTTATTGATTCTATATTTTGTTTTATTTTTGTTGTTTTGTGTTTGGTTTTGTTGTTTTATTATTATTATTTAATAAATGTAATTTATTTTTTTTAAACATAAATAAATCATGTTTTTAGACTATTTAAACAGGAATTCATATAAAAGTGATATCTGTATAATCATCTCATAAAATCTGCACAGTATTTAGTATTTGGTTGATGGACGAAGTCTTCTGAAGGTTAAGCACCTCTGTGCACTTTGCTATGAAGAGACAAAATGACAGAACCGGTTTTAAGCCCCATTTTGTACCTTTTTTGTGGAAAGTGCCGGTAGATTATCAAATGTCAAGCTTTTGTTGGGCTTTTTATCTTACATACTGGCATCTAAACCTTTTATTATGGGCTGTGAGGACTAGATGGATTTTATTTAGTCCTGTTATGTTACTATGCACATCTAATAGATGATACACATTCTGTCCACTCCTCACATACAGTTGAGACATTAGACAGCTGGCAGAAGCTTGCTGGAGTGCATTAGAAGTTAATTGAATTGGAATTGAAGTACCTCACTGTAAATTAGATTTGCTGTCTGTTTATGGATTTGCGTCCAGCACTGTGATTTGATGTGTTGTCTTAAGTCTGAGTTGGCAAACTAGGCTGGGCCTAAACGTCTGAACCAAATCACAAAGACTCAAAATACCTCCTACTCAAAATAATCAAACTAAAACAAAAAATAAAAACAAAATGTAATGTATTGTAGGCTTCATCTGATAAGCAGACTAAAATCAGTGCTTTGTAAAGTTCAAGCTGTGGTTTGGAAATGCTATTTGGATTTTATTTTCTTGTCTTATGGATTTAAAGGTGGAATTATATGCATATATTCTTCATAAGCCTTAAAAATCCTCATATGATCACATGAATTTTGGGTGCTTAAGCATTTACAAATTCATACCATTTATATGGGGGTATGAATCCCAATGATATGGAAGCCATTTCTGCAACATAAGAAAACATGCTTTGGTAAAAGCAAAAACATATAAAGTCACACTTATGAAAGAAATCGAAATTATGAGAGTCATAAATATGATATAAAAAGGAAAGAAATTATGAGAAGTTGAAATTGACACACTAAATCCAATCTGCTATAAAAATTTGATATAAAACGTTAAAAGTATGAGATAGTAAAGTCATAATTATGACATTTGTAATTGACACAAGTTGAAATTGACCAGTAAAAGTTGAGATGAAAAGTCATAATGACTTCTTTTTTTCATTCTTAATGTTATAATTGTCTTTTTAATCTCATTATTGACTTTTTGTCTCATAATTGGACCTTTTATCTTATAAATATGACTTGGCATCTCATAATTTTCCATTCATTTTCTGTCATGATTGTGATTTACCAAAGCATGATTTTTTTCCTTCGGTGGTGAAAATGTGCAGCTTTCTTCTCTCCACCTTCATTTGACCTTACATTTTATTAGTTTGATTTGTTTTAATCCCTGTGTGTATGTCTCCCTGTAGCTGACCGCTGTGTTGGATGCCAAACAGAAAGGAAAGTTGGGATGCCAGTGGCAGCATGACTGTGGATGAGACATCACTTGTATTGTGTGTGTGTGTGTGTGTGTGTGTGTGTGTGTGTGTGTTTATATAGATCTATGTAAGTGTCAGATGTCTCCTCACACCTGCAGTGAGCTCCTCCCATCCATCACCAGGTTTTCACCTTAAACACACGAGCCAAAAACAAACAAAAAGAGTCCCGTCCACTTTAACGCTTAACAGAACCTCTCCCTCTGAAAATCATCTTGCTTTAATCAGATTTCAGAAGCTCTCCGACAGTGGGAACCCACAGCGGTCACTGTATTCTCAGTGCTGACGTCGTCTTTGCTTTGATTTCTTCGAGTTTTATTTTCATTGCGAAGCGACCGTCGACACGCTCCTGTTTTGTCTGTGAATTTGTCGTCGAAACTCATGTTCTTTCATCTCACAAAGTCTAGATGCTTTTATTTTGTCTGATAACTTCGAAAATAAACCCAGTCAGTTAGAAACACTGATTCCAGTTCAGCAAAACACTGATTAGAGAGTACCGCCTTGTCTTTTGATGTCCGGTTAAGATCAGTCCATCTGTAAGTTGAGATCTTTACTGTCAGTATTTTAAGTCAGGTGGCCAACAGGCTTTAGTACAAGTGGCAAGACCATTCAAACATAAGAATTGTGAACTATGGTGCGAGTTTCAATAGGAAAGGTTTGGCCTTTGAAGGTCACAGACAGAAACTCGGTGCCAGATTAGTGGGAGATACTGTTGATTATGTTGTGACGTCTAATGGTACACTATTATGATAAGTTAATAAGTGTATGATGGCATGAGAACGGTACAGTCCAGATCCTGGTACTTGTAGTGACTCTTACACGTATACTGTGATTTCTTATACAAAACAATGGTGTTAATGTGACACTACAAACAACAGCGAGTTGTTTTTATGTGTAGAGTTTTGTGTCTTTCCTCTAATGATTAAGTTGCAGAAAGCAGGGTATGTCTAAAAAATTAAAATGAAACCGATGAAAAGGTTTAAAAATTGAAATTTGCATAGTCGTCTGTCATGGACGAACCTGCGCTTGTGTTTTGTGTAGATAATAATGCAGAAACATGAGGTGAAGATGGGAAATATTCCTGTATGCATTTAGCCCTAGTTTACAAGGATTTTAGGTCTGGTACTTTTTATTTAGATTTTTCTTTTTTTTTCATCATTTTTAACATGGTAGGTTAAAAATGGGTATAGTGCTAAATACAAGCAGATGCTAATGCTAGCACCTGTAACAGCCGCAGTGTTTGCACAACTAATCACGTTAGCGAATACAAAGGTGACATATTCTTGGTTAAATGATTAAAATGTAAACAATATCGAATTGTAAAGTAATCCTGGGTGGTCTGTCTTTTGATACTTGAATGATTCTGCTTTTATAGATAATTCTCTCTATATATGTATATGTATGTACTGTATGTATTTTTTTTTTCTCTCTCTTTGTTAAATTTTTGGTCATGTTTTTTGTCATATCTAGAGAGGAACGTCTTTTTAAAGCTCAACATATCATGATGCAAGTAAGCATGAGACAATGACAATGGAATCTCTGAGAGACCTTGCCACAGAATCAAAGAGAACGATTGTAAATAATCTTGGGCTTCCAGTCTTTTTTATGATTATTATTTTTCATAATTGTACATCCAATAAATTAAGAGATGGTATCCAGTGTCCTGTCATTTTCTTCTTACCAAAAAGAATATTACATATAAATGTACAATTTTATATGAGTTACAAATCCCCAAGTCATTTTGTTTAACATAAACAAAGCCATTGTGTAGTGTTTAGATTACATTTTAGGTGATTTGTTTCTTTATTTAAGTGTTTACAGCTTTTTTGCAAATAATGGGTGAAAGTCAATGAATGATATTGAAATTGCAAAAGTTTTATTCAAAAACATTTAGGAGCAGAAATTCCTTCATTTTAGACCTGCAAGGTGTTAAAAGCACATTTGGACACAATATATCATTGTCCTGTTGAGCAGTATTACAGAAGAGACAGCAAAAACTTCACTTGACAGTTCACACAACATAACTGAAACATTTCCCAGACACAACATGCATACAGTCATGGCCAAAAATATCGGCACCCTTGGTAAATATGATCAAAGAAGGCTGTGAAAATGTATCTGCATTGTTAAACCTTTTAATCTTTTATTTAAAAAAAAAAAAAAATCACAAAAATGTATCCTTTCATTGGATAATAAGAATTTAAAATGGGGGGAAATGTCATTAATGAATGAATGTTTTTCTCAAATACACGTTGGACACAATTAAGGACACCCCTAGAAATTCTTATGAGTAAAATATCTCTGAAGTATATTCCCATTCATATTCATAATTTTGAGCACTCCAGGGTGATTATGAATATGAAATTATCAATCCAAGGCTTCATGTTTCACAGAAATATAAATATGAGGGAAAACAAAGCCCAAATCCCCATAATCATCCATCACAATGGGAAAAACCAAAGAATATATTTCTGATGAGCAGCAAAAGATAATTGAGCTTCACAAATTAGTGAAGTGGCTTTAAGAAAAGAGCTAGAGCAGTGAAAATTCCTATTTCCACCATCAGGGCAATAATTAAGAATTTTCAATCAACAGAAAATGTTACAAAACTGCCTGGAAGAGGACGTGTGTCTATATCGTCCTAATGTGCAGTGAGAAGGAGAGTTTGAGTAACTAAAGACTCTCTAAGGACCACAGCTGGAAAATTGCAGAAAAAAGTTGAGTTTTGGGGTCAGAAAACCTTAAAAAAAATTGTCAAACAGCACCTACATCACCACATGTTGTTTGGGGGGGTTACGAGAAAAATTATCCTCGCTCATCCAAAAACAAACTCCAGCATATTCAGTTATCAGACACGACTGGAACTTCAAATGGGACTGGCTTCTATGGTCAGATGAAACTAAAAAATGAGCTTTTTAGCAGCAAACACTCAAGATGGGTTTGGTGAACACAGGGATAAAAAATACCCCATGTGTACAATGAAATATACTGCTGTATTTTTGATGTTGTGGGCCTATATTTCTGCTGGAGGTCCTGGACATCTTGTTTAGATACATGGCATCATGGATTCTATCGAATACCAACAGATAAATTTTTTTTTTTTTAAAAATCAGTAAGTGACTGACTCTTATAATGGGCCATGTTTGGATCTTCCAACCGTACAATAATCCAAACACAAACCTCAAAAACAACACAGAAATTGGTCACTGAGCACAAAACCAAGTTTCTGCTATAGCCATTCCAGTCCTCTAACCTGAACCCTATAGAAAATGAGAGGAGTGAACTGAAGAGGAGAAGCCGGGAATCTAAAGGGTCTGGAGTGATTCTGGATGAAGGAATTGTCTCTGATTTCTTGTCAGGTGATCTCTAACCTCATCAGGCATTATAGGAGAACATTCAGAGCTGTTAAACTGGCAAATGGAGGTTTAAAAAGTATTGAATAAAAGGGTGCCGTTAATTGTGGCCAATGTGTATTAGAGAAAAACATTTATTTCATAATGATATTTCCCCCCATTTTAAATTCTTATAATTCAATGAAAGGTTAGATTTTTGGGAATTTTTTTTTAAAAATAAAAGATCAAAAGGATTAAAAATGCAGATTAATTTTCACAGCGTTCTTTGATCATATTTACCAAGGGTGCCGATATTTTCGGCCATAACTGTACTTTTTACAATATCAAAGAATAAGTTTGAAATGTGATTTTGCAAGCTGACAACAAAATAATTTTTAAGAGTGATAATAACATCTGATGTGTTCCTTGAGTGTTGACAAATGTACCACACAAAATACACAATCAAATCATTTTTCTTTGGACAATGTTAGTGTTTGACACTTGACATTACCTTGTTGTGCCTATATTTGTGTGCTGAAAATGTCCTGCTTTTTGTACTTTTGTTGTCAATGTGCTTTTTGGTTCTTTTGTTCAATGGATTAATATGCTTCTAAAATTGTGAAATCAACTCAAAAAGTCAACTGTTAAGTAATGGTTCATAATTTTCTTGTTCTTTTACATTTACAGGTGAAGAACATACATGTTGAGCCAAAACAACAGCAGCAATTTCTTAACCACCACTTAATCACCACTTAATCACCAGGTTAACTTTGTAATTTCCTCAAAAAAAAAAAAAACAAAAAAAAAAACACGAGATCTGTGGCCAATTGCATAAACACTGCTTAAAAACTATTCTGACCAACAAGAGATGACTAATAGTCTAAGCAGTTTAAGCAACAGGCCCTTGAACTTTTTCTCTTATCATAAAATGTTCTCAGATTGAAGTGTTTATTAAAGAAAAAGTTTAAATCAGGTTTGGAAATGCTCAAGACCACCACTTCAATTCAAGTTTATTTGTATAGCGCTTTTTTGTAACAGTCTGAGAGTGACTCTGAAATTTCAAGCATCAAAGCAGTGTATAGGAACAGAGAGCTGCTCCCAGAGTTCATGTTAATTATGAAAATTTACATTCATTTTCAATTAGTCTTTCTGTCTTGTACATTTATATTCATCGTTTCGTGACTACTTGGCATTTTTGTCAGACAACCACAAATAATTGGTGAATTTTGTAGTCCAAATATCTTTTTCCTTGTGAAAAGGTCTCATTTCACACCATTTATTAAACAGTGGTCACAGATAGCAAAGGGTTGTACACTTTCTTCCCATCTACAGAACAGGTCCCATGTGCCAGCAGCTCCTGAATGGTGATCCAGTTGTCCAGGATGCGTCGACTGCGTTTCTTCATACTCTTTTTCTGGCTCAGCTCAAGTATGGACGCCTGTCCTTGAGGTCCGGAGTCTTGTTCCTTCTCTTTCTCCCGCAAGAAGTCCAGTCGGCTCTGCATCATGAATTCACGGCGTCTCCGTTGCTCACGAGCTCTCAGCAGCTGCTGCTTACGCTCCTCCTTGCTCCAGTAGCGTCCCATCTTCATTTCACTTACCGCATCATCGTCCGTGGTCATCCCACTGCGCTCCTCTCGAATCTTCATGGCACGAGCCTTTAGCAAACGATCCCTTACCGGACGTTTAGCGACATAACGTGAGCCGTCGCTGCGGATCTTTACCTTCCACTCCATTCGAGGTGAAGATGGAGGCAGTGGAGGAGGTATAATCAAAGAAGTTGCAGGAGCAGCACTAGTTAAGGTACTGGAGTGAGAAGGAACCTCTTCAGTGGCGTCCCTAACTTCTGGACTGTCATTTGTTGACATGTCCCTCAACTGCATGCAACTCTGGTAGCGTTGAGGCAGCGTGGTACTGCAGCGGCGACGGGATAGGTATGGACTGTTTTCTGCACTCCTTCCACCTTTCACAATCCCTGTAGTGAGACTCTCATTTGCATGGGACCCCCGTCGTGCTCCATCCAAGTCCTTTCTACTACTCCCGCCATTCCGGGATAATGACCGAAGCCTTGTTGGAGTAGAGTTTTTGTTGTCCCCTGTTTCTTCACTTTTTTTCTTGGCATCCGATGAAGAAGGTAAGTTTAGATTCTTTTCCCTGTTTGTGCTTGTTCTGTGACGGGGCGTCCGAGATCGCATGGTTGCAGAGGCACTGGAATCTCCAGCCGGAGACAGTGAAGGGTATCGTTCACTTGCCAAAGGCGTGCTTCTACAACTTTCCCCGCCGTCTGCATAAGCGCTTGTACTCTCCTTATCAGAGCGTTCCCTTTCCGGGATCTCGTTGATATCTGACAGGTCATGGTGGATCGCCTCTGCACCTCCACACCTTGCCTTTGCTCCTTTTTCTTCGTCATCCTCTTCGTCAGCTGGCCAGACCTTTAGGCAGCGTTGCCGCAACTGCTGCATCTTTTGAGCCCGCAAAACATTGCGCCACTTAAACTCCAGGTGCCGTATTTCCTCATCTAGAAGGGCAATCTCGTGCTGCATCAGGCTCTCATTACAATTCATGTCTACAGGAACACCTGCTCCTGGAAAATCCCCAACTCCTCCACCATGGTTCCTTCCATCCAAAAGAAAAAGTGCATTTCCGTTCTTCTCGTAAAGGCACCGGATCTCCAGTAGCTCTCGGTAGCGTTCATATTCCTCTTCAGTTAACCCTGGCATCTGCACTCTGCTGGTCACTGAGCCCAGTGATTCAGGAGCCCCATGATCCACTGCTCCCACCCCATCTGGCCCCAGCAGTGAGTCGTTGCTGTAGTGGATGTATTCCCATCCGTGCTGAGCAGCGCGGAACTTGCGCAAACTGCCAGGTGTATTGGTGGCATTGGTTGTGCATGCACTGGTGGCATCATCGGCCAGCTCGGAGGACTCTTCACAGCGTGTGCTTTCATCGGTGCGACCCACCCCGCTGTCCAGCTCCTGGCTGTTATTGAGAGCAGTGTGCCACAAGTTGGGCCGAGCAGCTCGGATCCCATTGATGTCGCTCAACAAAGAGCTAGTTTCCCTTCGTTGCTGAGGGCTGGGTGAGTTAGAGACATTTTCCAAGTCCTCTAGATCCAGGCCCACACCCAACTCCAAATCTAGATCATCAGCCTCATTCTGCCAAAAATGAATGTTACAAAATAGGAAAAGAAAAATATTAAAAACATGCTAGGAATTGCAGAGCAATGTGTATAGACTATAAAAAGTGCAGAGCAATGTGTATATACTATAAACATTTTGATTGGTCTAAAGCAGTGGTTCCCAACTACAGTCCTGGAGCCCCAAAACTGCACATTTTGCATGATTCCTTTGTCTCACACACCCATTCAGGTCTTAGAGTCTCTACTGGTGAGCTGATGACCTTAAGGAGAAGTAAAATTATGTAAAACGTGTACTCTCTGTTCTCATGTACATGGCTGGGATCCACCAGTCTAGGGGTGTCATATTCAGTTCCTGGAAGTCGACTGTCCTGCAGAGTTTAGCACCAACCCAAATTAAACACACCTGAACCAGCTATCAATGTCTTCAGGATTATTAGAAGCTTCCAGGCAGGCAGGTGTTTTGGAGCTGGGTGGAGTGTAACACTGCAGGCCAATGGCCCTCCAGGACTAGAGTCTGACACGTTAGTCTAAAGCAGGAAACACATTGAAATGTCCCTGTTTGAGCAGCAGAGGGCAGTGTTTGCCTGAGTAAGCCCAAGTCTGGATACTGTAAATGATTGTAGGGTCTTTTCCCATCTGTTTTAGGAGACATTTAAACGTGAGAGGTTTCTCAAATGAGCCACCTGTGCTGGGAATATACTGGCCCGAAGGCTCACACACCATCTGGATCTTCCGTAAAACACAACACACACACCTGTGCTACTGACCCCAAATCCTAAAAACTGTTTCCCAAATGGCCATTCACTGTTCATCCATTCTTATTCTCATCTCTGGTTTTACTAATTTTTTTACTAATTTTTTTTTTTTTTATAAATCACAATTAGATTTCTACTTTATGCCAAATTCATGAATACATCTGACAGCATGCTTGAATACAACTAACAATGGATTTTTATTTAGAACTGGACCCAAATAGGTCTTATTCAGACCAATTGTGTATATGAAGCCTTTTCATCAATATAACCTATAGACTACGTTTTAATAAAGATAAATATCTGTCTTTGTGGGTTCCAGATCAGCATCTTTCTATACTTAATTTATCAAGATTTATTATATGCAAATAAGATGTATTTTTTGAGATCTTGATTGCTTTGTTTTCCTTGCACAGCTTTGTGTCAAATAGCATCATGCTAAATGAACTTCATAAACATGCCTCAGACTTCAAATGTTGACTTGGTTTATTTGTATTCATGTACTGGGTCATTCCTCGGGGGTTTGCGTTATGTTTTATTTAAATATTTACCAGTGGGATACGGACTGTTGCTATGGCTTCCACATGGGCTAAAGATGATAAATCTGGTTGTTAAAACATGTTGACAGACAATGAGATTTGGGACCAATCAATGAAGATGAGTCACACAGAAAGACCCTGATCATCATTTTTGTGTTGATTTAAACAAACTTGTTTGTTGATCTTATTTCTACTCTGTTGTAGCTTTATAATCTGATACAAAATGGAAAATAATTTCCAATATGATAAATGGATGACACTTAGTTACCCTGCAATGTAATGTGGTCATGTAATAATGTTGCATACTGCTGCTTGAATCATATATTGTGGAATTATGCCTACTTTTTAAAGAGTAGGCAGTACATAGTGTAATATACATTGTTCAGTAAGCAGTATTTATTATTCCATTCTGAACACAGCCGATGTATTAAGCTGCCATGGAAATCTGTCAAAGGAAATTAAATGGACATGGTGACTCGCTGTTGGAAGTGGTGTATTATGGGATGTTCTATGTGTGTTTCTCTCTCAAGCGTAACCTTGAGCAGAACAAAAGACTGCCGAACCGACCCTGTGTGTCCTTGTTTTTTTCTCTCCCATTCTCCTCTCCATTTATTTCCTCGTCGGGGTTTCTGTCTTACTCTGATCTCTCCTGTCTGTTTCATTTGTAAACAGAGAACAGAATGAAGCCATGTGGTCACCTGTACACTAAAACACATTTGTCTGTTACTGCTTGAATAAGCAGAACATTATACACTTCATATAATGTCTGAATCTCACATCTGTTGCTGTTAATGGCTTTAGTAATATTTGTCATTCACCAAAGCGCAGTGTTTCCAGCAGTGGAATTGTGCCACTACTAAATCCACAGCAAAATAAACCATATTTCCTCCAGTTTTGTGTTCACGCTTTGAATTGAATGCAGTGAGATAAAGGCTGGGTGCTGCAAAACAATTCAAGGACAATAAACTGACAACATGTCTTTCAATTACACTCCCCCTGCTGCAATGAGAAAATTCTGTAGGAAACACTGCCAAAGCAATTAACTTAATTGAATCAAGTGATCATATCTGACTGTGGAAAGATAGGCCTACAGTATTAAATATGGTTTATTCCAATAACTTCAAAGTGAGTCTCACCTCAATATCTGGTCGTGCCAGTAGCAGAGAGATGTTGGTGCTGTCCTCTCTGGTCAGGATGGCCACTGCTTCCTCTCTGTTCTGCACATCCATCCCATTTATCTGAACACCAATACACATCAACATCGTTTTCACATCACATATATAAAATTTATATAGCTGTGAGAAGCCTAGCATTTTTTAATAAGAGATCATAAAATTGTTTTATTTAGTTTTAAAGACAATGACTAACATCCTGAGTTTGGATGGGGTATTTTTTAAGCAGATCAACATCTACTAGCTCACTATTCAAAAGAATGTTGTGCAAGCCACTAACCTTAAACTCAGCTTAATTTGAAGGGTTGTTTATCAGTGTTGTTTAATTACCTGCAATATTCTGTCTCCCTCACGGATTCGCCCATCTTTAGCAGCAATGCTATTAGGGTTGACCTACAACGACAAGACAAGACACAGTATTACAGTATTAAAATTGACTTCTCAGACATCTTTAAGGAATATTCCAGGTAAATACAAGCTACTCGTTACCAAAGAATTCAAACTACGCATCTTTTGGCCCTCTAGAGGTTGAAGCATAAAATTACAAGATACTTGCGGAGGAGCACTGTTTTGGTAAACGCGTGTTGTGAGTCGCCTTTATGCTGTGCAGAATCCGCCGATAAATCTGATGGCTTGTCATATGAATGTCTGTAGCTAATGTCATTAACTGGATTTCCATCCAATTTAACTTAGCACAAAATTGGAATATCGCATAAAACATTTGCGAGTAAAACATGCCATTTCTATCCAACGAGTCAAAGAGAACAAAATCGGCCACTTCCTGGTAATCTGGCAGTAAATATCACTAAGAAACTAGGAGAAGCCACTGAATATAATAATTTTAAAGCCCAGTCATTGCAAAATCAGACTTTAGCACCTCTTTTCACCTTGAGATCATTCTAAGGTTAAATACAGATTTTAAATCATAACAATATATGGTTTAATAGCTATGATACTGTTTTTGACAGCAAATCTTTGCATAGCATATATGACAGGAAACACTGGCATCTAACAATGCCTTGGAAAAGAAAAAAAAATAAACATAATATACATAAACCCAAACAGAAAATAAAACAGTTATCAGATAAGCATGTGTTCTATTCTGTGTGCTGAACTCCTGAAATATTGGCGTCTCATATTTTAAAGCAATCAGTGCAATTTGGGAAAGAAATCAATCAAATCTGTATGTGTCACACATAATGTGTGTGAAAATATTCAGATGTAACCCCCTCTATATTCTTTAACATAATTAACTGTGACTAATTATTTTGTAATTTAATTAGGTAATTCTGTGACATGTAACTAGTTACTGTGTATACTGAAACGAAGGCAAACTGGGAGCTTAATGCTTTTGATGGGCAAGTGCTTCCAGTCAAAAATGTATATTTTTTAACATTTATTCTGAAACTATAAAATATCCATGTAAATGCATTACTGTGTATAAGTTTTTATTTTTCAAAAACAGGATTAGTTTAAAATGTATCTGATCAACAGCATCTGTGACGTTTAACCTGTATTACTTCTTTACAATACACCATTTGCTTTAAGTGGGAGATTTCTGCCATATAAACATGTTGAGTTAAAGGTGACGAGTAATTTACAAAAAAATGATAGTCAAGCCACTGTGTCAGGCTGGTCGGGACGCTTAAACAGCAATGTTTTGATACTGCCATTTTAGTGTTTTGGATTTAATATCACACTTTATTTAAATTGGTGATTTATCTAACAGTTAACCATCAGGGCATAGGTTCACAGTCCTCCCTCAGGCTTCATCCATAATTCATCGGTCAGCAGATTCCCATTATTCCCCGTTTCTCACCTCACCCACATAGATACCCAGATCCTCTTCATCATCTGTGCGATAACACACCATTAAACCCAGTTTATCTTGCTGAGAAGATTTACACAGTTCCACCTCCTGAAGGAAAACAGATAGTGAGAGAATTAAACACACACAGATAAGAAACTTCTCCAGCAGTATTTCAGTCTGAAGCAAACGTATATTCGAGGATGTTTAAAGAGCCGGTGTTGACCTCATACTCCAGGACATCTTGTCTGTCCACCTCATGTTGACTGATGTCAAAGTAGTCCGTTGGGTCGTAGTACACATGGTCAATAGCAGGGCTGAGGAGAGAAACAATATCAAAGAGCAAAATATAGAATTAACCACTAGAGTGACATACAGAAATGAAAAGTCACAGAAAAGCAGTGTTAGTGTTTGTAAGTGTAACACATTATTTGAGGCAAAGCATACAATTGTTAATTGAGGCATTTTCAACATTATACCAGAGTTATTTACTACTTCTTCTTTCTTTCTTTTTTTCAAATAGTTATCTATTTTTGCAATGCATTTAAACTTTGACACGATAATGAAAAATTAATGCAATTCTCGTGTAAAAATATTTGTGTTTTTGCTGGAAAGGAGAGTGGCGTAAGATGCGTTGTTACTCCTAAATATGTTCCATATAATCTTTAGACAAATAATTGTTTAGGTTTTATACATTTGCGATTCATTAACAAGTATTATAAAATATATATTTATATACATAAATATGTAAAAATATTTAAAATACATATATGGTCACTTGACCAACAAAAAAAAAAAAAAAAAAAAAAAAAAAAAAAAAAAAAAAGTGCAAGAAATGTTCTTTACAGTGTAAAAACAGCCCTAACTAATAAGTATCTGACATAAAATAAGTATTTTCTGTAAAAGGTGCAGTAACATAACATTCAGAAGTTTGGAGCTTTTGTTCAGCAAAGATGCATTTAACTGATCAAAAGTAACAGTAAAGGCATTCATAATGTTGTAAAAGATTTCCATTTTAAATAATCTTGCTGACCCCCAAACTTTTGAACAGTACTGTAATTAGTTATTTTTATTATATGTATAATATACATAGATCATAACAGCACTGATTTTGCTAGTACTGTTCCTTAACCGACATCTGTTCTCAAAGCCACACTCACAGCTGGCTGAAGAGGTAGGGCTCTGGTATTGGCGGCAATGGAGGGGATGGAGGTGACACTGGTCTGTTGTGATGGACGGGTCTGCTTAATGTCACCATGTGCTGGAAGCTAATAACTGTCTGCGTCCCACTGTCCACACAGTCAGTCGTTACCATCGTCCCCCCAGCAGCTCCAGGCATGGCTGCTTTCCTCCTCGGACCCCACCTCATGTTCCTCCGGCAGCGCAGCGCATGCAGGCTCTGCTCCTGAGAGAGCCCAGCCAGGTCTCTACTGTTCACCTGGACAAACACACACATGGTGAGGAGATCACCGCTTTGAGTTAAAGAGCTCATGCTATCCATTTGACTTTGATATTTTGAAATGAAAGCACTTGAAAACCTACTTTTACATAACTGTCCAAAAATCACTTTTTTTTTTTACAGCTGAAAAAACATGGTTATCAAATTACTGCCCACATTTACACATTAGCAACAAGTTCAGCATGATTAGCTGATTTTTTTAGGTTATGCACATACAGAAGATAACGAAAAGAGCCTACTGAAAGGTCAAAGAGAGATTCTGAAAAATGAATTAATTAATTCTAATTAATAAATTGTGGTTGTGACCAGTGTTATTTTTATATAATTTTATAGATTTTAGTCAAAACTCAGTTTTACAATCACAGTAATAAATTACGTTACAATATACTTAAATAAAAAACAGTTATTTAAAATTAGTAATATTTTTAATTAGCTTTTGTTTTTCTATTTTCAGTTTTTATTAAGATTTTATTGTTCATTCCATTTTGCTTTTTGTTTCATTTTTAGTAACTTAATTTTTTTTAAGTTTAGGTTTTTTATGTAATATGTATTATTATCTTAATTTTAGCTTTATTTCAATTATCGAAAACTAGTTTAATAGATTTAGTTTTAGTTAAAAACAACACTGGTTGTGACTGTTTTTGGGGAAAAAAATGACAAAGTACACCAAAAAAAAATATAATAATTAAAAGCAGTATATGTGTTATTCCTTTAACAGATTATTTTTAAGAATGTACAAACCATAATAATCTAACACAGGAAGTGCAAATGATATCTTGCACTAATGTTCAAAGAGATCTTTGAAGAAAGAAGTCTTCACAATGTGAGGGAACAGTTCAACATAAAAAGGCATAGACTGAATGTTTGTTAGTATGAGAGACATTTGTTTGACTAACAGTGAACAGCTGTTGGACGCTCATCGATGAACATAACAAAACAAATTTGATAAACACACAGATGTACCAGATGTGATTAGTTAAAAGGATAGTTCACCCAAAAGTGAAAATGCTGTTATCATTTACTCATTCTCATATTCCAAAGCAGTGGCTTTCATTCTTCTGTGGAATGCAAAAGAAGATATTTTGAAGAATGTTTGAACTGTTCATGCAGTGAAAATCAGTATTGTGCAAAGCAACACCGGACCTCATTGACTTTGTCATTATATGGACCAAAAAAATAAAAATTAATAATAATTTGTGTTCCACAGAAGAAAGAAAGTCATTAGGGTTTGAAAAAATGAGAATGAATAAATGATGACAGATTTTTATTTACTTATTTATTTTTAAAGCTACCCCTTTAACATGAGCACTGATAACAACATAAGATCAAAACATATCTACAACAGTCACAAGGAACACCCAACATTTACTCAACACTCAGACATAAAAAACAAAACCTTTATTCCAACCTCCCCATTAAAAGAGCACAGCATGCTGTTTATCCGCCTCCTCTGTGGGAGAAAGAGAAGGAAGAATTAAGATGGGGGAGAAAAAAGCATATCCAAGTAGAAAGTCCAGTTCATTTAGTGCTGAGGAGACTGTCGAGAAACTGCAATAAGGGAAACTACAAACAACTCAGCAGAATAAAGTCTCATGGTGATAAATGACCACAATACTCAATATCTGCAAAGTGTTTAAGGGTTTAATATATATAGTATGTAGATATGAAACTCTTTTGTTTTTGCCCCCATCTTTCATGAGCTGAATTCAAAGATCTAAGACTTTTTCTATGTACACAAAAGGCCTATTTCTCTCAGATATTGTTCACAGATCTGTCTAAATCTGTGTTAGTGAGCACTTCTCCTTTGCCGAGATAATCCATCCACCTCACAGGTGTGGCATATCAAGATGCTGATTAGACAGCATGATTATTGCACAGGTGTGCCTTAGGCTGGCCACAATAAAAGGTCACTCTTAAATGTGCAGTTTTACTGTATTGGTGGGACCGGAGGGTCCTAAAACCAGTCAGTATCTGGTGTGACCACCATTTGCCTCACGTAGTGCAACCACTGATCTATATATGACTGGATCGCTCATTGCGTTCTAAACTGCCAGCAGGCAGTGAAGCCACCGGAAGTGTTCGATCCGCCATCTTACTAATCCCTACCGGCAGAGAGCACCATTGAGTCACATTCAAACCGCTGTCCTAAAATCACCCGATTTGAAGCAAACCAGTCAAACGGTACTAGTTTTTATGTTATATGTATGTAAATTAATGTTTACTTCAGATGTTATCTGCAGTGTTTACGGTCTTTGGGGGCAGTATAAGCGATATATTTAAACCGTTTATGTGTGTGTGTCTGCTGTGCACTGATGACACAGGTAATGATCCAACACAAAATATAGCCCATTTCTTTATGAACATAATTATTCAGGAATTATTAAACATGAACGTATTAGTATCAGAAATGGATTTAAATATATTACAATGAATAATACAATTATGTTGCTAATGTTACTCTATAATAAAAATGAAAAGCTTAACTTACTATCTTGGAAATAAAGCTTTATGTCTTTAAATCTGTTTATAGTCAGTTATTTCTCTGAATAAATTCAGATTTCAGAATTCAGAATTTCCTTTGTTTTATATGTTGAGGTCGTGTCCGTCTGATGTTTATCATGTTCATGATGTTCGCTACTGTAATGAAGTAGCTTTTTAATAAGTAGGGGAAATTCCCGACATTTAAAAAATAACTGTTTACATGCCTAGGGTGTTTGCATTGTAATTACGTACAGGGATACTTCAGATTTATAAACGCTGACTTGTTAGGTGATGTTTTCTCATTAAAATCATACAATTTCCTATTAATTCAATAGAACATTTACGCACACTAGGGATTACCAATATGGCGGCGCGGCGGCTTCACTTTAATGACGTCATGAGCAATCCGGTTCTCTATTTTAATAGATCAGTGAGTGGAACACATCTCCTTCACATAGAGTTGATCAGGTTGTTGATTGTGGCCTGTGGGATGTTGGTCCTCTCCTCTTCAATGGCTGTGTGAAGTTGATGTATGGCAGGAACTGGAACACACTGTCGTATACGCTGATCCAGAGCATCCCAAACATGCTCAATGGGTGACATGTCCGGTGAGTATGCTGGCCATGCAAGAACTGGGATGTTTTCAGCTTCCAGGAGTTGTGTACAGATCCTTGTAACATGGGACCATGCATTATCATGCTGCAACATGAGGTGATGGTCATTTTGTAAAAAAAGAGATTTAAGACAAATTATTAATGAAAAGGTGTCCTTTTATTATTTATCATACAAAATGCTGCATATTTCTTTGTGAAAACTGAAATGTTAAATAATAAAACTAACTTGAAATTTTAAAACAAATCCCAAATCAAATAAAAAAAATATACAACCAAAATAAATCTCTTCATATCAAAAAAAGGCTTTTCACTTAAGACATAACCGACTGTGTTTATGAGAATACTTGCAGAGATAATTATTTTGAGATAATTTTGTGTGTATGTGTTCATTCAGAAGCAAGGATACGCGAAAAAGGAATCAATTATGTGTACGCGCATTGTCTGAAACCCGGCTCTGTGTGCGCGCTTTGAATGAGTGCATGCAAAAACCAGCGTACTAGCTCCGAATGTGCCCAAATGTTTTAAAACGCTTCAATGTTTAAAATAAATCGGCAAGAATTAGAAACAAGTGCAAACGATCAACTACAATCCGTTTCACCCCTACAAGCTAGTGAACAACGTGAATCAAGTTAGGAATTTTATATCACTATTCAAGATAGCCCACAGGGGAAGGCGGTGATACATTTTGGTAGCCCGAAGACATCAGGCTAGCAATTTTGCTATTTTTTTACTCTACATATTAGTGGAGTGTTGCTATGGCACAAAGAGCTGTCACTCATCTTAGTTCATTCATAGCGATCACACAAAGATACGTTATTATCATTAAAGTTCTCTACGCTGCACAACAAATCTTTTATTTACATTGCTTCAACACTACACTATAATAAAATGATACCATCCCAACACAACACAATAAAAAAAAAAAACAACCACCAAATAAATCAGCGAGTAAATTAAATTGTAACTTAAACGCCTCTGATTCAAGAAATCAACATATGTCTGTGCTTGGCTACAGTACATTGCTCAATGCTGCAGAAACAGAAATCGATCTCCAATGTACAAACCATAATATGCTGTGTGATAAAACTGCGCATTTTAGAGTGGCCTTTTATTGTAGCCAGCCTAAGGCACACCTGTGCAATAATCATACTTTCTAATCAGCATCTTGATATGCCTCACCTGTGAGGTGGATGGATTATCTCAGCAAAGGAGAAGTGCTCACTAACACAGATTTAGACAGATCTGTGAACAATATTTGAGAGAAATAGGCCTTTTGTGTACATAGAAAAAGGCTTAGATCTTTGAGTTCAGCTCATGAAAAATGGGGGCAAAAACAAAGGTGTTGCATTTGTAATTTTGTTCAGTGTACAGTATTTATATTTCATTGACATATAATGTAATTAACCTACAATACATTTTCATTAAATTGCAGTTAACATGCAATTAAGTGTCCAACAATTACATTCAGTTTTCAATTAAGTCTATTATTTAAGTCTATTCTCAAGTAAGTCTTTCATTATTTTGTAATTTGTCCTCTTTTTAAGAGTACATGGATGAGACAAGACTGAAACACCAAAATGTTTGCCAGTCTTAAATTTTCTGTTGTGAGATTGTGAAGTGATTACAGAGAGCCTATCGCAGTTCATCTTTGACCTCTGACCTCTGTGCCTCTCTGACCTTTCCCAGAGGCTTACGAAGCCCTAATGTTTGTGTGAAAGTGACCCCCTCTAAGTTATTCCTGTGTGTTTGTGTGGAGGTATGGAGTAGACTGCAGCGAGAGCGATTGGTAATTAGGGATTAGTGTGATAATATTCAGCAGGATTCTGATGGAAACAGCGTGAGTTTCTGGCTCAGGTCCGAGTGGGCGGCTTCATCAAAGAACACCGATCTGCTTACAACAGCCAGAAAACCCAGAGTAAAGACACTTTTCCTCCCTCGCTTTTCTCCTCCAGTGACTCTGATTTAAATTCTGCTACTCAAAATACTGCGTGAAGTAGAAGAATAAGTATGGATGAAGTTATTCCTCACAGACGCACACACGGCAGGTTTCTGAAAGAGTAATGGATATTCAATAATAGGCCTTTTTTTTTTTTAAGGAAGTTTAACCAAAACACCCCAAGCATACCATTAAAAACAAAAAAACACCAAACACACAACAAAAAAAAAAAACACGACCAGAGCAGTGGGCAGCCATGACTTGATGAATCTGATTGAGAAAATAGTTTGATTCAAGTGTTTACATGCTTAATTTTTTTCCTTTTGATCAGATCAAGTCTACACAAGCCCTTTAATCAGACTCAAACTGAATCCGAATTGAGCTCAGTTGGGTCACCTGAACTATTTACATGAAGGCTTTTCAATCTGATTCATACCAATTGTAAACTGGTATTTTTCACAGTTTTTGTTTCTTGTCATTGCTCAAAAAAAAAAAAAGATAATTGTTAGAATTTATTGATAAATGTTCAACTCACAATGACCTTGTCTGCCATCTGGAAGTTTCTATACAAACTGGTTTGTCCCTCCAAAATCCATTTTCAACACAATATTACTGCTGCTCTGTTGTGCCCAAATTTGCCACACATGAGGATTGAGGATTCATCGTCCCTCAGTTTTTAATAGTCTTGCTGTAAAGGCCACTTTTCTCCACTGTCATATCTTTTCCAAGGATACGACCGTCAGGGGCACTGGCTTGCATAAACGCAATCATGCACACAGTTTAACACGTTTTCACTAGTCAGAGCTAAACACACACACATTCTTGGAGCATAGTTCGGACGGATGCTTTAATTAACAGTACGCAATGATTTATTACAGGAGATGTCCTCATCTCCAGCACGGAGGCATAACCGTGTCCCCAGACACTAATTCAGAGGGGCGTAATGCGGACTACATCTCCAGCCGCACGTCCGCTCCTGTGGCTGCAGGGTTACACGTCCAGAGACAGATAAATGATTGCAGAGGAACAGAGCTAATGTGTGGAGTGAAGACACAAATACATACAGCGACTGGTCTTCAGTATTCCTTATGAAGCTGCAGTACAGAACAGAAGGGGGGATGGAAGGGCAAGTTCAAAGAAGGTGACAGACAGAGAGAGACACAACAGGGGGAAGGGAGCATGATGAGGGAGATACACAGAGACTATCTCAGCCTCTACTGCCTACATGAGCAACATTTTAACCACGACTGGCGCTACAGGGGGTCTCGGGGGTCAAATTGGTTATTAAAAACAACCTATGGATATAATTAAACTGTCATTTATTTTTATTATTATTATTGACTGTCATTATTTGTATCTTGTTTAACAATGCATTATAATATCTAAGCGTTATGTATTGAATTCATAATTACATTTCTTGTCTTATGTTATGTTTGTTGGATGTTGATTTTATTAATTCCTCTCTGCAGTCTCCCTGCAGCTTTAATAAGGGGAACAGATGCTACTGTTATTTTGTTACTGCTGTTATTATATGAAGAGTTTTGAATTATTCACCACGACAGACAGGGACTTAGTATCTTTTCATATTCATCATACCTCTCTCATGGTGCGTCTTAATCAAGTTTGTTGTCTCTCAACCTTTGGCTGATGTTCCTTCAAGCTGCATTTGTTTGTGGAACAAACATTTTGTGCACTAATTGAATTACAGTTGATTTCAGTAGAGCTTTGGCATGTTGCTAGGCTAACAGTATAATACTGTAATGAGTTGTGAAAAAGACTTTAGCTTACTTTTTAAAAAAAGTGCTTATTACAGGAATCGTATACTTTAAATATGTTTTAATCTAAATAGTGTAACAATCACTATGATGCTCATTTGTCATCTAATTTTCGTTATCAGTGATGAAAAAAAAAAAAAAAAAATTGTTAATGACAAAAATCCTTTGTTTAATGCTGTTGCATAAAACAGACATCGGCCATCTTGGTAATGCCCAGCAGCAGCTATTTTTAAGATGGTTTGCAAGGTTTAGTTCAATAAAATCTTACAAAAAAAGAAAAAATAATTATTTGGTCCAGCGATAATGTGCGTGCAAGTTGTAGAGTTCAAAATAAAAGTTTCCTTCAGTAATATCCATTAATGATCAAATTCTTATCATAAGTTCAAAATTAAATCAAATTTACATTTAAATGGTTATTAATCTACACTGAACCAAAACCATGAAAATGCAGCCATAAAGAATCTAAATTTAGGCAGCTTTACTGAATAGAAAGTGTTTTTGTCCATTATATATTGCTTCAAAAATGCCATATTTCAAAACACCCTTAATGCAGTAAATAGGCATATAATGTATTTCCAAAGTATTTTCTGCAAACTAAGTATGAGAACCAGTTAATATGGAAATCAAAATGAATATACTGTACATCGCTTAAATGTCCCAGATGTGAGATTTGTGAAACTTTTGTATTTTTAAATTGGAAGGCGTAACTTCCTTTCTATAGCTGCCACACTGAGCAACACAATCTTGACAGTTTTTTTTTTTTCAACAAGTGGTCTTTAGGATTAAACAAGTGTTGTATGCTACAGAGGGTTTATAAGAGGGTTTATTTAGCATCTAATGGTACCTCGTGTGTGTTACTGTGGCATATTGACACCTGTTTTGTGGAGCACACACAGCATCTGAGAGTGTGCAGGCGGTGAGAAGCATACTAATGCTGCGCTTGTTCTCCTGGGACTCCTGTCTCACTGTGACTCGGAGCAAACGCTCTCTAGATACAACCACTCAGAGATGGGTGCTCCAATATGTTCTCACATTTTTAAAACCTTTTGTTGAATTATTAAACCTGTAGCTGCAGTAACATTTCTCTGTCTCTGAGATAATACTAGAGCATTGGCTCATTTTCCATTCCGTAGAATTCGTCTGAACATTAAAAATACATGCATGCTTTATTTACTTCCATTCTAATGTATAAAGCAGCTGGTAAACCATTTGAGATCAATGCTTTAATGTTCTATTTTTTATATATATATTACCCATGCAACATTTAGTTGAAAGCTGTGGCTGTTTTGTAAAAATTAACTGCAGAACTCATATCATAGCCTGCAGACAGTTTGTCAAGGGAATACATATCTGCTGAAGTGCCGTGAAGCGGAGCAATCCTTTCCTACTGTGGGCCTGCTGCTATGGATTTATTCAAATGAAATACAAAGTTATGTACGAAAGCCTCTTGAAAAACAAACCAATTGGATGATTTTACAGCAGGCATTGTTTGTGCAATCAGCTTTTGTTTGTATGGAGATTCATTGTTTCATTTTGTAGTCTCTCAGCACATACACCATGGGGGAGTCTAAACATCTCCACTGTTTAGTCTGCATCTCTCTTCCCTCCGTATTTCTCACTGTTTCTTTCTCCTTGATGTCTTAAACATTACTTTGTTTGAAAACCCAAATGAGCTTCGGAACACTCTACTTAGGCACTCACTGATATGTTTCACACAAATATAGGGACCTGATGAAATGGAAACCTTCATTCTGTGAAGTCACTTGAGGTTCTCATGTGACTGTTTGTTTGGAGTCTTGCATAAACCTAACCTTAACCTTTTTTGCAGCAAATACTAATCTTGCATGAGTTACTATATTGATAACAGAGCTCATGCTTACCATTCATACTGTACCATGCAAACCAGATTTGAATAAATTAGTTGATTCCAATAGTGTTTGGCAACTTATTGTTGAAAAAAAAAACAACCTTTAACTAAATTTTTGCAAAACCTTAAAAAAACACAGATATAATTCACCGCATTTTCTTTTTGCATTTGAAGTGAACTCTAGTGGCAGTAAAACACCAACATCTTTTGTTCATATTCTCAAAAATTATGATTACAGGGGCAGATTATTTATTATTAAAGACTCATATGCATGGCTTTTCTGACATAGTGAACTTGCTTGGTAGCGCACCTGGTACAGCATTGCATTTTAGAGTGCTCGGGTACCACTCCATTGAACAACAAGTTATGATACTTGATAAACAGCTCAAAGACTTGTAGAAGCAAGGTAAAATAGCATGGTTGCTTTTTATCTCCAGATTGCTTTTGTCACCAACATTATTTAGTGTTAGAGTAGGGATTAGTGTAAGGTGTTTTGGTACATTATTGTTAGGCATGAAAGTTTTCGAATTTTAGCACCACATACCATTTTATTTCAGTGATACATACAACAGCTTTAGTTGTAAAATATTGCCACACTCACAATACTCTGTTTTGGATAAAACTGAACATACTGTTAGCACTTAATGGACATTTTACTTTGAAAGTGCTGTTAAAAAGCAATGTAATATCATTTTGAGCAATTTTTAATAAGCCTAGGTTGGTTTTTGCTTTAAGCTACTTATTAAACTAACAACATGATTCTTTTGTAAAGTACAAACTTTTATTTTATTTGTATATTTTTACTTCTATTTTTTTTTTTGAATGAATATATTTACATTGACATTCTTGCTCATTCACCATATTGAATTATTATTATTATTATCATTATTTTTGAGCAGGTTCATAACTTATTGCACATAGATAATCTTTATTCCAGTCCTTTAACTTGACCTCTGACCCTCTCATTTATCCTGTACATACCCACATGTCTGATACACCTGTAGGTGCACATACTGATGAGGTGAAGGATGAACTCTCTGTTGACACTCATTTCCATATTGAGTAGATCTTGATCCCTTCCTGATGATTAATTCCACTGGGATTAATTAGACACACATAGTGCTGAACCCTCATTAACACGTTCCTGTGATATAATCTGCTACAAATGTGGCGTATTCACACGGGTATGTGTGTGTGTGTGTGTGTGTGTGTGTGTGTGTGTGTGTGTGTGTGTGAGTGAGTGTGTGTGTGTGTGTGTGTGTGTGTCTGATGTGTGTGTGTGTGTGTGTGGGTGTGTGTGTGTGTGTGTGTGTGTGTGTGTGTGTGTGTGTGTGTGTGTGAGTGAGTGTGTGAGTGTGTGTGTGCTCAGAGGTCTGGGAGATTCCTTATACCTAAATTATGCAAAAGTATGAAACTGCTCTAAGTTGACTTTTACGTTTTCTGAAGAAAACATAAGTGTTGCAGAAGTTACACCACAATGATAAGGTGTTGTGGATGATTGCTATGCAGTGCTAAGAATTTCTAAGCATTTTAGCAGTTTCTCTACTGTTGCTGTCGCCAATATTCTGATATGTCTTTCAATATCATTTTGTACATTAGAATGTGCATGCAGTGTGCAACTGAAATTTCCTCAAGAGTAGCTGTATACTGTATGAGCACAGCCAGATCTCAATATTTGTTCACAGTCAAAAAACAATACATAAAATAAAAAAATTCTGAGACAAAATAAGAGCAACAGTCTACTCAAATTGATAAGTGCTTGTGTGAGGGGTTCAGAGACCCCCACAACTTTAGATTTAATGAGTACAAAGACATTTTTATTGCTCATAACTTCTGGAGAGAAATAGTGCAGACACTGGCATTTGTCAGACAGACAGTTGAGCGGCTGTGGGAATATACTTTGAAAGGTTGCGCATTTGGTGCTACACATATGTTAAGCATCTGATTATAAAGGTCCCTATATTGTAAAGGTCCCTATATACTTCAAGCTAATTTAAAGAACAACCAGCTGTGACATCATTTATGACTAAATCTGGCCAAAACTAAGTATGTTTGGAGTTTGTATTAGGAGTTAAAGACAGCTTGCCAAAGTAAACTTTCTGGAAAACTTTGCCGCGGGCCTGTAAACACCTTCAAACTACCATAATCCATGGTGATTATGTAACAGGTTAGGTGTTGCTCTCAGGCTCGGCCTTCTTGGACAAGGCAAATCCTCTCTGGTTTATTTCTTCTGTTCAGTCTGTCAAGGTCAAGTGTCCATGAGAAAAATCATGAGCGTGCTGGAAAACTGCTATATGGCAGATATTGTAATTTTAATTGAAAGGGACGCTGACACTGTTTTGCATGTTTAATACTGTAAGGCTGCTTGCTTTAAAGCAATCTATTGTATAAAGTGCTATATGCATAAATGTGTCTGTGCTATATAAATAAATAAGTAAACAAATGTGACATGACTAGACTGTGCACAAATTGCAGAGCTAGTCCAAACATATCCACGTCGCTATGATAAGATGCTTTCTTAACTGTTTTCTCACCGCTGTCGTGTTTGTTCTTTGTTATTGAGAGAAAAGCACAACAAGCTGCAATACAAATAATAGTAAGTCTGATGCCTGATTTAGCAAACACCACTAAGGAGTCAAGGTTTTCTGGTCAGCATGGCCCAATTAGTCCTGGGTTGGTAGACTAGGGATGTGCCCGAATAGTGAATCCGTTTTCAGAAAGGAATGGAAAACGAATAATGCGTTTTGGAGCCACTAAAGGGACATGGTTAGCTGCTTGCTAGCGGTTGCCTATTACATTACAATACTTAAAATTTCACTTTCCACCTAAACAGAGAGAGTTAAGGAGAGATAACTGAGAATGATAGCGAATGATTTGCAGATCCTGAGCACCACTGACAAACATCTAATCTTGTGAAATGTGTGGTATGTAGTGCCACTCCGTAGTAGAGAAGGCTACGTGTGATATCGAATCTCGAAAGTGAAAGTAAAAAGCAAACGTGCATTCATAATTGATTTCAATGTCCTGCATATTAATAACGGCTCCCTGATGCCCGCAGTTTATATACAGGATAATTACCCAATGATATAATTGTGAGAGAAAGCACTGAAATACATTTTTTTCTCGTATATCTCGTATTTACTCCCTTTAGGGGTGCCATAGTACACGTCATTACCTTTCCGAATACCGTATTTGGATTTGGGCACATCTCTAGTAGATACCATAACTACTCAGTCTGGTTTTGAAAAAAAATAAAAAAATTCTCATTGAAGGCCATTCATAACTAGCATTTGTTTTTTTGTTTTTTTTTTTCATTTGTTTTGTTTAATTTAATTTTATAGTATAGATTCCTGTGGCTATAAAATCATTATTCACATGGTATTTACAGATTAGGTAATGTTGTGTCCCGTGAGTTGTAAAGACAGCAGATTTAAAATTAAATATTTATGGAGGGTCCTGCAATGGTTCAGCAACTGCCCCTGAGAAGAATGGGAATGCTAACGGGTGGCTTTCTCCTGCTATTCTACAACTCATCTTGCTGATAAAAAATTAATGTAACTTAAAAGAAAACCCTTTTGATAGGCCTAGAAAGAGAGAAGACGAGATGTGAGGATACGTCTGGCATGACGAGACAGACAGACAGAAAGAAAGGGTGTGGCCGAGTGGAGGCGCGGAGCTGTGTGTGTGTGTTAGAAGGAGGCAGAGTGATTCTTTGATCACTTTAAGCAATTATTTGTGCCATATGTTCATTAATACTAATGCAACTACAAATAAAAACCAGTGTAAGACGACTCATTCTGCTTGCTTAATGAGTCTGGTTGCCATAGTTACAGCATCCCATTGCAATGCAGCTGAGAGAGAGAGAGAGAGGGGAAGGGGTGCTCAGAATGATTGATGGGGTGCTGGATAGCACTAGTGTGCTGGCCAGATTGATGGTGTTTATTCTGTGGCTGGTTTTGCCAGTAGAAAGGAAGCTACGCATGTATATTGAGGAAAATCTGAACACCCACATCAGATAAACACACTTTCCTGCTTTGAGGGGATATGTGTGTGTTTCTGATGTTCATTTCCAAGTTATCATATCTGCAATGTGGCAATGGCTTTGTGGCACACACTGGACAAACAGCAAGATCACGTTTGGAGAGTCAAAATGAATTTTGCAAGATGATACTAAGATATAATTTGTATTTAAAGTGAATGCATTTTATAAATCAAACTTTGACACCCATAATTCTTTGCACACTAAAATAAATAAATGATTAATTAAGAACAGACCAAAACTGCTAGTTCTTAAATCGTATTTGCATTTCTGCTTGTTAAAATATGGTGTAAAAAAACACATCACGACAAGTTTGATGCCAGTGACGTTAAACACCACGCTTCTTGTATGTTGAAAAAACAAAGTTTACTCTTGTTCTCAGTCAAAGCTACAGTAATTTAACTTAGAATACAGCAAACAAGCCATTTGTGCAACTTGTATAACTTGCAACTTGTTTCACAAAGGGTTCTTTGTGGTGAAAGAAGGTTCTTCAGATTATAAAAAGGTAAGAAAAGAATGGTTCTTTGTGGAAGCACAAATGGTTCTTCTATGGCATCACCTGAAGAAACTTTTGAAGCACCTTTATTTTGAGTGTAATAGCAAAAATAAATCAATAAATAAATACAAATAAAACATAAAAAATAAAATAATAATAATTGGCCAAACTAAATAAATAAAGATGAAATAAATAAAGTGATTTAATTAACATTAGCTTGGTTGAGGTTAAAGAGCACAAGATTTCTGTGACTGAATAGACTATAGAGAATAAAGGCGACTAATTAAGCTTAATTAGCAGGGTCTTTTAGCAACGTGCATCTCAGGAAAGGCTGCCAAGACATTGGACGCAGCAAGAGACTTGGACGGCATGTTTTGCTGAAAACTGCTTAAAAAAACTGTTTTATTTCTGAGAAAAAGTGAATAATCTGTTTGTGTGTGTGTGTGTGTGTTAAATTATTTTATAGTGCTTAAAAGGAAGCACTAGGCTATATTGAAATTCCTCTTCTCCAAACTGCACTTAATTCAACTCAAACTACTGTACTTAACATTTGCATGTTCACACTTAACTTTAACACCATTCATAATCTAACTAATAGCAAAGATGCCATTGTAATATTTGCATACTGAATGGTGTTTTTTTTTTTTTTTTTTTTTTCTTGCACCTGTTTATAGATACAGCCGCCTTAAATACTGTCACAGCTATCTTTTTTGCTGTGTAGCCAGCACTGATACTTCATTCATTAACTGAAAATCTAGTTTGTCATGCAGTTATATATTACTTCAGTCTTGTGAGTTGTGGAGACATTGAGAGTTATCAGTGTGACATTTGATCATGTCTCATTTCTGTGACAAGTCAAAAGTTGCAAATGATGGATCTGGAAATTGCAGTCAGATGAAACTGAGATTAAACTCGACAGAGACTGTGAGCGTTACAGTCAGGCACTGCCCTGGACGGTCCCGTAGGGGCCTGAGGATCTTCTAAGGTCCACCAATTCATTCCTGCTCTGTGATGCGTAGAAATCAATTACTGTCGTCATATGAGGGCAACCATCTAAAGAAAAAGCTATCTGTCCGATTCCAACAGTAATGGAGTCCAAACAGCTCTGTGTTGTAATGTATTCCTCTCATTCTTCTTATCCTGTCATCACCCTCATGCCTCACATTCTCTTGCATTCTGTTTATGGGGTCTGTGGTTTAAACAGAAGCCTGAATAGTGAGTGACCTGGAATATGTGTCATTTGCACAATTTGAACAATTGATCCATATGTTTCTTTCTTCTGTTAATCAAAATGCCAACATCTCTCTGATGAAGTTTACAGGACTTCTCCAATCATTTAATCCACTTAAACCCCACCCTTTTCTTACAATTGGCTGCAAGCTTGCAAAAAGATCTGCCACCTACTAAATACATACTGATGCATTTCCGAGTGATATGGAGTCATTTTAACGTCTGATGTTGTCACACAAGGAACGTCCTTCCAGTGAGGAAGCAAATTTTCAAATTTAGATTAAAGATGATAAAGACAAATTTTGTTTCCACTTTGTTACGTGCAAACATTTAAACTAATCATTTGATACAATACACTTGTTGTGTGCATACATGTTTTTACATTAAGTACCTGCATGTAATTAATTTTGTAATACATTTTTGTAATCATATCTGTAATTTCACTGTTGACCTTATAACTACCCCTTAACCCATCCTCAAACCTAACCATACCGCCTAACCTGGCCCAAACCTTACCCATATCCCACCTCAAAAACAGCAAAAGTGTTTTGTAATATAACATGAACACACGCATTGTACCTAACAATTATTTATTTATATTGTTTCTTTTTCTTTTGTGTTTTTTCTTCTGTGGATTAATTTGTATGTATGAACTGTTTACCACAAGACTAGTTATTTGTACAAGTACATGTACGCAAGTAAGTGGGGTCAATTTGTGGACTTTTTAAAATTGCTCAATTACCACACCATGATGGCAAATCCATCATGGCAAAGATTTTATTTTTTCTCATGTAAGTCTGCACTGAATGCGATGAGAGAGAAAAGCTTTATTCATGCGGGACTAGTTTCCCCAGTGAAGGTCATGTAAATTTGTCTTTCACAAACATCATTTGTGATTTCAATCTCGTCTGAATTGAACATGACTGTGTTTTGCTTACAAAAAAGCTAAAGAAAAAAAAATCACACCAAATTACCTACTGCTCTTCTTAACTCAGCTGACCTCTGGGAAGAAAGCAAACAAATACTCATTCTATCATCCACATCACTCTTCCTCATTTATTTTGACCTTTGTCTAATGGCTAAAGCTAATTTTCTTGTCTCTCTGCCAGATGCAGGTCCATTATGGATTTAAACCTTTTTGCCAATTTTCTAAGAAAAATACCTGGCAGCTCTAGTACTGCAGACAACATATTCTACACACACACACACACACACACACACACACACACACACACACACTCTCTCTCTCTATAAAAAAAAAAAACATGTTATATGAAAAAGCATAGCTCTCTGCAAATACCACACTGGATATTTATTCTCCTCTGGTTTCAATCAATAATCTGCATGCTTAATTATGATGTTAGTAATTACATAGTTGCACCCCCCTCTCTGTGCAGCTTGTTAATGCTAAAGGTTGGGTTGTTCTGCTAATTGGCTTTATTCACATTGGTGGTCTCTTATCAACAAGACTTTCTAGCAATGATACATGCATGCTGCCATCTCGCCCATCAATTGTATATAAATTGTCTGGATGTAACAATACACACTTTATTTCAATTAAAAGTACTCCGCAACATAATCATTTATAAAAATGTTTATGAATCGCAATCAGAAAACATGTTATATACAGTATCAATGGCTTTCCTTATCACCCCAGTGATTCAAAAGTTCATTACTAGTCTTTTGTATTAGCCAAGTAAAATATTTAAAAGCCAGTTGTAAATCAAAGCCACAGAGGAATTTTTGAAGTTTTGTGAAAATGAAATGATTTGATTGGCATTGGTGTTTTGATACTTGTAGGAAGCCGGACTAATAAAGCTCATTAAATCTCATTAAAATAAGACAAATAAACAAACAAACAGTAGAAAAACAAGCCGTTTACTGCAAACACTGGCAGAGAAGAAGAAACCTGTGGGGACGTGCTTATGAGAGAGACACGAGAGACTGCAAACATCAGACTAAAGGCTGTTGCTTGTGACAGAACCAGGGGCACTTGCTAAAAGTTCCTAAAGTTCCTAAAATATGCATATAATGATAATGTTGACAAAAATGTTTGCAGTGCATTATTGATAAGTTTAACACAGCACAGACACAGACATAGTGCATCCATTACAAGTAACACATGAACTTGTAGGTTTACTATAGAACAGCTGAAATGTGTTTAAAAGTGTGACTGACTGAATTGATTGGCTCGGTCTGACTCCCCCAAGCTCAAATGTCAAACTATGCCCATGAGCCTGTTCACATCAAGACAAACATTTGGTGTGGAAATTTGTATTATATATATGTCTTTCTGCCATAGTTTTTACACAATTTTCATGTCCTTTTATTTTATTAATGTAGTATCTGCAAGTAGTATATATATATATATATATATATATATATATATATATATATATATATATATATATTATATATATACTTTTAAGATTTGAAATACACAACATGTGCACATTTAATGCACACATTAGATACAATTAGGTACACTTCCTTTTTCACAGTGGGTGTGGCTTTGCTATGTAGTTGCAAAGTTTTTTTTAGCATGTTACCGTTTTGGTTACGCACAGGTCACCTGTAGTTTCACAGCCGAAAAAGAAAAAAAAAGAGACACAACAACACCATCTACCGGAGACCACAACAACAACAGATGCCTGTGTTTGTATGATGGGTATAAAGAGATATCAGCAACTCTAGATTAATTGAATATAAAGACATTTTTATCTATCATAACTTCTGGAGAGAAATGCCGCAGACACTGGACAAAGATGATTATCAAATGGAGTATAGTTTGAAATGCGTAAAAGCCAAAGTACAGTATACTTTGAGCTCAGAGCAGGTCCAATAAATCCCAGACACCATTATTAAACAAAACTGAAAACTTAACCTTAATTATAATTACATTTAACCATGGCAGTGAGAAGCCATGCATGGTTTTACCTGTGGTTATCAACTCAGGCACACTGTCAAAATACTTTAATTTAACCCTACAACAATTAAATGTTAACTTTTTATAGATGTTAACTGTTGGTAACATCAGTTCATGCTACTGCTGAATATGCATTTCAACTTAAATTTCTAATTTTATAGGCTTTTATAGGCTCCCCCATGCCCCACCCTCTTGGTCCCCTTCAAATTTTAAATTCATTGATCCGGGCCTCAAATGAAGCTAATTGAATAGCCTTGATATAGATCCTTATGTATTAGCAATGAGCTAAGTGGGGGGGGGGGGGGTCTGATCAAAGAAAAGTGGAGGAGAAAAATATAAGGGATATGTATATCAGGCCATTCAGAGCAAGTTTCTACCCTTCAGCAAGTAGGATTATGGACGGATAGAAAACAGCTTTAGGTTGATTTCTTACCTGGAACATGACCCTGTACTGCTCCTCGGGCTTCTGCACCACGCACATGTTACACCCCATCCTGACGTCTGAACCCTGACACCTTCAGGCCACGGACCTGCTCAGATCACCTATACAGAGCAACGGCTGTGCTTCTTCAGCCAAGCAGCAGATCCCAGATCCCCGGTGACAGCTCGGCTAAGTCCAGTGAGTTCAATGAACGTACTTGGGTCTTCAGTAGGAGAACCACATTAAAAGCATTTCTGGTTCAGAGACACATGCACGAATAAATCTCATGGCTTTAAAAAATGTCAGTTTTTAAACAGTCTATTTCATCCTACCTAACTAAAAAACTCCTCTGTACAAGAAGTCCAAACTCTCCTTTCTCAAGTCTATTGGGCAGCGTTAAAACAAATGAATTCCAGTATGTAAAAAAGTCCATTTGTGCTTGAAGTGAAATGTTGTAGTACAGCACTTCTTCTGTTCCTGTCCCCATTGATGTGCTTAATTCAGGGAATTCAGCTTGAAATAACGCTTCTGTGTTTGCTCTCACGCTTTTATCAAGGCCACTTCCACCAGCGCTTTTCTGGGACTACATCCAAATTACTCCTAAATCAGTAAATGCTGCATGTACGTGGTTGCGTTATGTTCCATGTTGCGTGTTTTATTCCAAAGCGATGGAAGGATAATTGGACAGATTGAATGTTCGGTCAAGAGAGACCTTAAAGGAAGAGCTCTCCAAGAATGAAAATTACTTTTGCCTCACAGTTTTTGACGAAATCTGTGGCTTTGTTTCAGGTTTTTGCTTCCAAAAAGTGGGCAGTTTAATTCCATTTTTTTATCTGCCAGAGTTTTTGACGGAAATTGAAAACAACAACTGGTCAAAACAGAATATTTTATCATAACACAACTATTTACTACAGAAGCCCTCAAGAGCGTCAGGTGTTTTTCATTTTGAATTGAACTGCAGACGAAATTCTTGACTGTATCTACTGATTATTTTCCACACATTTCCTCTTCACACAGTGAAACCTGAAATCCATGATTCTCTCCCAGATTCGATCAACTGCTGTGAATATTGAAGAGCGGTTTGAGTTTGCTTAACGCCTTCACGTATCCATACAGAATGATTTCAAGTGCCTCACTTTGGCTTTGTGCTTTTCCACCTGTTCCGCTTTCACTACGGTAGCTTTTCTTGTATCTCCCTCTTTGAACCTCTGCTTGAGTTTCTACATTCACGTAGGTGTTTCTTGTCAGTCTCTCATCTCTCAGAGACTCTGAACTGTGGAGTGCGCATTGCGCTCAGCTGGATAAAAATGCATGTTGCACGCTGGATGAATCGGTAAAAACTGGTTGCACATGTGAAAGCGTGAGGTGAGAGAGTCAGTGCGCTTGAGGAAAATTCAGTCCCACGCACTCCTACGTCCGTGTTAAACGCTTCTCCTTAGGTGCGAACAACAGCAAACATCTTTCACTTGACTGCCTGCCCATCTGTACATTTCACCACCATAGATACCAAACACCACCAGATCCGTCAAGATCGGACTGAGCAGGATGCATTAGAAGGAGCGGCTTCATGTACACTGAACTTTGGTTTCCAAAAAGAACAACTATTATGCATTTATATTTTATTTTGTAATAAAGCTCTGTACATTATGGTTATAATTAACCCAATTCCTCAACAGTGAGAATCTTGCATTATTTAGATCAATGAAGGAAAATTCAATTGAATAACACAAGCCCTTAATAGTGATCATTGGTGCTCTGTCACATAGAAATCAATTTCTTTCTTAACAAGATAGCAGTTGGATGTCTTTGGAGCTCAGTGGGTTTTGAAATGTAATTATCACACAAATGCTTGTCGTTCTGCTAGCACACTTTCGTGCAGAGGTGGCTGAGCTGTCCGAAGGTGCGTGTAAATCTTCATCTAATCTGAGGCAGCAGTCTTTACAAAAGAAACAGTTTGTAGCTAGTTTGCACTACTAGCTGATTTGATTAGCTTTTCCTTTCCTCTTTCTGTCTACTTCACACTTTCTCATCACTTCTTGTTTAGTTTCTCAGGGAACTATCACTAAAAATGCTGTCACAGGATTACCACTTAAGCACTGCTCATTTTAAACAGAACTCTTTATTCATATTTTCCAAATGCTGACTCTCAAACAAACCGGTGTTTATTTGAACACACTTCACGACGGCTGAACGCTTTAACCTCATTAAACTGTCAAAGGGCTGGTGTTGATTCACGCACCCTGCTGTTTGAGATTACAGGCTAGCCGTTCATGCTGCAGTAATGTGCCAGACGGACTGAGCGCACTCTGAGACGTTAACAGGCGTCGCCCTCGTACGCCCACATACACAGACGGGTCAAATGTGACCACACACACTCATGCAAACACAGAAGACTGGCATATTTCACCTGAAATAACCTCAGAGAGTTTAACATAGGAGCAGGACGGCTTGTGAAGACTTTGAGGGAAAGATTTCAGAAAAAAAATAGCGCAACAGTCTCAGAAGTATTCCTCAACTAGACGGCATCCAACATCAACACACCCTTCAGTCTCCAACAAGTATGAAAAAGCCATGAGTCGTGAGAAAGAAAAAGAAAAATCAGACTCTAAAAGAAAGAAAGTCAGGTATGAGGCGTGTCATCCCTCTTTCTCTTCTTCCTCTCAAGAGTGCTGCGTCCTTTTGTTTGGCCAGGATTTGAATAATCCATACTGGCATGTTTCTTTTCCCGAAAATCCTTAAGCAGTGTTTATGGGAAAAAGCCACCAAACTGGATCAGTTCCTCCAGCTGAGGGGTGAAATTCTGGTCCCGTTCAGAGCAGCGTCACTGTGATGGAGGAGAGGAGGACGGGAGTGGGGCGAGCAGGCAGGTGAGGGGAGGTTGCTGCTGTCTCGTCCCCTCGTGTGAGCCACTGAATAAACTCCCCCACTGCAGCGCAGAGAGAGAGAGAGAGAGAGAGAGAGAGAGAGAGAGGCACACAAAGACATTAAATGCTCTGTAAAGACACACACACACTCTAGTGCTCACAATGACTGGAGGAACAGTTTAGGATGCAACAGAAATTCACATCTTCCAGCCCCTCTCTCTCTCTCTCTCTCTCTCACTCACACACACACACACACACACACACACACTTTCTTTCCCCTCTGCCTTTTCTCTGATTTCGATTCAGTCCCTCTCTATGCATCTCTCTCTCTCTGTTTTTGAAGGCGAGTTATTAATGTCCAGTTTCAGTTGAATTGAATTCAGATAGCTTTAATGGCATGACAAAAGTACATTTTAAAACGACACAGAAAATAGAAAATAGTCAAAGTGAACAACTGAAACAGGGTTTGAAAAACACCGAGGGAAAAAAAGTGCTTCTGAACAATCTGCTTACTCCCTACTGATGGATGTTTTTAGGGGTAGACGTCATGCTTACTTTTTTTCTAAAAAGTTTTTTGCAAACCTGATATTATGGGAAATTATTTGACGAGGTGGTGTTTTTGATCCAAACATCATACAAACACTTACTCACATTGTATTTACAAAAACATACATTTTTTAGAAAAAAGAATGAGGCTAACTACCCCTGAACCTAATCATCAATCGTACAAAAAATAAATAAAATAAATGTACAAATCAAATTGCACAAATTCGTAAGAAATAGTCACCAATTCGCCAAAACTTATAGTTACAAATTCCCATGAAATAGTATTGGCTTTGTACAACTCAAATCATACAAATTCATATGGATTCGCAACCACTTTGGAAAATCGTAAATTAATTAAATTTTCTTGTGAAATTAGGAGAACCTCAATATGCACAATGAAACAAAATTAAAAAAAGCTAATGGTAATTAAGGCCACATCCACACGGAGACGCGGTTCGCTGTATACACATACATTTTGTATTGTATAGGCGTTTCGTCCACACGGATCTGGTGTTTTGGGAGAGTGAAACCGATATTTTTTGAAAGCAAGTCCGAGAGCGGATAAATCTGAAAACACCGCCCTTGTGTTTTCGTGTGGACAGCGAATCCGTATTTTCTGAAATGATGACGTCATCAGCCCATGTCTCGCCCTAGTCAGACACCGCTACGTCACGTAACAGCAACAAAACATGAATAAACATTGAACGATTGTCTTTTTATTAACTAACATTAACACAGATTAATAAATGTATTGTTCCATGTTCGTTTGTATACCCAAGGTTTATGTGCATAGTCCAAGTCTTCTTCTCTGTTTATACTACATTGTTTTGTGTCAGTTTCGTGGTTTCGTGTGGATGCAGATATTTCTTGAAACGAGGAGGAAAAAAAGATCGGATAGGGAAAGCTTTGGCTTTGTGTGGACGTACCCTAAGGCTGGGCAATAAAACAATAATGATAATTATCACAATATATTTTTCCTCAATAGAATGATAATACATGTTCGATAAATGTATGATATAATGTTTATGCACCAAAAGCAGAACAAAACAGCGTTAACGGTGCCACATGTATCAATTATAAGCTGTGCTCAAACGACAGCGTGGCGTTTACTCGCCGAAGTCTCGATCACACGCCAGAGCTGTGAGATCCAGCGAGACGCGCTTGACTTCAGCGAAGAACACAAATGTCTCTGTGATTTAATTTAAAGCAAGATAAAAACAGCACTGACAAACTCGAGAAACAAGGCTTTTCCATGGATTTACTGCAGTAACAGTAATTTACACAATTAACTGTCTAATTACAACTTTCACTCAGGAGAAGAAATCTGACTGACATTTATTGTGAAAATTATCAATATTGACTGATATGAACTTTTTGTTTGTGATCATTTATTTGGCCATATCGCCCAGCCCTAATGGTAATATAACATGATTAAAATAAATAAACAACAGAATATAATTTTAATTAATATGACATGAATCAGACAAAATATAAATTTATTTTGAATAAATTAAAGGTACTCTCCTTCACTTTTTTCCTTAAATGCCCCCCCCCCTCCCCCTGTCTCTCTCTTACTGATCCCTTCTTCTGCATAATGCATTTTTTAAACACCTGTGTACTAATGGATGTATGTGATGCATATGGTCATGGATTCATTTCTGTTGAGCATGATTCGGGTTTGGGATCTTTTGAAAATACGAATCATTTATCTTCTGTATGGATCAAAGCATCAAAGATCCACACCTAATGTCTGGGGCTGTGATCAGATGTGTTATCACGTAATTCACAAGAACTATTTATTTTATGCTGATGGAAACAAAGAGCACCTGAAAGAAAGCCGAAGGAAAATGAGAGAATGAGTGGACAGGATTAGACGCAGAAGAGAAACTAGGTAACAGGTGTGAGACCATGATGAAAGCTGAGAAACAGCCAAGAGCTGTAATGTAATTAGTGCGTGTGTGTGTGTGTGTGTGTGTGTGTGTGTGTGTGTGTGTGTGTGTGTGTGTGTGTGTGTGTGAAGGGAGGGCATCACTGAGGGTTTTGGCAAGACAGGAAAACTTGAACTGCTGGTTTATGGACATAACCCTGATTCCTGAGACACTGGACAAACATCCCACAAATTTACATTAACATTAGTTAAAACAGAGAAATAGCAACATTTAAACTCAAATTAATTAGAGATGATCACTACAAAACAACGTAAATAAATAGTTTTATGTCCTCTTTGTGTCAAATAATAGCATTACATTGTCACCAACCTATCCTCAGACCATAACTCAATACTTCATAGAGATTAAAATATATAATACATTTTACAGTATATAGAGAAAAAAACTTTTGGAGAAAATTCAGAGAAATATGATAGATCACACACACACACACACACACACACACACACACACACACACACACACACACACACACACACACACACACACACACACACACACACACACACACACACAATGTGGTTTGGTGTTGGGTTGTAACAGGATTAGTGTTGTGCAGAATGTGTGTGAGCGCTCATACTCTTCAATCTGTCCTGAGGGAAACACAGCTAGACACACACCAAATATATCTGCACATGAAATTTAACCTCTTTTTGGAATATATCATGGAAATACATTTGTTTATCCTCAGAATATATATATATATATATATATATATATATATATATATGTATATATATATATATATATATATATATATGTATATATATATATATATATATATATATATATATATATATATATATATATATATATATATATATATATATATATATGTATATATATATATATATATATATATATATATATATATATATATATATATATATATATATATATATATATATATATATATATATATATATATATATATATATATATATATATATGTATATATATATATATAAACGATTTTAAGCACGACGTGGAGGCCAAGAACCACCCCATGCAAAGCATTAAAATGGTTTCATGCAAAGCTAGCCGTGCATTATCTGCTTATACCGTGGGCATTTGCCAGCATTGACTACTTAAAAGCTGTTTATGATGTTTGCAGTGCAATATTTAACTGAAAGGGTCAAAATGACGGTTTCCTTTCGAGAAGGTCTCTCGACTTTGCATACAGTGTAAGCTGATCGCTAAGTGGAAACACCTTTCTCCTCAAATATTGAAGCCTTATTCTCTTAACACCATTGCATCGCAATAGCGCTCGAGCATGCAAAAAGGGGGCAGGAAAGCACCCTATATAAGCGGCACAGACTCAATAGAGTGGCATTTCATCAGAATCTTTCTCCTTCATTATAATGCTCCAGTCTCTGCCGTTGATTCATCAAAGAGGAATTTGCTTTGCTAATCCCTTACACGTTTCGGTGGAGAATGGATTGAAGATATCATTTATGTTTACCCGATCAGCGCGAGACCCACTGGGATCCCCTGAGGGCCATAACTTCCTGAATTGTGATGCTTAAAAAGTGAGCAGCAGAATTCTCCAGGATTAGTTAGCCTTCGCGCAGCTGCACGTCTCAACTGCTCTCGTCAAGCAGCTGAGGAAGAAGCACCGAAATCACACCGATTTGGAGCACAAAGTATTAAGTAGTGAGTTTATGCTGGCTCACAGGTCCCGCTGACCCCCTACACTCTGAATGTGCTTACTACATATCCCAGCCAAGGCGCTTCAGATGCTCACATAACATGTATCAGTGCCCTGCCTCAGAGCCTGCTAGATCGCAGATTACTCCAGCTGCTTACTTAGCCTCATTAGATCTAGCATTCTGCCAACTTCAAATCAGATACAGAGATGAAATAGTGCAGTAAGACCACATTTATTTGAATGAATTATTGATCGATAGAGAGAGAGAGAGAGAGAGAGAGAGAGAGAGAGAGAGAGAGAGAGATTAGAGTTGTGTGTGTGAATTACCTGCGTCTGCGCATCTCTTGCTACAAACAATGAAGCTGTTTAGTTAATTCAAAAACAGCGCTTTTACCCCCTCCTTGCTGAGAAATACAATGAAGTGATCTAGTATCTAGGTCATTTTATTAATAAAAGTCGCAGGGGAGTGCTGAGATTAAATATATTCTTGCACAAATTAAAAATTAAGGTTCTTTATTGGCATTGATGGTTCGATAATGAACTCTTCTTTGTATATATAGAATCCAGTCCTACAAACACTGTTCTCTTAATAATATTTTTATATTTATTCATTTTTATTGAAGGAGTTACATGTGTGCTGGACACCTGATTGTTCATTTAAAAATAATAAATAAATAAATAAATAAATAAATAACATTTGTAAATACATAGTATATAAATAAATATGTTTTGTTTTAGACAATTGCAGTTGGGACATATAAATATTAAGGGGTCGTTTACACATTTTCAAATAAAAACTGAAACATTTTTTATGCATTTTGTTTTTCATTTACATGACAATGCCGTTTTGCAAACTTTTGAACACAAATTCCAGTGTGCAAGCTTTTGATACCGTTATACTCCCCATGTTAACTACAAAAATGTAGAAATGTGAAAAAGGTGACATCATGCACATACATATTACATGTTCAGGCAAATGTGAGTACTTGACAACCATATTACAGTGTTTTTAGGTTTTTTTGCAGATCCGTGTGAACAGGGATAATTTTGACAACATTGTCATCTGTATGCAAAAAAAAAAAAAAAAGGCAAAGGAAACACTTTCTAGTGCATTTTTGTTTTGTAAATGTACCCTTAAATATGCAGCTCTGACCTGTGTCTATCTGTGACTAGTAGTATATTTTACTGTGCCCTAAACAGAGACAAAACAGTCCAGTCTCCAGCTCAAGTTTATTCCATTTAAAATCTCTTCATTGATAAGCACCAGTGAAACATTTCTAAGAAGGATAAACTACATGCTATATTAGATAAAAAATTCTTTCAGCAGAGCTGTCTGGGATAGTACTGTCCCTATTTGTAGTTTTAGGTGCTCCATAATTCATGAGACAAGAGGTTTTGTCCATTTAGTCTTTGTGATCTGTCAGTCAGCTGCTAATGAGCAGTGATGGTAATCCAGAGTTTAACAGAGTATCTTAAGTAGGTAGGCCACGCCCACTCCTTGATGCAGCCAATCAGCAGTCATCAAAATAATCATATCCCCCAGCTGGATGATTCATCTCTGTGATATTTATCAACACACTGGCAAATGTGAACTGAAATGTCAAGTGCAAATATTTTTCACAGCCAGACAGAAATGCAGTTTGTAGTCTGATGACAAAAGTTTTTGGCTGTTAATTCTAATAAAATTTGGGTAATAATCTTGAAGACACCACATTAGTTTTTGCTCCCTATCATATTTTATTTATGACTATTTCCAACAGTTGCCAGTTCATCCAAAAATAAAAAATAAAAAATGCTGAAAATTTGCTCTCCCTCAGGCAATCCAACTTGATGATGAGTTTGTTTCGTCATTGGAACAGATTTGGAGAAATGTAGCATTACTGTCTCAGCAATGGATGCTCTGCAGTGAATGGGTGCCGTCAGAATGAGAGTCCAAACAGCTGATAAAAACATCACAATAATCCACAAGTAATCCACACCACTCCAGTCCATCAGTTAATGTCTTGTGAAGTGAAAAACTGCTTGCTTGTTAATCCATCACTTAGGTATTTTAACTTTAAACTATCACTTCTGGCCAAAATATGAATTCATAATCCAAAGGGAATAAAAGTCCTTTATCTGTTCATTTCAATCATTTTATTTCTTACAAACACAAATTTTATTATTTTTCACCCATGTAGTTTTCATGCTAAATATTCACTGAAAAGACGCAGTGCCCAGTGTCTTTTGTAAGGTTAAAATTCTGTGGCAAGAATGTGAATTTGCAGCACCTGTCTGTGCAACAGACAAGACAGAAAGAAAGAAAGCGAGAAGGAATATGAGCAGAATTTTAACAATGTTCTCATAATTTATTTAGTGCTTAAGGGGATGAAGCAATCGTTAAATAACCAACCTGACACAGCTGCAGAGATGTGTGCATGTATACACCTGTCTGTTTCATTGCTTCTCTCTGAGTACATTTACATGGAAATACATATTCTGAATATTCATGCTTATATATCTATCACCAGCAATCAAACTTGGGTTGAAATGACATGATGGTGAATAAACAATTCAGTTACTGACTTATTTGTAAGATGAGTGTCTCTGTTGATCTTTCAGCTTCTGTTTCTAAGTAGTCAGCCAGCAAAATATCATTAGGCAAAAATCCCAGTGCCCATGTATATTAAATATTAAATCTGACTGTTATGCATATTATGATCATTGAAGGTGGACATACAGTACAAGTCTCTTGCCATCACAGGAATAAATTACACTTAAAATATATTAAAATAGTAAACCTTTTAAATTGTAATAACTTTCAATTTTTTTTTTTTATTCTTAACAATATTACTGTTTTTACTGTATTTTGATCAAATAAATGCTACTGATTTGGTGAGCATAAGGGACTACTTTCATAAACATAAAAAATCCTAATTATTTCAAACTTTTGACAGGTAGCATATTATTAATAATATTTAGAGTAATCCTTTGAAATAATGAGCTGTATTAACTTCAGGGTACTAACTGTTCCCTTTAAGTCGGTCACTTTGACATTGTGTTGCACGTGGGAGTCCAGACACCTCTGACATCATTGAGAACAGGCCAATGAAATTGGTGAGCAAAATTTGCATTGCTGGCCACACCCTGGATATCCGGACTCGTAACACAGTCCAGCAGCTGTGGTGTTTATAGGCACCCCTAGAGTTGGAATTTTGACCCAATGTTGAAGTGACCAACTGAAAGGGAACGTCTCAGTTACGTATGGTAACCCCGTCCCCTGACTCAGAGAACATAGACACTCTTTTCCACAACCCACAACAAAAAAATTATTCCTAACTTAAACACATACATCTCGACTCCTTAGAACAAAAGGAGTGAGCAAATGCCACGCTGGCCTATTTATACCAAGGTACCCGGGGCGTGGCCAGCTATGCAAATTTTGCTCACCAGTTTCATTGGCCTTTTCTCAATGATGTCAGAGGTGTCTGGGCTCCCTCCATCAGGGAAAGAGGGTCACCATACGTAACCGATACATTTTCAGAAGATGATCTTATGGGTTAAAAGAGAGAGATACAGCTGTGACAGAGTGACTATTGAGTGTAATATAATATCTGTTTCCTCAGGCTGAGAGATTATCATGACTGCAAATCTGTTGCGTCAATAGTAAATGACTGTGATTTCTCTTTGGTTTTGTCAAGCCATGTTCAAACATCTCCCTCTGTCTCCATCCCTCATCTCTGTCTCTCTCGCTGTCTTTCCTCAGAGGAAAACCTCTTTAATGAGTCTCATTAATGAAGACGACAACAACAGAATGTTTTGGGCATATGTGCAAATATTGTAAATGAAAACTCTGACTTTTTTTTTTATTATTATTCAGTGACAGAGCCCACTGAAAGCAAAATGCTAAATTAACTACTATAACAGACTGATAAAATGCATACTATGCATTCAAGTCATGTCAGAAAGACCATATTTACGAGCTGAACACACATGAGCAGCACCACAACATAGTAATCACAGGTGGAAAAGTGGGGAAACAGATAAAACATGGCAGACACAATGGATGCAGCACCTGATGTACTGCAGCATGTACAAAATACGATAGCATTGTATATTTTTGCATCTCCATTTTCCACACAATGTCGTAAAAATGAACATCCCAGGAGGACTTGCACTCACCAAAAATGTCAATAAAAGACAAAAAACTGCAACAGTAATTTCTTGAGATCTTTTTATTTATTTATTTTTTCAATGGAGGCAGGGGATATTGTTTCACAGCTCACATTACAGTAGCTCATAAGTGAGTATAAGGCTTGCGATATGTTTTCACATGATATGATATTGATTGATGCATCAAATCAAATGTCTAATGATAATATGAATCAACCAAGCAGCAACCTTCCGTCTCTCTTTTGAGTCCAAGATGGAATTGACTTAAACTGCAATTAATCAACTGGCCGCTAGAGGCTGGCTCCAAAAGGAAGTCGATCACATAGACTGAAAAAAAAACATGTTTACAGACTGGCACAAAAAGTGGTTTTGGTCTATTTAGCTAATTTTGCCCTTCATGACAACTGTGAGGAGGGTGAATTTTTTCTATAACTCATCCGTTTACATTATATTAAGATTTAAAGTTCTGCATTATTAAGGGTGTGGCCCCTCAAGGGACACGGGAGTGGATTCCCGCTGCTGTCACCACCGTCGAGGGAGGCGGGCAAAGTTTCAGCAACCAGGCACCTCAGCTACACCCACGCTCCGCTCTTTGCCAATTTTTGATTATCCGGGAGTGACGCGTGGTGACACGCTGCCAAGATGGCGATGGCTGCCTCCGCCCTCTTTGGGCTTCAGAGATGCTCTTCAGAAACCTACGGGTGACGTCACAGACACTACGCCCATTGTTTTATACAGTCTATGGTATCAACGGGTAAAAAGACAATACCCTGTAGTATAATTAGGCAACTTCATTTAAACACTGTCCACATTTTCATGCAATGTCTATCTAAGCATTAGCACAAACGAGAGCATTCTCATTTAAACTCACCTGTCAGGGTTCATTAATAAGGACTGCATGAAGGCCCAGGGCAAGCAGTGTAAAAGACGCCCAGGACAGTTGACGGAACTGTGTGCTGTGTGAGAAGATTTTCTGTACTCAGTGTGTGAATACTTGAGTTCTCTTTTGCTTCTTTTTGTGCTTGATCAAACAAATACAGACAAAATTACATCAAAATGTGCGTCTAGGCGAATAACACAGTCAGTTAAGCCTATGTCTTAATGTGTTTACTCTTATATTCTAGGATAGAAAGATAAGGTGTATCAGTGCTGTATATTAGATCTGTGCATTCTTAAAGTGAAAGCAGACCAATAATAAACCTGCCTCTATCAAAGAAAAATATCTCACTGCTCTTCACTGAATAACTTTTGTAACTTTAATAATATTTAATCTATATTTAATTTATACAGTGAAGACTCTGCATTGTTACTTTACATTTGATTAAATTTATATATCCGAAAACTTCTTTTAGACCTAAAAATTAAGCTTTAACAGCTTTATTTTTGTCATTTCTATTTTTCACATTTATTTTCTTTCTTTATTATATATATATATATATATAATGTAGGCCTATTTTTTTTGTGTGTGTGAATGTCCCAGTTGGTGTACAGGATGTGGGAATTTCAGATAAATGTTCATGTTATATATTTTGGTTGCATTTGTGATTTAATAATGGTTGTGTAAAAGAGGTACAGTACATAATATTATAATATCAATACAGTATATCAATCTATATACTCAATCGTATCATATAGAATTTTTTTAGGTATTGCAAATATCACAACACTGGATATAAGAATCAATATCATATCATATTGTGATGAACCGTCTGATTTACACCCCTATGTCACAGTACACTGTAACAGATCTGCAAACTGCTTACATCATCAGGATTCTGAAATATTCTTTGAATAGTGATTGTGTTTGTCAAACGTGTAACTTGCATCAAGACTGACAAATGTATGGTTTTCAAACAATGGATTTTGTATTGTACTGTGGGGCTTTTCACATTTGTTAACTCTGGGTCATTCTAAATCCAGGGTAAACAAATCCTGTGTTATCTTGCTTCATAGTTCAGATTGTTTATACATCGGTTATACAACTGTTGGTTGCTAAGCATCTAGCCGTAACATTCTAACACTGCTTAATTTCACACTGTACATGTTTGGCACCGCAACGCAGGGTTAAGTGCATTATGAAAAGCCTTTATTTTGCTTCATAGAAGTCACTATTGCAAAATAATTGTTTCAATATTATATAATAATCTCAAAGGCTTCATTGTGCTGCTTCCTTTTTTTCACTCAAGGATGCAGTGGGCAAAAGTGTATGTTTTTCAAACAGGGATGAATGGATGGCATGATGTTCAATGAGAATCAGAAAGAGAGATGGGCTCAATGTCAGCTGAGGTTAATTGGCTGTGAGATGAAGCTTTGATAGCTAATGGTGGGAAAGCTGCTTAACCAGCTGAAGGTGGAGACTAGTCACATACATTGGGGGCTGGGAAAACAATATTGACAACCAATAGATAAAAGGAAGGACTGATATGCAAGGTGGTTATAAATGATTGGCCAAAGGATGGGAAAAGAAACAGCCCTGCCAGAAAATCCATTTACTGGTTTCCAACTGGTCATTAATTGGTCAGCCACCTACCATGTTCCAACAAACAGCTTGATCACCTTGAGCTAGACTGAAACACTGCTACCATGATGGGTTTAGACAGAGAGGAAGATCTTTGGGCAAAGGATCAATAATTATTCCAAATGTAGTTTAATAATAATAAAAAAATAAATAAATAAAATTGAACATTTTATACATTGTCATGTCAAATGTCTTTGTTTAGATACTTTTTATTGTTTCCAAATATTAAGAAAAGGAATTACATATATACTGCTACAGTAACCACACTCCAACCAAAGAACACCTGCTCTACCCCTGACATAAGAGCCATAAGAAACATTTACACATACAGAAAATGACAGCTCAGCATGTGTAATTACCAGTGAAAAAAAATATATATATACATATATATATGTTAAAGTGAGTCATAAACACAGTTCACACATTAACACATAGTCATTAAACACTTGATCACATTATTTGGTATTACTCAAGAGTCAGTCCATTCTGATAAAAAAAACAAACAAACAAAAAAAAAAAAACACCTTAGGAAGGAGTCCCAGATCTTGTATAATATGTGATTTTTTTTTGGTTGATTGAGTAAATGAGTCTTTCCACTGCTATACAAGAAGACAATTATTTAATCCAGAGTGACTGGATTACTGGATTAGTTTAAAACGGGTATTGAATTGATCGATAATGCTTGCACTTGAACACAGCTTTCTTCCCATTCATTTTCTGTAACATCCATCAGAAGATCATCAATCCAAGCCAATCTTTTATCATTTGTAGATTCTTTGGAAGCATTAACAAATTTGCTATACAGCGTAGAAATTTTGTATGTAACACTGGGATCTTTAACTACCATTTCTTCTAAACTACTTAGAGTAGGACAATGATATTAATGAGTTTTAGATCATATAAAATTACGGATCTGAAGATACTTAAAAAATGAGACTGAGGAATTTTGTGTCTTTTCTTTAAGGTTTCAGTATATTATCTTCATAAAGATCTACAATCTTCTCTAAGCCTTTCTGTAACCACATCTTAAAACCCATGTCTGATTTCCCCTGGAACAAAGAATGCATTACCCCAAATGGGAGAGAATTGAGATAATACCAGCATTTCTCCCAGCTCATCATGAGACTCATGCCATATTAAAACTTTTTACAAATGGGTTACTGTAGATGTATTTTGTTTGAGTCTTTGTAAGGAATCAGAATATAAATACGTGTCAAGACTCAAATTACCTGTACCATTCTTTTCAATCTGTACCCTTGAAATGTAAGATGAGCCAGCAAACCAGAAACATGCCGATCTCAGCTGGGCTGCCTTAAAATACCAAAAAAAAAAAAGATTAGGGAGTCACAGTCCAGCTCATTCATAAGGAAGGTACAGAAGTAATAAGTGAAGCCTGGAGCATCTCTTATTCCAGATAAATTTAACAAATACCTTCTTCATATTTGAAAAAAGGAAGGAGGAGGAGTTAGGGGAATTGACTGAAACAAATATAAAAATTTAGGGAGTATATTCATTTTAATGGTGTTCACCCTTCCAATAGTAGTAAGAGGGAGAGACATCCTGTCCATCTGTCCTGAGGCTTATGTAGTTTGGGAATGAGTGTCATTAATGCAGCTCTAAGAGAAGGGGCGAGACAGCCCTCTAGTAGAGACTCTTCATACATTTCTATCAGAGGAAACGATAATTTATCTTTAAAAGCTTTGTATATATCAGTTGGTATTCCATCTGGTCCAGCTGTTTTACCACTCTTCATATTCACTGTAGTTTTTAAAACTTCTTTATTATTTAGAGGTTCCTCCAGTTGTCTTTTGGCTTCACTGCTTATAGAAGAGATCTTAAGATTATCTAAAAATAAGGTTTGCTCCATACTCCGTCCTGCAGATTCTGCAGTATATAACAATTGGAAAAATTTAGTAAAAAAGTCTTGTTAATGTCCACTGGATCTGATGTCAGATTACCAGCTGTTGTATAAATATTATTTATTGCTTTACTTGATTGTAATTGTTTAATCTGCCATGCTAAAAGTCTGCCTGACTTCTCTCCATACCCATAAAATGTTTGTTTGAGACGAATTAAACTGGCTTCAGATTGGCTGCAGACAGTTCATTATAATGCACTCTTAAAATGAGCAGCTCCTGCTTAAGTAAGCTTGAATTTGACAGATCCGAATATATATCTTCTTCTAATTTCCATATTCTTTCTTCTAAATTTTGTAATTCCAATTTTATTTTATTACTCACGGAACATAGCTTAATATTTGGCCCCTCATGTATGCTTTAAAAGCTTCCCATCTAACAGATGCAGATGTTTATTTCAAATTAGTTTTAAAGAATAAATCAATATGAATATAAATTGAATAAAATTATATAATTTAGTTTATCATAAATGCTTGTCAGTAGTACAGTAATAAGATTTCTTTCTTAAAGCACAAGGTAAGGTGTATTTCTTTTTCACAAGGGACAGTCCAACACACGAAATAAGCGAAAGCTGCTTTATGTGAGGAGCAGTACCTGTTCAGGTTGTGACTGTATGTTTTCTTGAGCAGAAAACTGTGACATTTCTTGTTATGTTACTTTCATAGATAATGACAACTAGCCTAGAGGAAGCATGGTATTTCTTAGAAAGGTACATGACACATTGAGATATAGATTCAAGTGCTTCTAGGGATGAGCAGCTATGCATCAGTTGCAGCAAAACTCATATTTGCTGAATTCTGAATTTCATAAATGCATTGATGTATTAAATATTAAATATTTTGTTTTATTGTTATATTAATTAATTAATTAATTTATTTTTTTGCATTTGCAATATTGTGTGGAAAAAAACATGCAACAGAGTACTTGAAATTAAAATATATGGGCAAATCAGTGTGTGTGTGTGTGTGTGTGTGCTGTTAGGTGCTATTGACAAAAGATATCTCATTGACAAAGGATATCTGTGTGAAACACACCATTCTTAATGTTCATGCCTTGTAAAACTTTATTTTACTAGCAACATTTTTCTATTTACTTTGGCAATATTGTGTGTAAAACTAAATATGTTGCGATTAAAATATATAGAAAAATGAATGTGTGTGTTTGTGTGTAAGGTGCCAAAGCTGTATAAACTGAATGATAAAAATAAGAAAGGCAATGAATGTGAAAGAAAAAGAAAGAAATGAATCCCAGGTATTGAGAAACATGCTGCCTATGCAGGATTCTGTTTGTTTGTTTAATTGCTTCTTCTTTGCAAATGTTCTGAATGCTGCCATTTCATTTCACCTCAAACTCAGCATTAAATCTATTTTATGCTCTCAAAAAAATATCAATCTGCCAGAATACAAAAAATGCATACAGTAAAGTCTGGTCAACAGCTTCTTATTAGATACGCAGTGTGCTTCTCACAAACATTGCAGTTTTTTCCCCTGTTTTGCTTTCGTCTCTAGAGAGCCCAGACTCAATCAATATTCTAATCACAAATCTGCCTCAAGCAATTTTTCTACATAAACAGCACAAACCACTCTTAGGGGTACAGAAATCTCTCTCTTATTTTCCTCTAAACACCATTCCTCTCCTATTCATCCCTTGATAAGCAGTTTCATGGAGATTAGGGTTACTGTTTGCACATCTCTGTGTTGATTTAATCCAAATCATTATGGGAGCAGTGGCTGTGGATACTGTCTTGATCATTGCTAATAAACAACACCCCTGGGCGTTCGGTACCCATGATACAATTTGTGCTAAGATTGCATATGGAGTATGGAGTTTTTATTTTTTTACTTTTTATCAAAAACTTTCAAAATATTAGACTTTTTGTTGGATATTAATATCTCCCGCTCTCAAATTAAATGCAGTCCTTTGCTCATAAAATTCTCTGTGAGAGATTTTCAGTCCACTTTATGCTCTTGCATTATTGAAATTAAATCAGACGAGACAACATCTGAATAGCAATGAGTTGAGCTGCAGAGCTTCTTCACTGTAGTTAGATTTGCTGAATTTAGCACTCATAACTCTTTTAACCCTAGTTTTTATGTACAAACCCTTTACAGCTGAAACTAGACAACTTTTGAAAGTGATCTGAATCAAGAATGAATCCAGAGTGAATGTGAATGAGAGGTATCTGGAGTTGACTAAAATAAGTGTTTGTAGTAGGGCTCTCAGTTCCAATTTTTAAGCTAATTAATTAAATGGTGTGGTGATTATATCTAATTAATCGCTAATGAAATATGGCTGTGAATGTACCCCTAAAAGTTTATTTAAAGCTATTATTTTGTTAAATTAGAAAAGTATCAAGTAGACATTATAAAAAGTAGCTTTAGTAAGAAATATTTTATTATTATATTATATATTATATTTTATATTTTATTAGAACACACATTTTATTACATATAAACGTTTAGGCTACAACAGCGTAACATTAACTATGGAACATGTAACGGTTCCCGTGGTGTGTGGATAATGTAGACATATTACTAAAAATAATGTTTTAGTTATCAGGAGAAACAAAAAGGACAAGCAATTTTAGTGGCTTTCCTCAATCACAGCTCATCAGAGTCTGGAGTAAAAACAGCGCATCACTATGACAAGCTCTCACATCCACTCCCCCATTGGCTGAAACGGCTTTGTTTCAAACTCAGCATTTAATGGTGATGAATAAACAAAAAGACTCAGTGTATAAAATTGACTTCCTTTTTTTTCTGTTTTATAAAATATAATAAATCATTTAAAAAAAAAAAATCACAAAACAGACATCACCCTTGTGACTACACAAGAAGATGATTTGAGAAACATCTCAGTATTTTTTTGTTCATGTGAAAGTCTTTGTTAACCAAAACAGCTTGGTTACCAAAAGTCTTCAAAATACCCTATTTTATGTTCCACACAAGAAAGTAAGTCATGCAGGTTTGTAACGACATGAGGGTGAGTAAATGATGACAGAATTTACATTGTTGGGCAAACTATTTCTTTAAGGTTTTTTTTTATGATACTCTAAATAAGACACTGAAACTGCCAGTAGTTGGCAGTAAATGTCTTTATGAATAAGTCATTGAATCATTCATTCATTCGATCTGTTCAAACTGCTGATTCATTCAGGAATGAAGTAAATGGATCTCTTTATCAATGCGTTATTGAATCATTGGTTCACATGAATCGTTCAAAACGCAGATTCATTCAGAAATGAATCACCACTGTGTTACTCTGAGATGCACACAGTTCTGCTATGGATTCATAGGCAATATTTTTGTTTGGTAAAATTGAGCAAAAACAGACAATATTGTATAAAATATAACACAATATGTACTTCTTATTACTGAACTGTTGTATAAATTCACATTTGCCCTCATGCTATTAGGACATAAACAGCACTCGTGTGATATCACTTGATATCAAATGATGTAAATATAAGTCAAAAACTCATCAGATGCCCATTTTCCAGAAGTTGGTATGATTCTTTAGAGTCTTCATAAAATGTCTGCAGCATACTTTGGTTAAAATTCCTCAGTGGTCGTGCAAAACAACACCTTTACCTTATCAAAAACAGCTCTGTTCATACCAACCCGTTTCGGTGCATGTCTCTTTAAATTATAATGAGCTACTTCTCACCCTGCCCCTCTCTTCCATTTTATTTGTGTATTTGGTGGTGCATTACTATCAAAAACAAAACTAATCCACCGCGTCCTCAGTGGCTCTGATGTCGGGAGAAAATGAAGACTCTTATGTTCACTTTTACATCCAACTACAAAACACCTGCATTGCTTATGAGACGTTGTCGCTACAGCTGCTCGAGCACAGAGAAAATACGGGGCTTGAGCAATATGATGTTATACTGCTCAGAAAATCAAAACGGCTTGATGATTAAGCCTGTTTAGGTATTTTGGGGATTAAAAAAAAAGGAGTGAATGGATTTTTATCATTGTATGTTGGTTGTGTCCACACACTGCTAAGACCCATTTATATGAAACACCATATAAAAGTGAATTTTGCATCTGATGTGGTACAACACAGACCCTCCTTGCATCAGGACATCCAAACTGGATGAAAGAGCCTGAGGAAACTAGTCAGAGACCAAGAGGCCGACAGCAACTCTGAAGCAGCTGCAGGAATTTATGACAAAGAGTTATCATTGTGTGCATGTGTAAGGCTGGAGTCGGATCGTCTGGACTGAGGGACGACTTCTCACTAAGAGAACAAAGGACATTCCTGATAATTAACATTTGAACACTCTCTTGAACACCCTCCTGCATAAGTAACAGTGCCATCAGAGACGCATCACGCCTAGCAGTTCACACCTCACCATCACACTCCCTCCTCACACTATGATCCCCATCCTTTCTCCCTCACCTGAAACTCACTCTAAATCTATGCAATGTAAAGTGTATACAACAAGTGACTATATATGTCTGGTATCATTTGAAATGTCTCAGTGTGCCTGGTACAATGGTCTCAACCTTACAAAAGTAGACTAAAAGATAATACAGATCCTAAGAGTCAAGAGATATTTTGATTACTGTAATGGGAGTGTCCTTTTCCAGGGACTTCCATGTAAATTACCCTCTGTTCCCTTTGAGGTGTAAACTACACTGGTCTGGGACCTGACTTAATCAAATTCCAATTGTTAGTTTCTGTCTTCATCTCGGGGGATGTTTGTCTTGGTCTGAGGTATTTAAAGGATTGCAGCAAAAGGATCAGCACGATTCTGTAACCAGAAAGCCCGTAGTGTGGTGTGTGTCTCTTCACTTCATACTATGTATTTCACTAGAAGTCAGGTATGCATCTTTCACTCTTAGATTCATCTTTGAGAATTTGATGTCTTGTATTGATTTGATATCTTTGAATTGGATATGTAATTGATAGAATACATATTTACCTGACTGATAGTAAATTGTTACATTTGATTTTATTCGGTGTTATTCTGTAATTATTGACTCTAGTAGATTATGTTGTATCCTTGTTAGAGACATGAGCACCTGAATGAACGAGTACAATAATATTAAAGAATAAATAGAATAATCAAAGGTGAGAATAATAATAATTAGAGACAGACAAACAACCAATTTGCCTTTCAACCTAATTCGAGTTCATACTAAAATGGAGTCAGATTAGATCATTAAATGGAGTCAGATTTGAGTTTAACCTAAACTGAATAACTCTACGCGCTGAAAAGACAGAACATGCAGGAAACCTTCAGCCAGCACCAGATACCTTCCTTGGACCGCGTGCGTGGACCCTACACATGTGACAACAATATCAACAATATATTCTCCACAAATGTGGCTTGTATGGGAGGGTTGCAAGAAAAAAGACATTCCTCAAGAAAGCCACATGCAGTCAGACTGAGATTTGCCAAAACACACCTTGAGGATTCTGAGGGAGATGAGAATAAAATTACCCACATAGCAAACGGACTTGGCCCAAATGTGGCCTCAAGCTGGCACTGCTGGCCTCCTGTCGGCAATGGCATGTACCCTTTCAGCCAGAGCTGGGCCATGTGTGGCAATGACGGCAGGGCGGGGATCCGGCAAACAATATGAGGGCCGACTGTTGGTGGGAGGAGTGTGGCCCAGATCAGTCAGGTGATATGTGGCCCAAATCAGGCTATGATCTGGCAGCATATTATGTGACCCATGATAAACAAGATGCATCCCAGACAGCAAGCAGTTTCAGCCCAGATCCAGCCCACATCTGGCCCAATAGTATGTTGCTGTCTGGGATGATAATGGTTAAATGATCACAGACATTTTTAATGAAGTGTAGTATTGTTAATATGTAGTCTTTGAAATGGCAAGTCAAAACAGAATGAAACATCATTTCAAAATTAAGCAAATTAGTCAAGTGCATTAAACTGCACTTAATTAAAATTTAATTAAATTTTATATTATTATTCTTGGTACAAATAATCTTAGAATCCTTACATGAAAAGAGAGAGAGAGAGCGAGAGAGAGAGAGAAAGAGTGAGAGAGAGATCATTTAACCATCATGTAATAATTATTTGGTTTACCATGAGGCACATCATTATTATTAGTATGCTGTCATGCACAAGCATTAAATAAAATGATCATGAAAGTATTTTATTTTTTATTTAAATCCTCTGTATCCATGTGATGCTTGGTGTGAGGAACAGAACAGATCCAAATTCAAACCGCATTCATCGGCGATTTGTATCTCCTTCCTCTGTAGCTATAGTAACAATTGAAAAATGTGCCCTTAATAAGTTTTACAACAAGTTTTACGGCAGCGATATCAAACGCTCATTGGCTCTCGCCGGTTTCGTCATAGATTGCGACATGCCGTGTTTCCGGTGATGCGTGTTTTGAATGAGAAACGCGCGCCTTAACGGAGTGGATCGGGATAGTATTTTCAGCGTTTAACAATTCAGATTATTCCCTGCTCCTCGCACTACTATTATATTCTTCCAGAGAGGACTGCAACTGCAATGTATCGTCATTTGGACTACTGTGGTACTGCTCTTTGACACACCTGTAATAAATTATTATGATTAAGTTACATGTATCTATCTGTTACGTTTCTCTTATAGAATGCATTCTTTATATAATCACTCTTTATTGGTTGATTTGTTCTTTATAAAAATAAATAGAAAAATCAATGCAAAATGTTTTTTTTTTTTAATTTATTTATTTTTTTAATTGCACAGTTACATGATGTGTGAGTTTTAAGTCTGATTTTCTATTCAGTTTAATGTACTTTATTGGCATAGTTTGTGTGTACATTAATGTACAGATGTGGGCCGGATCCGGGCCAACACTATGTTGCTGTCTGGTTTACCAAAGCATGTCACAAAATGAATAATTGTGATTATAGTAATATACAAGGCAATAATCTGAAATATTAAGATTCTGTATTCCCAGACAGCAATATAGTGTTGGTCCAGATCCGGCCCACATCTGGCCCGCATGAAATCCAACAAACTGCTTGCTGTCTGAGTTGGGTCTGGGCTATATAAGGCTCAGGTGTGGCTCAGATTTGGAGATTCTGGTTTACTTAAGGCTGAGAATTGGCACCAATAATAAAACCTGTTTTGGCCCAGTTCAGGGACAGTTCAGGGTGATTAACTGGCTGAGATTCGGCCCGGTTATGGCCCATGTGTGCCCCTTGTCTGTAATCCAGTTCTCGGCCACTTCAGGGCCGTCATTCTTTGCGGCACTTGGGCCGAGGGAAAAGTGATTGTGTGGCCCGGATCTGGGCCAGAAGACATTTGCTATGTGGGTAAATTATTTGGCCTCAACACCGAACGATATGTCTGATGGAAATCCAGTACAGCTCAGCATGAAAATAACATGAGCAGTTCTGCAAAGAAGAGTGAGCAAATATTGCAAAGTCTAGATGTGCAAATTTAGTAGAGACAGAGACAGGCCCCTACAGACTAAAGAAAGTGAAAGTGACGTAACATACAGCCAAGTATGGTGACCCATACTCAGAATTCGTGCTTTGCATTAAACCCATCCAAAGTGAACACACACCCGAAGCAGTGGGCAGCCATTTATGCAGCGGCGCCCGGGGAGCAGTTGGGGGTTCGGTGTGTTGCTCAAGGGCACCTCATTCATGGTATTGCTGGCCCAAGACTCGAACTCACAACCTTAGGGTTAGGAGTCAAACTCTCTAACCATTAGGCCACGACTTCCCCATAAAAGGAGACTGTCTTTGCATTGGCCGGGAATTGGACCCGGATCTCCCGCGTGGCAGGCGAGAATTCTACCACTGAACCACCAATAAAGGCTGTAATTAAAACAAAAAGTGGTTTAACAATATACTGACACAAGGGGGTGATCTTTTTTCCAACTCTGTGGTTCTGTGTTTTTTTTGTTTTTTGTTTTTTTTTTCTGACATGTTGGTGTTTTATCTTTCACTTGGATGTTATAAGCTGCGCTGAGTAAATACAGCTGGATAAAACAAAAACTGTCGATATTCATTTCAGGCTGCAGAGCAACAAAATGTGATACATTTAAGGGGGGGGGGTTCTTTCTATACTCATTGTATAGAATTATGGCGCCTATCGCAGCATTCCTATATAAGGTCTATTCGGTATTATTCAGCAGCTTTATCACTTGCTCAGGAGATAACTGCCTCCTCCATCCCCAACTCCTCCTTTCATCACAGTCAGGACTTGGCTTTCTGATATTCCTCACTGGATCAGACTCCTTTTATCTTGGATAATGTTGTCACACTAAAATTTAATTAAGAACATTAATAATATCTGCATTTGTTTCTTTTCTGTTTACCCTAAGGTGGTTATTGCAGCTCTCATTGCTCATTCATGACAGGCTGCATGGATCGGCAGGGAGTTTTTGCCCAGAACAGAACCATACTTTAGCTTAAAAAGATATGTAAAGTTTTACATATTAAGCCTTTAAGGATCAAACTAGGCATGCTTTGAATGTAAGTGAATGTAAATGGGAGTAACTTGGATCAAATTTCAGAGTAGCATTTTAGCTTTTAAAATATAGAAAATATGCAAAATGATAGAAAATTGTTTTTTTTTTTTTTTTTTTCCTATAATGATCAAACTAAGCATAATCTGAACCAGTGGATCTACAGGATATGCAAGTGATCTGAATCCAGGGTGAATGTGAATGGAAGTAATTTGGAGTTGTCTACAGATCAGTGTTTGTAGTAAATTAAAGGATTTTAATGTTACAACCATGCAGAGCAACAAGCTTCCTAAAACAACAGATTGTATAATTAAGTTTTCATTCAGGCAGATAGTCAGCCACCAGAGGGGCTTAGTTCCTCTTGGTTCAGAGGAAGTGTTTGTGTTGGTCCTAAAGGGAAACATTCCAGTCGCAATCACAAATGAGATCCATCTTAACAGGAAAATAGTCTCACATCCTCTCCAATGCGCAAATCCTCAGACACACCGCTATCTCCTTTCTGATTTGAAAGTAACACACCTTGCATGCAGATACATACACATTACAGCCAGACACAGAAGTGTGTGCCTTGCGGCTGTGTCAGATCAATACATCATTAGCTTGGTCCTCTTTCTGCAGTCCCTGTTCTTCCCTGCTTACATCAGCACTTTTAGACCATCTACAGCCTCCACCCAACTACACACATGTTCATCAAAGCTACAAATTCTTTTCATCTCCTGTAATTGATTAATATCAAGCCACTGTGATAAAACAACACACAGAAAGATCAAAGAGGTGATGAGGGGAATTTAAGGGAGATCAGCAAGGCATAAAGAAAAATGAGAGATGCCCGTGTTGGGGCAAAAAGGGATAGTGAGACAGAGAGATAGAGGGTGGACCAGAGAGCAGGGGGAGGTGTGGAGAGTCACATTAATGTAATGTTTTTTTCCGGTTTTGATTTATTATTTCCGTGCATTTTATTTCTATCTGAATTGCCTCTATTTGTTTGTGTCTGTGAGTTCACTGACTGAGCTGAGGAAACGCCTCGCTTATAACGTGCATTTGAAAAAGCAACACACACCATACATATGGAGTCAATTCAATGCCACATATACTTGCAAAAGAATTTAAATATTGCAAACGAAAATAATGTTTTGCAAACAAAAATGAAAGTATTGAGAAAAATAAATGTGCTTTTTGCAAACAAAAATAAAGAAAATTAAGTATTGTGAGAAAAAAAAAGAAGTTTTGCAAACAAAAATAAAAACAATTGCAAAATATAAATTATACAGAGCAAAAGCAATGATTTTGCAACACATATTTTCCATGGCCATAGCTACTAATTTATTTGCAATGCTGCTTTTATTTTTAATTTTTTCATTTCAGTCAAGTGTGAGCTTACGACACCATTTCTTCCCTTTGCGCTTCATGTTTCTGTGCATTTCACTTTCTGGCATTAGGTGTGTTCGACTTAATGCGGCACTGCGCAGACCGATTAGTGAGAGTAGCCGCTTGCAGTAGGGGGTGGAATTGAAAGCGGAGACACTTTCTGCTCCCGGTAGTGACACTCTCGCGGTGTTTGCATACTCTATCACAGATGAAGTGAATAACATTCAATATTTCTCAAATACACAGACGTTTCAGAAATGTTTTCATGAGCAACAGAAACAATTTTTATATACTGCTTGACACAACACCATCTGTTCAAGAATAAAGTTCAACATTAAATTAAATTAAATTTATGCATTTAGCAGACGCTTTTATCCAAAGCGACTTACTGTGCATTCAGGCTATCTATTTTTACCTATCATGTGTTCCCGGGGAATCAAACCCCCAACCTTGCGCTTGTTAACGCAATGCTCTATGGTATATATGTGGGGGTATATATGCTTTTATCAGTGTTTTTTTGATAAACGTGATTTAATATAATATTGCGACTACTGTTCTAAAAACAGATTTGTGAGCAGTATTGAAATTGTAGATGTTAGAAACACACATCATTGTTGTCATGTGGTGAATTTGGCCAATTGTGAAACAGCTGTAGCGGTACTTTGATGCCACACGTGACAGTGACGTGGCGTCGGCACCGGTACAAATCGGACAAAATTATTAACCGGCATGCACTGCTTCAAGTCAGCCAATGATAGGTCTGCGGGGTTAGAATAGCTGCAATGTATAGCATTTTAGGCAAAAGATAATTTGCATTTGATCACCTATGCTGGCTAAATAGATGCTTCTTTAATCTAGATTTAAAATGGAAGAATGTCTGAGCCCGGAACATTATCAGGAAGATTATTCCAGAGTTTCTAAGACAAATGTGAAAAAGCTTTACTAGATCAGTGCATTTATTTTTATTATTTTTTATATGAGGATACAGGACAAATGCATTAAATGCATGCAGGACAGGTGTATTTGCCAGCTGTGGAGGGTCTGCCCACACAGTCCCAATGGTACCACATGCCTTCTTCTCCTTTACTGTCTTTCTCCTGGTCTGACACTGAGGACACTGAGCTATCTGAAACAAAGGTGGGTCATAACCATTTTAAATTACTGTAATATTGCTTTAATGTAATTGCCAACATCTAATGTGTCATTTCTAACAATTAACTTACCCACTTGCAGATGTCCTGCTCTATGCCAGGCCAGTAAAATCTAAGGATTATAGCATTATGAGTTTTCTCAACTCCACACTGACCACCAAGTGGGCCTGCATGGAGCTCCACAAAGATGTTTTGTGCCTCCTTGGGTGAAAGGACAACTATAGCCAAATGCTGGCTCTTTTCTTTTTTCTTCTGTATATGTAATGCAGCTCGCCATCTGATATTAAATAAAATATTAAATAAAAGTAACAGTTGTATTACCTGTATGTGGTGAGACCAACTTAAAACACCCTTACCCTTCAGTGTGAAATTTTCACATCGTCTCTTTATATAATAGTGTTCCTTACTTGAGCAGTCTGGATATTGGTTATCCTGAAAAATGTTTTTGATCTCTTGAACCTTACTTGGCTCCATTTGTCTGGGCTGTATATGGCCTAGTATGGTGCTAATTACCACAAAGACATTGTATTTATAGACCTTTTCATCTGTGTTCCTAATTATTAGCAGACGAGAACACTGAAAAAACATGATGTGATTAATTAGGATAGAGAATATGTTAGTACCAATAGGTTGATACCACTCAAAAGAGATTACTGGCACAATCCAAAGTTATAGTTCATATAAACAGACCCTCGCTCATTAAACTGTATTTATAAATCTGACAGACTATTGTCACATTTTAGTTTAATAAGCCTGCAAAAAAGTAAATAATAAAGCTTTTCTTGTTCTAATTGATGTTCGGTAGAGAGGCATGGTATTCATGTGATAAATGATTGTAAATGATTATGTTGGTAAATCATTATGAGGTTAGTGATCTCTTTTAGAATATCAGCCATATTTCATATGCCATATAACCATATAGCCATATAACTCCTCAAACTCACCTCCACAGATGTCCACACTGCATTGAGCCAGATCAACACACGCAACACTGCTGGCCCATATGGCATTCCTGGACGTGTGCTTAGGCCATGTGCAGAGCAGCTTGCAGGGGTCTTCACAGACATTTTCAACCTCAAGTACTGCCTCCCACCCACACCAATTTGCCTACCGTAGAAATAGGAGCACAGAGGATGCAGTATGCACAGTGCTGCACTCTGTACTCACACACTTGGACAATAAAAACGTCAATGTACGGATGTTGTTTGTTGACTTCAGCTCAGCATTTAACAGTGTCATTCCCTCCAAGCTGACTACAAAACTTGGAGACCTGGACATTAACACCTCCCTCAGCAACTGGATTATGGACTTTCTGACCAACAGACCTCAGCATGTTAGGTCAGGCCCCACCTGCTCCACCACCATCACACTCAACACCGGCGTACCACAGGGCTGTGTGCTGAGCCCATTCCTCTACTCCCTCTACACCCACGACTGCAAGCCTGTGCATGGATCCAACTCCATCATTAAGGTTTTTGCAGATGACACCACTGTGATTGGCCTCATCAGAGACAATGATGAGACTGCCTACAGGGAGGAGGTACAACACCTGGCCTCATAGTGTGCTGACAACAACCCGCTCCTTAACACCAGCAAGACAAAGGAGCTCATTGTGGACTTCAGGAAGAAGAAAGGAAGCACACATGACACCATCCACATTAACTGGATGGTTGTTGAACGTGTCTCCAGCTTAAAGTTCCTGGGAACCACCATCTCGGAGGACCTGTCCTGGACCACAAACACCTCCACCCTGGTCAAGAAGGCTCACCAGCGCCTCTTCTTACTCAGAACACTGAAGAAGAACCAACTGTCTTCAGCCATCCTGGTGAACTTTTACCAGTGTGCGATCGAGAACATCCTGACCAGTTGTATCTAGGGATGTAACGATTAACCGCGAGCCGGTTGAAAATCGATTTAAATATGTGACGATTCAAATCGGTTGAGATGCTAAACAAATCGCGATTTAGGTGTAGGTGTTTAGATGAATTCATGTCTGAGGGAAACTTACTGTCTTTAGAAAAGTTTAGATGGTATTTTTTTCTTGTCATCTTGCCTCTGTATAATGCATATTAAAATTCATCAATGTGCGGCAATGCTTCGTTTACAGCAGAAACCAAGGACACGCTTTAAGCTCCACCTGCTGGCAGAGAGTGAATCTGTGTCTCATTCAGCCCTTCTGCTGAAGTTTGATGCAGATATTTTTTATGTATAGATTACAAAACTGAAGTCAAACCATTCTGTTTTTGCTTCAGAATTTCAAAATTATACATTCTAATTTAAATTAAAAACTGCTCATGTTGCATGTATGCAACATCTTTGTTTGAATCATGATTGAAATGCAATTTACATTCTATTTAAATTTTGTCATTTAGCAGATGCTTTTATCCAAAGCGACTTACAGATGAGGACAATAGAATCAATCAAAACCAACAAAAGAACAATAATATGCAAGTGCTATATTAGTATATTATTATAGTTTATAGTTATTATCAATTTCACAAAGAAATGTACAGCATTTTGTCCAAGCAATAATAAAAGGACACATTTAATTCACAATTTGTCTTAAATTTGATTTAGTAAAAAAAAAAAATAAAAATTGTGACTCAAATCGAATCGTGAGTTGAGTGAATTGTTACATCCCTAGTTGTATCACAGTCTGGTATGGAAACTGCTCAGTTGCTGACCGCAAGGCACTGCAGAGGGTGGTGAAAACCGCCCAACCCATCACAGGGTCAACACTTCCTGCTATTGAGGACATCCAGAGAAAACGCTGTCTACGTCGAGCTCGCAGCATTCTTAAGGACTCCTCTCACCCTGACCATAGACTGTTTAACCTCCTGCTCTCCGGGAGGCGCTTCAGGAGCCTCCGGACAAGGACCAGCAGACTCAGGGACAGCTTTTTCCCTACAGCTGTCTCCTTACTGAACTCTGCCCTCTGACACCCCCACCACCCCTCACACACCAAACACACACACCCTCACCCCTCCTCATCACTACATATGGTTTACAAACAAACAAACAAACAAACAAAAACAGTTTTCTTGTTATTACTTGCACTACTGTCTGTTCATCCAGAATACTGAATGAGCCATTTGCACACTGGAATATTTTTCTATGCACTTTTTACTGTCCATAGCACTAGTGTAAATAATGTTCATATGTTCATAGTTTCTGCTTATAGTGTACATACACTTATTACATAATCGATCTGTATAGTATGTTCATAGTACACCTATCTGTATATCGTGCTGATAGTATTTAAAATCTGTAAATTATGTCCATAGTACTGCCTTATCTGTATATTTAATGTAGATTTGTAACATATTGTAGACACTGTTTATCCTGTACTTACTGCTTATTGCACTTCTGGTTAGATGCTAACTGCATTGTACCTTACATGTGCAATGACAATAAAATCTAATCTAATCTTGAAGTTGTGTAATAAAACTGTGTGTGTTATAAATAAATTTATTAAAGGGGTCTCTCTCTCTCTCTCTCTCTCTCTCCCACTCGCACACACACACACACACACACACACACACACACGACGCGCATTTGAACAGTCAATAGTAAATACTTTAATAACAAAACATACTTACAGTAGCTGATTCAGAAGCGCCAGATTGTCGTAGCAAAGTCAGAATTACCTCCTCTCCTAGATTCACGAAACAGTCATCCATAAAACGCGTTGCTGTTCTGTTGTAAGTAATCTTAAAGATTCCTAAATGCATCTACTTTCGGAAGGCCAAATAAAGTGCTTTTGCCTAGATACACACAGCATCTCCCTGACATGCTGCTTCAACACTAACTATGTTACTGAAACCACGCCTTCTTTGTTTGCGTGAACATTTGTGCGGCATTACGCAAATATTTCCACATAGTGACGTAGACATGTGGGGTGTGTTTGAATGAGGCGTTTTAGGGGGGCGTGGCCAGTGTTGGACGAAGTACACAAATCAAGTACTTGAGTAAAAGTACAGATACTTATAATAAAATATTACTCCGGTAAAAGTACTCGTTTTTCAATTTTACATAAGTGAAAGCACAAAATTACTTGATTTTTTTTACTGATAGATAGATTTATTTAGCAATTTTATATAGGCTACTTAATTACATTTTATATAAGCACATATTTTTTATAATCCTACTGCTTTGATTTTCCCAAAATAACCACTATATGGAGTCAAGATATATTTTTGTTGTTGATATGGACTATGTTGATGAGAGTGATGTTCACTGTGAAGCTTACACTGTGATGTACCTGAGAGAAAACAGATCTGACCATCTGATCTTCACCAGGAAGAAAAAAAGTGTTTTAATGTTTGTTGTTTTTCAGAACATCACAGTTATATGACATGAGAATAAGGCCTGAAGTTAGGAAGATCTTTTTACGGAAAATATAATTATATTTTCATAATGATTTTTTTTTCTTCTCAAACATCGTCTGTGGTGTAAAAACACCCTTGGCCCAATGCCCCCAGAGGGCATCACTTCCCACTTTGATAATTACCGTAGTTACCATGTTCTGACCATCACATCCTTTCTTTTTCCCCCAGATATAGCCTAATCTATCTAGGTGGTTGAATAAAACTATTTAGACTTTATATCTAAAAATTACCTCAACTTAGCACCAGCAAGTTAGCTAGACAGTTAGCATCAACTAACAATATTTACTTATTTCCAGTATGGTTATGAATAAACATTCATATCTGTCTACTCGAGTTGGCTATTTAATCCAAACAATATAAAAACAGACGAATTAGAACGTGCATGAGCTATTTTATTTAATCTGTGCTATTTTAAGGTTTTTTGTTGTTGTTTTTTTTACCTAAAACATAGAGACACTGGTTGATGTGTCTGCATCGTCTGCATTCAAGCATTTCAGTGGGTTTAACTAGATCACACTTTACAGCAGATTTAGGTCACAATCAACTGACAGGTTTGACCTAAATATGATTTTCAGTTACAATAATTAATCCTAAAATTCGACATTAGTAACTTACTTTTAGCAGCATCAGTCGCGCGCGCTCACAAGATCTCCCGGTTGTGAATTGAGTTCACTAGAGACTCGCACTAAACGGTTCATTTGAATCAGTGAATTGTTGACTCTAGAACAGCTGCAATCGGATCATTCTAATTCGTGAATGAATCGTTTGGTGCGATTTGTGAACCCATTTAACGGGTTCTTTGAAAAGAATCAGTTCGTTCTTGAATCAGACACCGCTTCTGTGTGTCGGAGCACTTGATATATTATAAGGAGTAACGATATGTTTTATGAAATGTAGTTAAGTAAAATGTGCGATCTTATGCTTTGGAATGTAGTAAAGTAAACGTAAAAGTTACTAAAAATAAAACTACTCCAGTAAAGTAGGCTACTTGAAAAAATGTACTTAAGTACAGTAACAAAGTAAAGCTACTCCGTTACTGTCCACCACTGGGCGTGGCAGAGTCTTAACTTTGATAAAGAATATATCTTTGGTTTTGAGACTTTACTAAGAGATCTTGTTTACAATATTTCTTATTTCGAGTGAGCGTTTTAAGTGTTTGTCTTTATATCATTCAAAGACCTTGGTGCACAAATTGCTCGTTTTGTTAATTGTAAAAAACATTCCGGTGGGGAAACGTACGTGTATCTTGTAGACGGTGCCTAGCTGGCCTGAGCGCGAGCTCCTGCTGCTAGAGATTTTATCTGTTACAACCCTGTTTTCATACAGTCTATGGTTACAACGAGGAGGAGTAAAACAAACAACCTGCGATGTGTGTTCAGTTCTACTTATAATGCTTTTCAGATGAGCCATTTTTATACAATTATACTCATCCACTAAGAATTTATTTATTTATTTTTCGCGGATGAATATGTCTAATATCCAACGTCATAAGTCGAACCAACTTTATATCGGTAACGAATGGAGACTATTTTATTAGAAATTCGTTACATATTCACTAGAAATCTCATATAACCTACAGCCAAGAATTAACGTCTTCCATTGTTCATATGTTTTTCGAATAAAGCACTAACTTGTAATTTTGACTTTAGAAGTGGGAAATATGAAACTTCACGTGTAGGCAGCATAATAGTATTATGTGAGGAAACGTTCCTCGCGCGCCCAGGATAATAGACCGTGACGTCACAGAGGCCCGTGACCTCACAATGGTAACATTCCACAGCCTGGAGTTCAGCTTCGGGCCGCAGTCAGTCCAGTGAAAATCCGAGCAGAGCAAAGATTGATTAGCCTGTCACGTTAACAAACACTCGAGCTTTGCGTTTTCCAGCGCTTAATTAAGAGCTCTAGTGTTTCTCCTGTGCTGGAGCCAGTGGAGCTCAACACTGAGTGTCCAGTGTCAGCAGAGGATACTCTGACAGCTGGAGAAAACACCACCGACCCTTAAGAAGTAAATCCAGAGGCTTCTCCTGCAGCAGCCACGATGGAGAGCAGCCCGACAGGTCAATAACAAACTTCAATTTCTTTATTGTGAAATGTTGTATTTTTATTACACCCACACAACACACACTATTTTATATAATTATATTATTTAGAGTATCATCACAAAAAATAATAATAATAATAATAATTTTTCGACTTTTTCAACAATGTAATTTCTGTCATCATTTACTCACCCTTATGTCGTTACAAACCTGCATGACTTACTTTCTTGTGTGGAACATAAAATAAGGTATTTTGAAGACTTCTGGTAACGAAGCTGTTTTGGTTAACAAAGACTTTCACATGAACAAAAAATACTGAGATGTTTCTCAGATCATCTTTTATGTTCCATAGTTTATGTTATGCCGTTGTAGCCTAAATGTTATATGTAATAAATTCTATGTTCAAATAAAGCAAATAAAATATTCCTTTATAAAATCTACTTGATACTTTTCTCATTTAAAACAATAATGGCTTTAAATTAACATTTGGGTGTACTTTCACAGTCAAATTTAATTTGCAATTAATCACCACATCATGTAATTTTAAATTCTAATTTTAAAAGTATAATAACTGACAGCCCTAATTAATATTTTTGCATTTTAATTACATTTTAGTTTTAATGTTTTATGTTTAACGTAAAGATTTAAAATGTTAGTAAAAACAGATTTTAGTGAAAAAGAAAGTCAATGTAATACTCTTTTTTTCTTTCTTTTTAAGAAATACCTGCAAAACGCAAGAAGAATAGCCTTTGTGCATTCTTCAGAAACACATGGCTGGCTGTAAAAAGCACCAACCAGTGTCGACGTCAAGGCAGCAAAGTGGCCCCTCTTCAGCCTGTGTCCGACACAGATTCAGCTGATTCCCAGTGTGCTCCACCCAGCCTCCAACCAACGGCACGTTGGCATCTAGCTGATCCTCAGCCAGATCTGTCTGTCCTTGAGGCGACGGCTCTGCAGGATCAAACTGATCCTCTGCCGGGTTCATCCAGCGTCACGCCAACAAACTGTGATCCAAATCCAGCTGATTCTGAGCCAGCTGAAGGTGGGTCTACTGTCATTTTAATTCTGTCCTGTTTTTCACACGTGTCTAGTGACATTATTAAGTATGTTTATTTATCTAATATTTACAGCATGCTTTTTAGCTTTGGAAATTATGTTTATTCTTGAGGTCTAGCCTCAAAATTTGACTTTTAATATCTGTTGATAATTTCTATCTTTTCAATTTCTGCTTGGGTTATTTAGAGAATCAAAAAAACAGGAAGAAGAAGAAACACATCTATGCATTCTTCAAAAGAACGTGGCAGGCTGTAAAACATGCAACAAAACGAAGCAAAAAGCACAGAGTGGCTCCTCTATATCCACAGCCCGACACATATTCAGCTGAACCTCAGCCAGATCTGTCTGTCCTTGAGTCGACGGCTCTGCAGGATCCAGTTGATCCTCATCCAGATCTGTCTGTCCTTGAGTCGACGGCTCTGCAGGAACCAGTTGATCCTCAGCCAGATCTGTCTGTGCTTGAGTCGACGGCTCTGCAGGATCCAGTTGATCCTCATCCAGATCTGTCTGTCCTTGAGTCGACGGCTCTGCAGGATCCAGTTGATCCTCATCCAGATCTGTCTGTCCTTGAGTCGACGGCTCTGCAGGATCCAGTTGATCCTCAGTCAGATCTGTCTGTCCTTGAGTCGACGGCTCTGCAGGATCCAGTTGATCCTCAGCCAGATCCAACCATCCTCAATTCAGGGGCTCTTCAGGATCTGATGGATCCTCCAGAAGATCCGCAGCCTGGTTCATCTGACCCTAATCGAGATCCAGATGCTTCAAAGATGACAGCTGTCGTAGGAGAATCTAGCTTTGTGCCAGCGGGTCTGCAGGATCCAGCTGATCCTCTTCCATCTGACCTTGAGCCAGCAGCTCCAAAATTTCCAGGTGCTTCCAAGCATCGACGAATTGGAGATCGAACCCGTTTCAGAGCAGCCTGTTTCACTGATCCAACTCCTGGTGAGTCTTTTCCCACTTGTTAACCTTTTCGTGTTCCTCCACTGATTGTTTTAAACCTATGTCTAGTTACCCTAGTAAGTCTGTTTGTTTATACGTGTCTAATTCCACATAAGATAATTCAAACACAAATGATAAATCTAGTGCTCTTGACAAAGTAGCATTTTCCTGATTGTGTATTTAAAGAAATAAAGTTGTAAAGAAATCCTGCTGTTTCACTTTCACTTACAGTGCATCTGAAATCTCATACTGAGTAGCTGCTACATTTGAATTTAAACCTACTTTGTATTCGATTTCAGATGCAGCGTTAGTCTCAGACATTGACCATATTTAGTCTCCGTGGAGCTGATGTGCACTGGATGTGTATATTTATTCATGCACTGCTATTGGACTTCATGTTAGACTGTGAATCTCATATATTAATATGTTCCTTTTGTATATTTTTGCAGTTCCATTTGATGAAATTTATGAAGTGGAAAGAAAGATTGGAGAAGGAGGCTTCGGCACTGTGTACAAGGGGATTTCAAAATTTCTACGTGAGCAGGTAGGATCACTGCTTTATTCACCACATGTACAGATCAGTGCTTTGACCAAAATATGTTTCAAGTCAATTTAAATGGAAATATTTGTGATAATGACAATACAGAATCTTTAATGTTAAATTCCAGATTTAATGCAATCAGTTTACCCATCTGTAATATCTAGTGCACTTGCAAATCGACTTCTTTTGTAGTATTACTAATACTACGACTTTTTGTTTTTGCAGGTCACCATCAAAATCATCCCTAAGAGAGATGGAGACCGGTTTATTGAAATTGTAAGTTGTCAAAACATAGTGTATATATTTAAATACAAATCACATACAAATTATAATTTAAAACAAGTTATATCTTAAAGGGGTCATATGATGCGATTTCAGTTTTTCCTTTCTCTTTGGAGTGTTACAAGCTCTTGGTGCATAAATAAGATCTGTTAAGTTGCATAGACTAAAGTCTCAAACCTAAAGAGATATTCTTTATAAAAGTTAAGAGTCAAGCACACCCCCCTGAAATGGCTCGTTCTAACACGCCCCCACATCTCTACGTCACTATGTGGGAAGATTTGCATAACGCCACCCAAATGTTCACGCAAAGTAAGAAGGTGTACCTTTTATTCTCTCTGTTGCTGCCGGTGCCATGTTGTAAAGACGCTGTGTGTTTCATTGTAAAAGAGAAACTACTTTGTTTGGTCTTCCAAAAGAGGACACAACAAATCAGTGGTTAAGTTGTATTTCAACACTGTTCCAGAACAGTTCAGCCCAAATATTCAGATGTGTGCTGCGCATTTTATAAAGGATGAGTACTGTTTCCTGAACCAGTAGCCTACAATCCATCTGTGGCACAACGGCTGTTTCTATAAAGTTGGGCAGTTCCAACTTTGGACAGTCTGGTGCTTCTGACTCACAGACTGTAAGTTTTCATATTTAAATAATTTGCCACTGATGATTCAGACGTGAGTTTTGAGCAGTAGAGTAGCACTTGTCTGTCATTTCTCAGATCACAAATGCAGACATGGTTTTATGTTTACGCGGCACGATACGCAACAGAACACATAAAAAGACAGTATAAGTCATTATAATCAATAATTATGTCCCCACTGGATGCTTCAAATACCTCATAATAATAATTTTACATCGCTTGAGGTATTCAGCCAATCGCAACACACTGGATAGCTGGCCAATATGAGCACACCTCGCTTTTCAAACTGATGAGCTTTGTAAAAATCGACGCGTTTCAGAAAGGCAGGGCATAGAAGAGCAATAATAATGTAGATTATGTAGAAAATAACGTGTTTTTTGAACCTTATACCACATAAACACATCACATTACACCAAATACACAAAATAATGTTCTTTTTAGCAACGTCATATGACTCCTTTAAATACAAGCGTAATGTGATATTGAACTCTTAATTATTGACCTCTCTTTGCTGTAGCCTGGCTGTTCCAAGCCACTGTTTGCAGAAGTGGCTCTAAACCTGCTGCTGAAACGACCTCCGTTAAGCCCCTACATTGTGCACATGCTGGAGTGGTTTGAAGAGGACGATCGGTTCATCCTGATCCTGGAGTATCTGCATCCCTGCAAAGACTTGCTCAAGTTCATGCTTAACAACATGCAGCTACTGGATGAATCACAGACACGTAGCCTGATGTACCAAGCAGTGCTGGGAGCCAAGCACTGTCTTGACCGAGGCGTCTTCCACCGTGACATTAAGTTAAATAACTTTCTGATCAACACAAAGACGAACCAAGTCAAACTGATAGACTTTGGCTGCGGTGACCTCGTCAAAAGTTCAGGCTACTTGGGTGATTTTACAGGTGAGCTGGCATTTTGTGTCCTAATGAGATGTCAGTCTTCTGTGTAGTGTGATGCTGGTGACTTTTGTAAATGAAATGTTTGTTTAACCTAAATATCTCTTGCTTACAGGAGGAGTCCGCCCACCTGAGTACTATGTGAACTTTAAATACGAGGCAGGGCCAACGACTGTTTGGTCTCTGGGCTTTATGATATACTCAATGGTGTACAAACGTCAACCCTTTAAAAGTCTACGAGACATGATGCATGGCAGTCTGAGGTTTAAGCACAAAATATCCACAGGTGAGAAGAAACAATTATACCATTAACACATAAAGCATCAGAACAATTTTTTACATAATACATGCTACATATTTCAACATTAATTTCATATATGACTATGTTCACGCGTCATATGGACATAAAGAATGTACTGTACGTGACTAACCAGTGCTCATGAAAACTTGTACAGAATTGCAGGATTTGATAATCCGCTGCATGACTCGTGACCCAACCGAGAGAGCAACCGTAGAGGAGATCCTACAGCATGAATGGTTTCAGCAGGGACAAGTGTCAGGAGTAGCTCAGGATCAGGTAGTAACAGGTAGGATCAGATAACTTAGGAGGGAAGGCAGATGATGACAGAAATCCCAAGAAGTCCAAGCAGTGCTGTCATGAGCTTCAACTTTCCTTTACATTTATTTTTTCAGCAGATGCTCCAAATCGGCCCCAGTGAGGAAAACTGCACAAATTATTCAGCAGAGAGTCTTCAGAGCAGCAAGCTTAGATAATAATAATAATAATAATAATAATAATAATAATAATAATAATAATAATAATAACACTTGGTGTGCAAAGGAGAAGAAGACTAAGGAAAAGCAAAAGTAGTGCACAAGGAAATATAAAGAGGTCATATAGTATCTAATGCACAAAAATAGGATAAAACCTTCTAAGATAAAATTTCTAAATAAATAACTTGATGAGAAGTGTTTTTTGCACTGTAAGTGACGTTACTGACAGAGATGCTTCCTGCCAAAGTGCACATATTCAACTAATCGACAACGAAATTATCACCCGCCAGAGCGGCCTGTGAAACTGAGAACTCCACCTGCCATATTTACCTGCATTTGGAGCTTGACAGGAGATAATTCCCTGTCCTGGTTTGAAGACACTTGTCCAATTACTCAGTCCTACACCAATACGTTTCAAATCATGTATAACAATAAAAGTCTTGCTAAAAAGCCCAATGTTATTTAATATATCCTTAAAATATCTTCAAGCTACACTGGACTCCACTGACTTTCTTTATAATAATATAGAAAATATGATATCTACTATTGTGTTCCACAGAAGAAAAAGTCATACAGGTTTGAAACAAGATGAGGATGAGAAAATGACAGAGTTTCCCTTTTTTGAGTGAAGTATCACTTAAGTCTCTTGTGCTTCCAGATTATTTTCACAGCCGTGATTGTCTTCTGCTTCATCAAAAATTATGTGGTATATATAACAGTCAGTATCAATGTGCAGTGAAATCAGTTCAATGATTAAAACTTTGTTTTAAATAAATGCAACGCAAACAATTGTTTTCTTAATCAGTAGTTTTCCAGTACATTTAAACATCCTAAAATTGTGTAAGAAATCGTTGTTGTTCTCTCACACACTGTTCCAGTCATTTAAATCGTTTATTCTTTTTTATTGAAATCTATTAACCACATTTTTTCTTTTTCTTGCAGCTGTCTTCCTCACCTTCTGCAAGCCCTGTTTGTATTTTTCTGTCTTCTGCTGGTCAGGAGTGACAGATGCATCTGCCTCATGAGCTTTAGTCAGTTTCTCCACAAAAGAAAAAAAAACACTGGTCTGACTTTTCCCTGCTGAGGGGAAAACATCCTAAACTAGCCTAATCTGTTGTAAAATCTGTTCAAATGGATTACCAGTCTAGTCAAGCTGGGCGATCAGCTGGTCTTCCACTTTAAAACCACCCAGCAGACAAAACGACAAACCAGCTTTGGCCAGTTTAAGAGGTCTTCTGAATCTCAAAGCTATACAAACTATTGTTTTACAGTATTTTTAATTCTTCTGAGCCTTTTATTTTCTTGTATAACATAAAGCTGTTTTTGCATTGATGTCAAGCCTATCATTCATTTGTTATGAATAAACTTCACGTTTCAAATAAAAAGAGGAAATAAATGAGATGATGTACCTTTCATTAGTAAAGTATGTATTTCACTGAAAGAAAAGCCACATACACTTTTGATTTTTTCCTAATGAGTTGAACATGTTTCTTAGTTTTTATCATGAGCCTTCATAAAGACAAACTGTACATAAACTATGTATTAAAGTGAAATATATTAATGTACAACAGGGCCGCTGCTGGCCGAACGGGTGCCCTAAGCAGAATAGTATTGTTGTGCCCCCTCCCTCAAAAAAAAAAAAAAAAAAAAAAAAAATTATAAGGGTCAAAATAGAACTTTAATAAAATATAAATGTTTTTTGTATTCAATTTCAGATGCAGTGTTAGTCTCTGGATGTGCACTGGATATGTATATTTATTCATGCACTGCTATTGGGCTTCATGTTAGACTGTGAATCTCATATATTAAAGGGGTCTCCCTTTAAGTTTTGAGGTGAAAATGGGAGGGGGACTATTTAATGTTAATAAAATTCACAATTAATATCAGGTCATATCTCAGAATGTGTTTTTTTTTTTTTTTTTTTTTTTTAATTTCACAGTTGTAATACCATAAAATGTTAAGAAATTGGAAAGCGCTGCATTTCTATCGCGAAATGTGCTGAATCTGCTGATATAATTACAACCGCTAGGTGATAGAGAAGAGGAGGGGGAGGCCGGGGGAGAGCTGAGCTCTCGTGCCTCCGTTGGTAAAAAAAAAAAAATTAGCCAGTCAACATCGAGTGTTCTCTTTCAGCGCTGTGGAGTGTTGAGAAAAGAAACCTTGTAGAGCAGGCAAGCCTCCCTTCTGATATCAACCAATCATCATAGAGACGTAAATTACGTGATATTAGTTTTGAACGTCTCGCGCTGCACTGGTAAGGCACTAATTACTTATGATGAGCAGCGATATTGAATATTTGATCGCCAACAGATTTACCAAGCTGTCATTCAAACAGTATATATACAAAGTAAAAAGGGAAACACTTCTAAGCTGGATATAGAATACAGCAGTCGGCTTAACAGACAGCTCTCTTTTAACACAGACTTTTAAGAAGGGATGGATGTGTGCTTCAAGTGATAGGCCACGTAAGTGAAATTATATTATATTGTTGTATGTGTGTCTGTTTTCACATTTTCTGAATAAAAGCAACCAAAAAGCCATTTTAAAGCGGTAAAGCAAATAATAATAATAATCGGCAGGGATACCAGACCAACACAATTAGTGTGCCTCCTCTATTTTAAAACCCACGAGCCACCACTGTGTAATGCAATGTGTTTATACGGTTTAAGGTTCAAACAACATTATTTTCCATATAATGTAAATTATTGTTTCTACTCTATGCCCCGCCTTCTGAAACGCGTCGTTTTATACAAAGCTCATCATTCTGTAAAAGTGCGTTGTGATTGCCCGAATGCCTCAAGCGTGTGACGGAGATCCAAAGAGATATTCTTTATAAAAGTTGAGATTCGTCCACACACCCCTGAAACGGCTCATTCTAACACGCCCCCACATCTCTACGTCAGTATGTGGGAAGATTTACACAACACAGCCCAGATGATCACGCAAAGAAAGAAGGCGTACCTTTTATTCTTGTTGTAGTATTGTTGTTGCCGCCGCCACCATGTCGTATAGATGCTGTGTGTTTCACTGTGAAAGCGAAACTACTTTGTTTGGCCTTCCAAAAGAGGACGATATCCGCTTCGTCATGCCTGGAACTGATCCGTGCTGGTCGCTGAGGAAATACATCAACTTTGCACTGTGGATCGCTGAATCGGCTTTCACCGTGAATGAATCGGCGTCCAGCCCGGGTCGTCACATGTGGTTGCTGCAAGCCCAAGGTACGCTCCTTCGTAGAATCCACCTGCTGCACCGTTCTCAAGCCGACCGCGGCTCACTCTAGACCTCTGGCCTCTGCTCACTCAAGGCTGCGGTTTGTGATGCTGTATCATTGAGAAAGCGAAACTACTTTGTTTGGCCTTCCAAAAGAAGACATGACTAGAAATCATGTTTATATCACGTTTATAATGGGTTTTATGCTTATGTCTCGTCGCTCCGGCCAGACAAGGCATCACAATATGTTAAAAGGCATAACATTTCTGTCACACGCTTGAGGTATTCGGCCAATCACAACGTGCGAGATAGCTGGCCAATCACAGCACACCTCGCTTTTCAGAGCGATGAGCTTTGTAAAAATCAACACGTTTTAGAAGGCGGGGCATAGAGGAGAAACAATAATGTACAGTATGTGGAAAATAATGTGTTTTTGTAACCTTAGACCGCATAAACTCATTTCATTACACCAAATACACAAAATAATATTCTTTTTATCAACATCATATGACCCCTTTAACACTGTGATGCTGTCTCCCAGCAGCACGAGACTCAGTTCAGCTGCTCTGCTTGTGCACATCCAATCATTGGTTCTCTTTTAGCAGTTCAGTCAATGTACTGTTAGCAGTAACTGAATACTAATTCTCTAAGAAGATCCGGTTAAATAGAAAGATTTGTTTCGCGATCCAGACATCACTAGATGAGACAAAACAAATAAAACCCATTACAAACGAGGCATTTGATGCATCCAGTTGGGACATAATTACTGATTATGCTGACTTAGGGCGTGTTCACACTTGGCGTCTTTTTTGAAGCTGCCAGCGTCTGTTTTATAATCCTATGGAGTAAATCATGTTTTCAAAAAAGTGCTGAGCACTTTTTAAAACGCCACCGCCGACGTTTTTTTTTTTCTGCAGCAGTTCAGAGCATCTTTTCACGTTGAAAAAACTTTTCTGAAAAAACGCCTTTTTGACAGCTGACCAATGACAAGCGAGTCGTATCCATAACAACAAAAACAACGAGAGAGAGAGAAAAAAAGAAGATAGGCGGTAGACAGATCGTACTAGTTTCGGAGCACAAGGAGTTGTATGGTATGAGTACAAAACTCTAAAATATGGCGCAAACCGTGCATCATCCAAACAGAGCTCCTGGACTAAATTGTTGAAAGCACCATACAGTTTCCTTCCCCGTATAATGTCGCGCTCCCACAAACGTCATTGTACGACATGATGCATGGCAGTCTGAGGTTTAACGCCAGAATATCAACAGAGAGAACAATTAATAACCAATAACACAATGACAATAATATAGTTGTGTAAAAAACATCTATTACCCTGTCAAAAACAGCTCTTTTCAGAGCAAGCCATTCTGTAGCATTTTCCTTTAAATGTTAATGAGCTCTGCTGACCCCACCCCTCTCTTCGGAGCTGCTCTCTGAGGGAAGAGACTGTTTTATTGTCAATTCTTCCACATGTACAGTACATACATACAGATAATTGAAATTGCGTTACTCTCAGATCCATGGTGCATACAGATAACACTAACAGTAGAGCCTAAAAATACAGATAGATACAGATAAAATATAAAATATAAAATACAACTATATAAATAAGGGCATGTAAAAAAATAATAAAAATAAAAATAGAGTTAAATAATGCAGCGCAAGGCACATGGCAGATTGCAAACCAGTGAGGTGAACAAACAATGCAGATAAAGATTGTAGTGAAAAAAAGGGGGACTGTTTACTTTAGCGCATTCATCTGAAACTTGCTAATTAGCACATTATTAGAAAAGGCAATATGCAAAGATTCATTAAAAAACCCTTATACTCACTTTTTCTGTTGGTGAAGCTGGAACACGAAAGTTAGGCTAAACAATTTTAGAAAAAAGGCCCTATAAAAGACAACCAAGCCAATGAAAGTAGTTATCGGACAGAAAGATTTTTTATTTATTTATTTTTATTTGGCAGCCCTAGTCATTTTTTGGATTCGATGTATGAAACGAGCAGCATTATTTTATGTTCCACAGAAAAAAGAAAGTCATACAGGATTGGAAATATATGTTTGTGAGTAAATTAATTTTCATTTTTGGGTGAACTATTTCTTGAACTATCCCATGTGTTTTTGCCATATTGTTAGATTGGAGTGGTTTCCTCAATGACATAAGTTCAGCTGTTTACCAGACGACCTCTGCTCCAGCCCTGTTTATTCCACTTAAACAAAAATCATGTGGTACTGTACATTGATAACAATCAATATCAGTATGCAGCAACATCTGTTCAATAAAAACATACACGGCAAAGAATTTTTTTCTTAATCGAGATTGTTTTCCAATAAAATATGTAAACATACAGTAAATTAAACAAGTCCTTGAATTTGATTGGCTTTGTTTACAGAATGCTTTGAGCTTTGAGGAGAAACTGCTGTTGTTCCACTTCACTTTCATACATTTAAGTCATTTAAAATTATTATTATTTTTAATTAAAATCTGTTCACTTTTTTTTTTTTTTTTTTTTACGTTTTTGCCACAGCTGTCTTCCTCACCTTCTGCAAGCCTTGTTTGTGTTTTTCTGTCTTCTGCTGGTCAGGAGTGACAGATGCATCTGCCTCATGGGCTGCTGTCAGTTTCTCCACTTTTCGTGTTGTGCGTTGTGTCTTTTTGCTGAATTTATCTGCAACTAGAAACTTAACCACAATACAGTAACTGAACTGATGCTGAGAGAAGGGTTAGCTGAACTGGAGAAAATTTGTGGAAAAGGTTACAATCAAGGATGCCAACTTTTGTTGTCAGACGCATGCTTTCGGGCTAATAGGATTTTCAGAGCAGCACAGGACTTGATTTATGCCTTGCTGCACAGATCAGCACAAATGAGAGTATATGTTCTGTTTGGCCAGACCATTATGTCGGGTGTTGGGCCTATATATATGTTGTCAGCATCGTCGCTTACAGTAATGAAACACGCATTTGTATTGCAACAGAGAAATGAGCACAATAAATTAGACTAAAATGTGCATTTTCATGTGTCATAAAATTAACGTTTATAAAATTTAACTTTTATGATAAGACTATCTAATAAAGAGTATATATTTACAGGACAAATAAACAATAGTTACTGTTAATAGAGGAGCGAATGTGTGTTTCTACTCAATAGGTGACATGTTAACATCTAGATTGCTTTTTATTATCTATAGTTTAGTGATTCGAAACTGTCTTTCTGATACAACTGTAGACATGCAAGTTATATGGATTTATTATGTACTTATCAGTATGTTACTGATGTACTTTATGTACATAAAATATTTATTTTCCCTTTACATTTTTAAATAATTTAAATATTTTTTTATTTATTATTATTAGCCAGTAGGCAATCTGACTTGCTGGTAAATTACCTTAGAGGCGAAATTTGAGGTAAAAGGTAGCTCTCTAAACAACATGGTAGGGATGGTAGGGAAAGTTTCTAAGAAGTGTATCTTGTACAACATTAAAAGTGAATAGTTGGATCCAAATAGGTGCATGAGATCGATTAAGTCATCAAAATCTCATTCCAGCCCCACAAACAAAGTGATTGAAAGCTGGTTGCTGTTGCAATGAACAATGACAATGTACAGAGATAGAGGCTTTCAAACATCGAAAAGTAACCAAAAAGCACCTTAAAAGTAGTTCATGCGATAATTTATGAAAGTCTTCTCAAGCCATACTTAAGCTTTGTGTGAGAAACAGCTTGGAGTTTAAGTCATTGCGAAATTAGTTATTTTAAAGCTGAATCTTTTCAATGAATCAGTTGATCCAGTTCACTAATTAATTTATGAGTCAAACTTGATATATAATCCAGTTACAACTGATATCAGGAAAAGCATGAAAATAGCAAAAATAGGCCATTTTAGTTATTGTCTCAGTTATTGATTGTAGTAAAAATGACCTCATGACAGTATTATTACTATAATGTATTTATCAGCAGATTTTTGTTTTCACCTGGTAGTTGATAAAATTGTTTAAAAAGTTTTTTTCTGCAGAAATGCAAGTCTACTTTATATCTAGATGTTATTTAAATGATTAAAAGGATAAAATATGAAAATACTTCAAAAGGCAGAGCTGAAGTGCCCAGTGAATGTGAATGAGAGTGGAGTATATTTTGTTCATATATTTATGGACATGAGAGCCCTCTCTGTCCATTTCTTTAACATTTACTATAAAAAAGGAACACAATGTGTGCTTCATGCAAATAGTCTCTCACTCCTCTTTCCCTCAACCTTCGTTCTCAGTTGCAATAAAATATCATTGGGCCTGTAATGGACACTGACTCTAAAGAAAATGGAAATGCAGGCATGAGTGGAATATAGATTAGAGAGTAAAGCATATCCTTAAGACCATGAAAAAGCTGTGACATTGGCTCTAGAGGGGCATTTAAAGAAAAGATTGGAAAAGAGAGGGAAGGGGCAGATGGAAGTGTCACCTTGAGGAGAAGCAAAGAGAGGGAGGGAGGGGGAGTCAACCAGCCCCGACACTTTTCTCTCTCAACACATAACACTGTGCCTTTCTTCCTTCAGAAAAAAACTAACACTGAATAAATTCTTCGAACGTCCTTTAAGGAATCATCTTCAAAACAGCTCTATCTGCAGCATATCTGACTGGATCTGGTTAATTATCACAGACAAAATGTCAAACCATCCCTCAGCTTGTAAAAACAATTTAAACAAAAAGGACATTTTCAGAAATGCATTTACAAAGGGCATGTTAGCGTGTCGCAACAGTATGCTACTATAAAGCCCGAAGTATACTTCAGCTTTTTACACATTACACAAGCACTAGCCTTTCAGAGTGTACTCCATTTGATAGCATGCACGAATGCAAACGGTCGACACGTGCACTCTAGAAAGCTTCATCTTTGTCCAGCATCTGCTCTATTTTCTCCAGAAGTTATGGCAGATAAAAATGTCTTTGTACTCTTTTAAACTAAAGTTGCATCTCTCTCATAACCCTCTCACACAAGCACTTGTCAGTGCAGCTGTCTTTTGATTCAGTCTCTGCTATTTTGTTGTTGTTTAGTGTTTAGTTTAGTTTTCTACTGTGAAACAACGGCTCGGGCCAGTCCTGCCACCTTGTGGAACAACTAATTAGTGCAAAACCAAGTCAATGCACATGTGCGACCTGCGCGTACAAAGTATGCACGGTTACAAAAACTGGATGGTGTGCATACTATTCTGTTGAAAAAAATGTACGTCCTCGCGTACGTGGCCTTAAGGCTCTATTTACACCTGGCTTTAAAGGTGCTGTATGTAGGATTGACACTGAGTGGTTGAACTAGGTATTGCAGTCCAAATTCAAAATATTGGAGAGGGGTTATTTTGACCTGGCCCCTCCTCCAGATTGCCAGATTGATGACACCAACAGGAACGAGAGCACTTGATGATGAATGAAATGAAATACTTTCAAACATTCAATGCATTCCTCGTATACTCCCATTCCAAATTCACACATTCATCCATCGCACACTTTTACAGTCACAATCCCATTCTCCCTTAGCTTTTGAGATTCATTCAGTTATTTATTCCCATGCCTTTTTTCTACTCAACCAAGTAGATCCCTGCAGTTGCTCTGTTCTCCATCTCCACAGGCTTAAGTGTCTAAACTAAGTGTGTTGATGTGAGAGCTTCTATTAGAAAGCATGTATTGATCTGAGCAGCTGTGACTGATCATTCAGGGCTCGGGCAGGTGTCTCCTGAGTGTAGTGCAGCAGCAGTTTATAGGAGGGATCGAAATCAACTCAGTAGGGGATTTTACCTGAGATACACCCTTAAAGGAGAAGTGTGTAATTTAGTGTTGCAATACTTTTTCCTATCCCTGTTTAATTTAGAGTGTACGGGAAACCTTGTTGACCCGCTTCACTTCTAATACAAGCCATTTATTACATATGTAAACACAAACCCACAATTTATTTACCCTTTTTATAACAATGCTCAAAATACAATATATAACTGTCTGTCTACACTGAAATCATCCATTGTGGAAAAAAACAATTGTACAACAATAGGATCAGATTTGATGATAATATGGTTTTTACATAGTATTCCCATATTGTATTTTCAGAAAATACCAGGGTGTTACCACAGTTCCAATGTCCAGAAACAAAGATGTTATCCAAAGCAGCATGATTCTTTTTTGTTAGCCCAGGAAATCACACACATGCATTTCTGCCAACTGTGGCCAGATGTGTACTGAAATATCTCTGTGCGCTATAAACACCAGAATCCAATATTTGTAGCCACCCACAGTCTAAGAGAGAGGTTAGGCTGAGGTAAAAGCAAAGCTGCTCTGTGGTATTGTGGCATGAAACCTCGGCTGATTTCACGCAGAGCTTAACCGCTTTGACCATGTAATAGAGTGAAGAAAAGAACAAAATAATCCTTCTCCCCCTCTCCCCGTCCCTCTGTCCCTTTTGACCAACAATCACTGTTCCTCTCGGAGCAGTCACAGGCTCTAAGCAAGCAGGCTAAGACCATGTCTTGCTGGCTTTTGTGGAACCTTAATGCACCTCAAGGACAAAATGTTTCAGAGCCGACATCACATAGATACAGTATATTAGGAATTTTAGTTTCTCTGACAATTAGGATATGATTTATAGCAATAACTACAAAATGGCATGTCAACCCTTATGCATTTCTATCTCATAAACTACCTGTTTTTGGATAATAATTGCTCAGAATGTATTATTTGTACGGGCAATTTACCATTCTTAATTATTTATTAATTTTATCTTTGATAGAGTACCATAATGAAAAAAAGAAAAAAGAAAATTGTGGTTTGCCATAGGCACTTTTCAGCTACTCAATCAGAGAGACCAGCTGGCTGAAAAGCTAAACCAGCTAAACACCACCTTAATCCAGTCACCCTACTAGCTTTAACAAGCCTAAAGTTATAATCTGGACTCTAAACCTGGCCAAACTAGATAAGCTTTTAATGATTTTAAAGGGTTTCAAGGTACTAGACTGGCTATTGGCTCGTTTCCACTGAGTGGTACCACCGTACCCCTTTTTCGGGACCCTTCCAATGGGGTACCTTGCACAGTAGTCTGGCATCTAAAGGGTGGAGCTAGACTCACTGCGGAATGCTGATTGGTTGACAGAGAATCCGTGCTATGGGATGAAGTGTCTCCTTGTTTACATCAGAGTGCCCAAACAAAACATATAACAGTGTGTTTTACGTAGTATATGTAGTATTTTATATTTTCATTTCTTCGCGCCAGAATGACGTTGAACAGTAATTTCTGACATATACCACACCTATCTAATAAAGGTACTGTTGGAGGTGGAAACGCAAGCCAGATTAAAATGTACTGTCCCGAATCATACTGTACTATACTGTACTGTACTGTACCGCTCAGTGGAAATGAGGCTTTAGAGACCACATAAACCAGCTAAACACCAGACTGGAAGACCTGCTAGACCAAATTAAGACTTAAACCAAGACCCCCTTGGCTGGTTTTATTTTATTTTATTTTGACTATATTGTATATTTTGCAATTCTGCGCCAGTTTAACCTCCAACTGCTCCACAGGTGCTGCAGCACATGGCTGCCCACTGCTCCGGGTCACCATACACATCACATCACTCACTTAAATCACTACCTTCATTAAAAGTGAAAATGTTGCAATATTAATGGAATTCTGTTTGTTCAAACCAGCCAGCTGTAAGAACCCTGCTGTGTAACATATCCATATCTCCAGGTGTGTTTTCATCTGACATGTTCATTAACTACACACACACATACACACTCTTGCTCCCTAGTTCTAGCCTTATTAAGATCAGCAATGAAGGGTAAAATTAGGTGAAGGAGGGGTGCGGGTTATGTTGTTTATCAGGATCTGAGCAGCCTGGGTAATTAATCTCTACTTGATAAAGTAGCAAAACTCCTCTGTAAAATTATTCTGAAACTTTTGGAATCACGTCCAACTGTTATAATCCGTGAACTTGAGTTTATTAAGAAGCATTCACATGTCTAAGTAGTTATGTTATGTTATGTTATGTTATGTTATGTTATGTTATGTTATGTTATGTTATGTTATGTTATGTTAAGATGCTTTATTGTACTAAGGGATTATTATTATTAGTTTAGAGTGCCCTCTACTGGCAACTTCTGATTGCCTGTTCAAGAAGCAGAATGGGTCATATTAGACTGACAGAGGGCGCCAAAGTATTGGTTTTTACTGTAATTTGATTTCCTTTTAGTTTTCTCACGCACCAGGGTAAGAATGAGCCAAGATCCACCACAAAGTCAGTGATGTTATAACCTTTAGAGCTCATCTGAGTATCATTATAGAGTGGATAAGCATACAAATAAATTTACCCCAGTAAGAATATTAAATTTATACTTTTTCCCAGTACACTACGTCATTTTAAAGTAGGTGTTACTGCATGAGCTAATTAAACTACATGTTCCAAGCCAAAAAGTGCAGCCGCCTTACAATTTATGAACCCATCATGCACTACAGCCTATGAATCACAAACAAACAACGTGTAAAATTTTTGTGAAAAGACATTCCAGAGAGGTCAAAACCATTTCCGGAGCACAACAAAATTAGATGAAAATTCTCAATAAACCCAGGCTAATTTACTGCTACCCGGGAGACCAGCAAAGCTTGTTTGACATAAACCGGCAGGAATGAGGGAGGCTCCCCTGGAATGGTGACCACAGAAAATGAAGCCTGCTTTCCACACATCAGTCCAGAAAGAGAGAGAGAGAAACAGGCAGCTGAGGAAATGGGGTTCACTTTCCGCACCGCTGGGTGAGAAAGAGAGAGACAGAGATGGCAGTGGTGGTTTTCTAGGGGTTAGGAAGAACTTGGGAGAGATTTTAGAAAGAGAGACTGCGGTAAGAGTGCTGACGCACAAGTGGAACATGAGTGATCTACGCAGTCAAAAACTCACTGTAGTACACACACACATATTTAACAGCAACTACCATGTCAAACACAGTGGGTCTAACAAAATTGTCAATGCCCATTCAAGCAAATTTACTCTAATAAACAAGAACATTGATCCTGAAGGTATAGAGAGATGTTAAAGCATGGGCTCATACAAGTTCTTGTACACACATCACATAACTATTTTTGTATGGATCTCATTTTGTTGCACAGGGACACTGTCATGCTGAGAATGACCTAGCAGTGCATGACTGCATGCTCTAGCATTATAACTCCCCATTGGAGTTATGATATCTTGTCCAGCACTTAAAAAACAACCCCAGACTATTATTCCTGCTCCACTAAACTTCACATATGGCACCATGCAATTCAGGGAGGTAATGGTCTCCTGCCATCCACCAAACTCTTTTGGACCGTCAAGCGATTACAAACTGGCAAATGGGGTAGCATGTTTCATCACTGTTTCCAGTGGCAGCTGCTGATGGTGTCCTTTTTTCTTGTGCTAAAATACAAATGTGAGAATGTGTCCTGAGATTTTACTTTTCTCAGACCTATCTATGGTTGGATGGTGTGGTGTAGTAGCAGGCATGGAAACCAGAAAGTTGCTGGTTCAAGCCCTGAAAGCCGTAAGCCTTGAGCTTTCACTATTGTGCCAAGACTTTTAACTATAGGCTACTCCAGTAGGATTGTCACTTTAAAGTAAGATACTTTGGATAAAACAACTGCTAAAAAGAATTCTTAAGCTACTTACTTAACTAGAAACACATTGATAATGGTACTGTAGGTGATGTTAACTGGGGACTGTTTACCTCTCACTTGTGCTTCTTTAATATTTGCAAAGAAGAGGATGCTCTGAGTTTGGACCAGACTTCATTAGAGGTGAGAAGGAGCTTATAGGTCATGCTCATGTTAAACATTTTCGATGCAAACAAAAGTTTGTTAGAAGCCAAGCAAATTTGCCAATTTGATCAATTATAGATAGTGTACAATAATTGGTGCTTCCACCATTATCTCCTTTCTACAATTTATTGGTTTATAACCTTTATAATATAGTGTGTATATTGATATAATGATTATTTCCACCCTTTTCTCTTTGGACAGCAAGCCACTATGCTTTACCCTGACTGTTGTTCACCTTAACCCCCTACGGCAGAGGTGGGAAACTCTGGACCTTAAGGTCCTCATTTCTGCAGAGTTCAGCTTAAACCACAATCAAAATCACTTGCCTGTAGCTTTCCAGTAATTCTGAAGACTTTGATTAGCTTGTTCAGGTGTGTTTGATTAGGGATGGAGCTAAACTTTGCAGGGCAGTCGACATTGAGGGCCTGGGTTGCCCACCTCTCCCCTATGGGCTCATGAATAAGTTGGTTGCATGACTGTTAGCAGGTAAAAAAGCTTCACCTCGCTTTGCACTTCACATTATTTTTAAAGTTTTGATAGTTGACTATGAAAGCTCAACAAGAGAAGAAATGAAAGAACTGATATACCATTGCTGTGACACTTTAAAACCCCTTTTGATTTGCTGCTTGTCTGTACATTTGAATCTTTACCTAAAAACAGTGCATGTGGCTAAAATAACCTAATACTAAACGCTGGGGTAACCATATACTTTTAGCCATAAAGTTGATATTTCAGACAGATATTTTGACCCATAACTACTTCCCTCATGGCTCGTGACATCATAACAGCCCCTGGCCAGAACATGAGTGAAATATCTGTGGTGTCTAAGACTCGATTATTGCGGTAAGAATCTTTTGGTTCTTCAGACTTTTATTGCACAATAATTCTGCCACCACAGACATGCATTTCATTTTATTAGCGCAATAAATACACTCTGTGGAATCCGCCTTTGTAAGGAAGACAGAACAAGCAAGACATTGAGAAAAGACTCATCTTTTCTACTGTTTCCAACCATAGGAACTAGCAAGGAGTTGCTTGTATAGATAAGACACAAAAGAAGACGTTGTTGTTGCAATGAGTCAAACACTCTCCTCTGCATGTTTTAGGGAGTTTCCGTTGTAAGAGTCAGATCGAATTAATTCCTAAATATTATTCTTTGGTGAAGTATTGTTTGAAATGTCCCAAGCTGAGTGCAAAAGCATTGTAGCCGAAATATGGTAGTGATTAATCTAGCCAGTTTGTGCTGTTATGGCACTCTATCAAACATCAGTAAGATTACAAACTCCATATGCACAGCCAAAGCAAGAATTAGCCCATGCTAATATTGCTGCACAGCACATTTCACTAATGGGTGTTACACACAACTGAAATGCTTCAGTACCCCACCTCTACCCCTCATTTTCTATGTCTCCAACATTCAAAAGGCCAAAAATGAAAAAAGGACATACTGTTATTGTAAAATAAATGTGTCACACATTAAGTTTCCACACACCAAACTGCTTGTGTGTTTTTACACTCTTGCTGTTTCACACCCTCATTTGTAGTATATCTAAAATTGGCCGCAAACCCCAAAGCTCCTTGACACTGAGACTAATGTCTTGTCCAATAACAGGAACAAGGGAGCCATGTTGGGTTAAGCCCTGCGACCTGTGAAGGCTGAGAGCGAAAGAACTCACAGACAAACACACACAAAGATGGAGGCAGACGGCCAGCTTCCAGTCTCATTGTTTCAGGACCGGAAAGAAAGGCAGTGAGAGCTTCCCCTGTTTTCCTCAGCCAGTCCGACGTGAGGATGGAAGTGTTTCTTGACAAAATGGTGTTGATGAAAATAATAGCTTTCTTCCAAAGCCCAGTAAGCTATCATGCTGCTTATGGTCTCTATAGGCAGCTGATTTCTAAAGCCAAAAGTATACTTAAGTTTTGACATGAACGCTTAATGTACACGTACAACTGAGCAGATAGTTTTTCAAAGTATTCTCTATTGACCCAGCTAACATCAGTGTTCTCACATCTTTCATTAACATTTTTCAGAAGTTATATAAATGTTAGGACAATGTTCTTACATTCTCATAAAGTTGAGAGTACACATTCTGAGATCAAAATAGGTTTATAATCATGAAAACTGGACATTTTACATTTTTAGAAACATTTTAAAACAACATCCCCACAATGTTTTAGAACCTAATTTTGTTACCTGGGACGTTGTGTGAGAATACATGCACTCGACTCAAGGATACTAGAAGGATTCATCCTCATCCAGTGCCTGTGCTATTTCTTTCCAGAAGTTATAAGTGATAAAATGTCTCTGTACTCATTTAAACTGGAGTTGCAGATATATTTGAACACAAGTGCAACACAGGTGACTATTGCTGTTGGGGTCTTAAATATTTTGCTATTGTTGTTTCGTCTCCTGCATTAATTTGTCAGCTATGAAACAGCGGCCTGGGCCATTGTTGCCACTTTTTGGTTGCCACCAGAATTTGAGGTGCATACATGAGCTGAGCATACAGAGTTAGGGTGATTAGAAAAATTGCCTGCATGTGTATAGACTGTATAGACCTTATGTAGCTCCGCCTCTTTTCAGCTCTGCACTCGTTGTCTTCTCTTTTCCATTTGTATTTCCACAGCATGAAGGAAAGGTCGTAAGAATTTATGAATGAACTGCTCATTTTAAAATCTTCTCTGTCTTACATTTGTTATAACATCTGTTTTGAAGATTACAATGCTTATGGTAACTTTTGTTAACTCTACAATAAGTAAACCCACTTCACCAACTTATTACCCTTCAACCGTGTTGCTATAGAGCTACTTTAAAATGGAAGTTCAAAGACAAAATTCTAAAGGTTGCTGTGCACTTGTTTCTCTGACACATATGTTCTATAGTATGTGCGAAATATACTGATGATGACTTTTACGTCACATGCACTGTACGCATACCCTAGCGTACCCATAAAAACCAATATATGCCAAAGTATGATTTGACTTAAATTATACTGCTCACCTTCTCGATGCTGTCTACCTTCTTAAACAGCCTTCACGTCAGGAGTGTGCCAATGATGCCTTAAAATGCAGCCTATGCAGACAGCATACTAGGTTTTGGAACAGAGCAAGCATGTATTTTTGTGCATGCATGCATTTCATGCATTTAACCCTGGATGTATATGCTGCAAAAAATGTCCAAAGAGCTCCACATAGCTTCTCCAGATGTACTGTACATGGATATGTAATCGTGTGTCAATGTGCATGGATTGTGTGTGCACTGTATGTGTGTTTTATACTGTAAGTGCACTCTGGGGCCACTGTATAGCTGGTATTTATAACCGTGCTGTCAGGCCCTGGCTGCAGTTGGACCGTGGGAATGTGGCAAAGTCTTTCTGTGGTATTTTTAATGTTTGTTATTAAATATTCCCACACGGGACCATGACCAAACCATCGCCCCCTCCCTCTCTTTCTCCTACACTCTGCCTCCCTCTGTCTCTCTCTTTTCTCCTTCTCACTGCATTCTTCTTTCCCGAGGAGGAAAGCCAAACGGGATCCGATAACAGCCAGGCTCTGGTTTCTGTGGAGATCCGGGAAGAGCGGCAAACAACTGTTACTGCAGCTGGATTTCAACGGTGTAAGCCACGGTCAACAGGAAGATGTGTGTGCTTGGGGTTGTGAGCGTGAGTGATCAAGCTTGGGTGTGGGTGTGTGTTGTGCTTGCGAGTGTGTGTGTGTGGTCTTTGGGAATGTTTGGGTGTACACACATACACAATAGTAGGTGAGTTAGTACAAACCATTGTACACACAACAGTCTCTCATAGCGTCCAAAAGAGGAAGTCTAATTCACAGCACACACAAAAGTATTTGCACACAACCACAGGCACTTAGAGTGAAATGTAGCCATAGATGTAGAGGAACAGGTGATGTGTGTGAATGGGCGGAGAACCGCCAGACGAGATTTTACGGGTGTCAGCTCAGGGCGGCACATCGCAGTGAAACTATTTCCTCTCCGTGGCTGTGTTTGTTTGTGTGGATCTTCACCGCAGCCAGGCGGATAAAGCGTTCAGAGAAAGAAGAGGGTTATCTTACATACACAGCATTCACAGAGAGGCCGTCATGGAAACGCCCTGGTCACAAGTCTCCAGTTTCAGAGTCTGATTAATCTCTTCCAAGTAATTTGTCTCGCATAGACTGAATCTATGTGGGAGGAATCTTTTCACCATTTTAGAGTCATGATTCACACATACACATAATTTCCAATTTCATGTTTGACAAACAAGTCTTTGCAAAATTCCCAATAATAGTTTGTAGCAGCACCCATTATTCCATATGTCTGAGTAAACTTGCCTCAGTTTAAGAGAGTTACTTGGTGTTTATTGTCTCATGACATGAGCAATTAGTTTTAAGACGCCTGGGTTCAGTTCCATTCTTTTGTGCTCTGTCTGGCTGTTTGAAAGGAAAGGTAACTCTGGTCAGAATCCATGTAGAGACTAGTTGGATTTTCAAAGCCTAGGACACAGGCATCAAATTCACTTCCTGGAAGGCCACTTCCCTTCAGAGTTTAGCTCCAACCCTAATTAAACACACGTGAACCAGCTAATCAAGAGGAGTGTTTGACTAGAAGCAACACTGCACAGACTGATCAGTGTATGACACCGATCAGGTCAAGTTGAACATGCCTAAGGTCATCCGGATTACTAGAAACTTTCAGGCAGGTGTTTTGGTGCTGGTTGGAACTACACTCTGCATGACAGTGGCCCTCCAAGACCAAAGTTTGACACATGTGGCCTAGGATATCGGGCTACCGCAACTACCTGAAACAACCCTGTTACAGAGTTTACTGCACTACTTCCCCTTGAATACACTATCAATTATTATCATATTATTATTATTATGTGAGGTGCCTAGAAACAGTAATGGTAAGTCAAGACTTGAGCACTATGTTGATTGGTTGGGTTCAGGTGGCCATGAGGTCGCTGTATGTGTAGTAACCAGACCTTTGGCTACATCACAAAAGCTATGGTCCATGATATGTCACTAACCTAACAAACTTGTGATCTTTGTATCACCCTATTACCTTATGAGCATGATTTGTTTCCTTGTGGAAAAAAAAAACCCTGTGTGCCCTTACTACAGGAAGTTGCATAAAGCCAGCCAATCAGATTAGAGATTGCAGATCAAGACAGTGATTTCCAGTTTAGTGTGTTGTCTGAGGCTGAGGCTGGCTGAGCTCTTAAGTACTTTTGAACCAAAGCCATATCTGCAAAATTCTAATCTTCCTATTCTTGCAGTATGTCATTATTGTGGTATCCAGCCAAAAGCCAAAAACTGTTTATGACTGACTACAAGGTTTGAAACAACATTAGGGCCTAAAGTGCTTATCATACCATGGCATATTGTTGGCACTAAATTTTTTTTTTTTACAGATCTCTTTCCTTCATTGGGTTGTTGAGTGTTCCATCCTTTTCCCTTACTCTTTCCCAAGTCTTGCTTTTTTAGTATGCATGCAAGAGTGCAATCACACAGACATTTGGAGAAAGGCAAGAGAAAAAAAAACACACACAAAAAATGCTTTCCGCACGACGAGCCAGATATATCCTTGTGGTTTTCCATGTGTTTATTTTGATTTTCTGGTGGGACGACATATCTAAGAGAAAACCATAACGACTCAGTGCTGGTGCTTTCCCATCGGGGAGCGTCATTCCGATAAAAATAGTGAGCTCTTTTTTTGGAAGGCTTCATGAAGCTTGGAGTGTGCGTCCCCAGGGCTTTGAGTGGATTAGCATTGCTTTTGCATATGGAGGGCCTCTTTTCCATCCGGACGGAGCTGCTATGGATGTATGTTGACGCTGTAACTTCATCTCGGCTTGATCTTTGAAACAAAAGAAGGGCCACTGCTGGGATTGGCACAGGCTTGTTGTTTTGTTTTGATTCACATAAACATAATTGTCACATTGGCAAAGGATGTATTCTTTTTGCTTCTTTTTTCGTTCCGCGACCAGATTAATTTGCCCTTTGTGATGTTGTATTTGTTTACCAAACTCCCTTTAATTTTAATATATAATTCAGTTCTTTTTATCCCCTCTTGCTCTGTCATTCCTTTCGTTGATAGAGTACTCACGAACTGGGAATGAAGGAAGTTTGTGGGTGGGTAGGAATTGTGGAGTTGGAAAAAGCTCTTCAGTTTGACTTCTGGATTTAACCTTGCTTGGTTTAAAGGTCTGGCGCTGTTACATGCTACGCTCAGCTGAATGCTTCTCATTCTCTGGTCAACATGTTTCTCAAGTTGTGATTAAGTAACTTAAACTCCCTAAACTGAAATATCAAGACTCCTGTTCCTAATGTAGTTGATGAATGACTCTGGATTTAATTTAGGATGACTCATTAGTGGAAATTCACTAATATTCTCAAAGGGAAAGTTTAAATATGCAACATTGAACATAACCTGCAACTTTAAAGTGGTCATATGATGTGATATCAATTTTTCCTTTCTCTTTGGAGTGTTACAAGCTCTTGGTGAATAAAGAAGATCTGTAAAGTTGCAAAGACTAAAGTCTCAAATCCAAGGAGATATTCTTTATAAAAGTTAAGACTCGTCCACACCCTCCTAAAACGTCTTGTTCTAACATGCCCCCACATCTCTACGTCACTATGTGGGAAGATTTGCATAACGCTGCCCAAATGTTCACACAAAGAAAGAAGGCATAACTTTTATTCTCGTTGTAGTATTGTTGTTGCCATGCCGCCATGTTGTGGAAATGCTGTCTGTTTCATTGTAAAAGCGAAACTACTTTGTTTGGCCTTCCAAAAGAGGATGATATTCACTTCGTCATGCCTAGAGCTGATCCGTGCTGGTCGCTGAGAAAATACATCAACATTGCACTGTGAATTGCCGGATCAGCCTCTACCTTGGACGAAGTGGAGTCCAGCCCGGGGTCGTCACATGTGGTTACCCACTGGCCGCGCCGTTCTCAAGCCGGCCTCCGCTCACTCTAGGCCTCCGGCCGCCACTCACTCAAGCGCGCCGTGTGTGACGCTGTGTTTCGTCGTGAAAGCGAAACTACTTTGTTTGGCCTTCCAAAAGAGGACACGACTAGAAATCAGTGGTTAAGTTGTATTTACAACACTGTTCCAGAACAGTTCAACCCAAATATTCATACTTACACTGCTCAAAAGGCTCTAAGTTAATTCTTATTGGTCCGTCTGTTCTGACTCACAGACTGTAAGTACGTTTTTTATTTTAAAAGAATTTGCCACTAATGATTCAAACGTGAGTTTTGAGCAGTATAGAGTAGGCTTGTTGTTTGTCATTTCTCCAATCACAAATGCAGACATGGTTTTATGTTTACACGGCGCGATGCAACGCAATGCGTAAAAAGACAATATAAGTCATCATAATCAGTAATTATGTCCCCACTGGATGCAACAAATTTCTCGTTTGTAATTGGCTTTATTGGATTTTTCTCATCGTGCCAGTAGATGGCATCACAGTATGTTAAGGGCCGTAACATTGCCTTCACACACTTGAGGTATTCAGCCAATCACAACGCACTGGATAGCTGGCCAATCCTTGCTTTTCAGAAAGATAAGCTTTGTTACGGAAGGCTCGGCATAAAGGAGAAACAATAATGTACATTATATGGACAATAATGTGTTTTTTGAACCTAAAACAGCATAAACACATTTCACTACATCAAATACACAAAATAATGTTCTTTTTAGCAGCATCATATGACCCCTTTATTCTTAATTTGGTATGTGCCATGACGATGCAATCTCAGAAGAAATAATGTATACAAAAACTGTCACTTTGCAAAAAACGTTGTATTTACTCTCAAAGGGGGCATGTACCTTAAATGTACATATTAGTCCCTAAAATGAACCTAAATGACACATGTTAGTTTTTGAAAGGGTACTGCCCCAGTGGCAGCTTTTTTATGCTTTTTTCTGAGAGTGTTATGCTTGGAGAAAGCTATCTGTTAGCATTACCTGCCACAAAACCCCAGAGGTAAATAGTTTGAGATCTTCTTTGCTCATGGGACCGCACAACTTTTGCAGGCAATCACTCACTTTAAAAACTGTAAATGCCATGCCACATAACTTATACTTTTTTTCATTTGCACAGGAACATGCACGGTCCTGAAACCTTGACTGACCTGAGCTGCATGTCAAAGGCAGATGTGTAGATAGTCTGGATATGAGTGGCAGTTGTAATAAAATACAAAGATCAAGACTATTCACGTTTACAAATCAAAACTGTAATTTAAACAATTATGTTAATTTATTATTATTATTATTAATGTCCAAAAATTATGTAAACAGCTATGACCCCTAACCCAATTTAATGGCTATGGTGATTTGGCATGTTTATGACAGTGGTTTAGCTCAGAGAGATTACTCATGATAAATTATTGTTTGGGTCATGAATGGTCTGTTTCTTTATTCCTTATATCAGCTACCAAATTTCCCCAGGTTGTTTTGTGATTGTTGGTAACATAAAGGAATCAATGAGTAACTGTTTAGCTGTGACATAAAAAACAGCCAGTTAATGAAACATTTTGACTTTGCTTAGAAGAAGGACAAACACAGAGCCAGTAGACAAAACAACGTCTGTCCATTTAATTGTTCCCGCATTCCCTGTGAGGCTAATATTTAGTTCAGCTATAACTGGCTAAGACATTCCAAATCCCAAGCCACATCCTCCTACTTTGATAGTGATGGGATGAGTTAAAGGGAAGCTGTCTGCTCTACAGCCAGATTTAGCCTTTTACACAAAACAGCTTAATTGCATCTGTGCGGTTAGGTGGCTATATGCGCAAATGCTGTGTAGTCTATTTACAGCATTAAATCATAGAAAATATTTTTTTCTTGCTTATTAAAATAAAACTATAAACATTTTAACATTTACTATACAAAGTCCAGAGCTCCAGTGCATATGAAACACACCTGTAACACCTGAAGACTTTTCAGGTGTGTATATATAGGTGTATAATTACAAACCATGTGCATACACCAGGTAACATACTGTAACATGTTGCAGTGTCCATTATTCTTTGAGTCTGCATGGACCTGCCCATCTCTGGACCTGATCAAGCCTGGCTCTCTTTGTCCCTTCCTTCTTAATTAACTCTCTCTCTATATATATTTCTCTCTCTCAGGGAGGGACAGCAGCTATGCACAGATCGGAGCTGTGACTAATAAGAAACACCAAATGGAGGAGGCAAAAACAATGGCTCGTCTGTGCCTGGTCAAAGATGGGGTTTGCCCCTGATGATTGCTAGCAGGAGGAAATCATTTCCCCTACTGGCACTGCACAGAGACGTTCATGTCATGAGTGCTGTGTGTGTGTGTGTGTGTGTGTTATCAAATAATCTCATACTGATTTTGACCTTTAAATGCATGTCCAGAGGCTTTTCTTCAGCTGGGGGAACAAAACTCCTACCACTTGAAGTTGAATTTCGTGGCATTCAAATGATCTGCTACAAAAAATGTTCTCTCACAGTACGATGGCAATGATGTTATTAGACAATAATATTGTGGTTTTCGATGTAAACCATAGTATTAATGAGTATAATACTTGTAAATAATGGTATTTATGTCACAGAACTTCAAATTTGGACTAATGGACTGAAGGCCCATTCATGCCAAGGATGATAACTATAATGATAAAGATATGATATTTTATAATAGGTCTAAATGTAAAGAAATAACAGAGTTCACACCACAACTATAATGCTAATGGCACATAGTAATAGATATCATTGGAATCACTTTCAGAATTTTTTTTTTTTTTCCAACCGATGATGAAAGATAAATCAATTGACAGCCAATCAGAATCCACCCGACTTTATAGTGCTCAAGCATTCAAAATGGTCACATGATGTGATTTTATGTTTTCCTTTGTCTTTGGAGAGTTAAAAGCTGTTTGTGCAAACAGAAGATCCATAAAATCTCAAACCCAAAGAGATACAATCAGAGATATACAGTAAGAGATATGTTTATAAAAGTAAAGACTCATCCACTCCCTCCTAAAACGTCTGGTTTAAAGACGTCTACGTCAATGTGTGGGTTTTTATAACACCGCCCAAATGTATAATGCACAAAATAATGTTTTTTTAGCAACGTCATATGACCCCTTTAAAGCATCAGACGACAAATCTGTAGCGTGTGTTTATAATAAACAATGTTATTGTCCATTGGTGTGGACGCTAATGTAGTTATCATTCTTGGTGTGATCAGGCCTTAAAGCTCACTTAGAACATCACCCACAACACCATAAAATTGAAAACAAAAAGAAAAAAAAAGTTTTTCACGGGCAAGTATGTAAATCAATATTCACAAGATTTAGTAGGTTACTGCCAATATTAGGTGTTGATCATGGTTTTGAACTTCATTGATCATCCTGTGCAATCACTTCTAAATCACACAGAGACAAACGTCTATCGCTGTTTCAAAATATCTTTAAAAAAATAAAGATAAAAAATCAACTATCCCTTTAAGGGTGTGCTGGATGTGTGTATGTTTGTGTACTTTTGTTTTATTGCACGTTTGGCTCTTGGTCTAAAGCTGTTGGAATAGGCGGAGGACTACACAATGTTTTGCTGTTCTTCCACTTCATTTTTTCTTTTCCCCTGCTGCTCTCTCTCTTTCTCTTTTCATAGTGCTGTATTTATTTTTGCCTGCCTACGAGAGTTAAAAATGGTGTGTTTTGGCAACATAAATGGTTTCCTGTTTTGATGACTGTGTCCCCTTTACCAGTTAACACAGACACATGTACGCACACATGAACACAGTAAAAATAGAGTCAAGGTTCAAGCCATTTTATTAGCATAGAAAAAAGCTTTACATTGTCAAAGTTTCGATTTTATCAGCCTATATATTTTATATATAAAATATTTTATATTTTATATGATTAACAAAAGAACAGTTACTTATAGGCCTTGTATTTGATTTTCCAAGCTGTTATTCTGATCAACTACAACTTTTTTAACAATAATATTAAACAATAATAACAACTTATTGTAAAAGCTATTCTATTATTGGATGTATTGTAAGTTAATCTGTTGTTCTGTTATAATAATAAGCAATATATGCAGAGTATTGGGAATATCACCTTTAAGCCGTTAATCATAACACTGGATGCCTCCAAGGATGTGTGCTGGGCCTATTTTTGTTCTCACTTTTTACACATGACTGTATGGCCACCTATGTGAGCAATTCCATCATCATATTTGCTGATGACACCACCATCATAGTCCTCATTAGTGGTGACGATGAGACAATATACAGGAACGAGGTGGTCGGCCCAGTGAAATTTTAATTTATGTTGAACATCTGAAAACTAAGGAGATGGTTGTGGACTTCAGAAGGTCCAGTTAAGCCACTTTATATAGATTGGTCAGGAGAAGGGTAAGCTTTTGCAAATTTCTTAAGGTTTATATCAGTAAGGACTTGACTATTTGGGTGGTATTAAATATCCATGATGAGAAGGCACAGCAGTGATGTGCATATGACAATAAATATGGTAAAGTAAACTAAACTAAATCAAACAGAGTGGGTGGTGGAGTGTGTCTGTGGGCAGGGGAAGTCCATGAATTTCCCCATAACAATTTTAGGGTTAAAATATACATATTTTGTAGAAGGGAATGTAGTATATAGGTCCTGTGTCTGGTCCTTTATCACCATGTACCTTTGCTAGTTCATTTTAAATTGTACTGTATTGTGACAAATGAAAAAGCACAAACATTTAGCATTTATGATGCCAGAAAATGTTATGCATAATTTTTACTGAGTTACAGAATTAGTGAAATGTTTGAGATCATTTATAACGTAATAAATATCATAATGATAATAAATTAGAATCAAATACATTTATTTAACAATATCTTATTTTTATAGAATATAAAATAAACATTTATTTTATATAATATTTATTTATTTATTTGAAAATGTTTCTAAGCATATTGTAATTCTGTCTTATTTTCTGTTTGGTGATCCTGTGCCATTGCTTGCATATAGTCATATTGTCATACAAATTTATTTTGTTTTGGTCTTTTCCCTTATCTTTCTCTTTTATGTCAAAATATGCTTTTACTCATGTTGTGTTTCTGTATGGGAAATCATTTATAGCCAGAGACATTTTTCAGTCCTTAACTCAACAAACCCCACAGCACTCATCAAAGACAGATACGAATAAATTGAAAATACATTTCCTGTGTGGATGCCGTGCTCTTGAATACATATCACAGTTTACCATGTGCGTTTCACAGAAAAAAAAAAGAAAGAAAGTAAAACCTGTGTAGGAGTTTGCGAAGAACTTTCCCACAGATGGTGAAAGAGAAAGGAGAGAGAGAGGGAGGGGTGCTGTAATATTTGTTGTGAGGTGGTCTCAAAGACAGCTGTGGTTTCCGGCTTAGCGCAGGTGTGTGACAGCATCTACCTACACCCCACCCTGCCTCTGTCTCTCCTCTCATCTGCACTCGTTCACCCCACCACAAGATAGACAGATTACCTTCACCACACTGCACGCTAAAGGGAGGCAGCAGGAGCGCACAAGTATGTGTGTGTGTGTGTGTGTGTGTGTGTGTGTGTGTGTGTGTGTGTGTGTGTCTAGCTGTTTCATGTATATGTGGATGTTGTGCAGGAATGTATTTTATTGTAGCAGGTGGTTCACTCACACTTTCAAGATGGCAAACTACTTTTATCATTTGTAACAAAACAGACACGTTGGATCTCTGTTACACAACTTTGTTAATGTTACAGCGTATTTTTAAAGATGCTATCTGTGCGTGTGTGTGTGTGTGTGTGTGGTTTGTATATACAGGTGTGCTGCATTGCTCTCTGCTGTTTGCAGGCAACATGAAAGTGTATACGATCACTTTGACAAACAGCCAAAAAGAGTCTTTGCGCAATTCATACTTTACATATACACAGACAGCTCTCAGAAACTACATAGTTGTTTAAAAGTTGTTGTTGTTGTTTTTTCAACTGCTATTAAAGTTATTGTTTAAAATAATAAAAAATGCATACACTTGCTCTAAATTAGTTTTTCAAATAAAAATGAAATTTGTCTACATTATACACACAGGTCCTGAAGCTTCAATAAAAATGTATGTTGTCTGTTACACAGGGGTTTTCAAAGCTGTCCTGGAGGACCCCCAGAACTGCACATTTTGTAAGTCTCCCTTGTCAGACACCCAATTCAGGTCTTGCGGTTTCTGCTAATGAGCTGATGAGTTGAATCAGGTGTTTTAGATGAGGGAGACACACAAAATGTGCAGGGCTGGGGGTCCTCCAGGACAGGTTTGAAAACGCTTGTGTTACAGTACTACAGAAAATAGTTTTGCTTGTCGCTTAGTTTGTAAAAAAAATTGCAAAAATACTGATTTCAGTAATGCACTCTGTAATACTACAAAGCAAGATATAATGGAGGGTTTAGAGTAAATGTGGAGCTGGTCTTTTGCTAAATGACATTTTATTGACTCTTCCTTACAAATATGTTTTATTGGATCTGTAAATGCATATTTCAAGTGTCAGATCTGTCAGTGACTTTGCTATGAATATGTCAAATCATAGAGCACCAAAAAAAAGTGACTTTTTAAAATTATTTTGTTTTATTTTTGGAACTGTGTTAGTACTGTGCATTACTGTACTGTGCATTACTTACTGTACCATTGTAAGGATTATGGACCTGTCTGTGTGTTTTGCTCCCTGTGACCCAGTTTTGTCTCCCATTGATTGTGTTAATTTGATTCCAAGTGTGTCTAGCTTCTTCCCCATGTGTTCCGTGTCACTGTTAATTTAGTCATTCCATACACCTGTGTTTCCCCAATTGTCCTGCCTTTAAAAAGCCCTAGTCTGTTCATTTCTAGTTTGTTGGGTCTACTCGTTACGTTGATGTGTCTCCTGTATGGATATTCCCTGTGTTCCATGGATTAAAGCCTGTTTTGTGTACTCGAGCCTCCTGCGTGCTTACTAAGAAGCATAGTGTGATAGAAGACCTGACCCACAACAGTTTATTGCATGTCTTCCCTCTGTTTGTTTTCCAGTTTTTCCTCAGTTTTTTCTTTCCGTTGTGTTCTATGGATCCCTACACCCACCCAAAATTCCTCCTCCTCCGCGTGTAGACCTCCCTGGACAACGTGATCTGCTTGTTCTATGAAGCAAGCCTCAACCCTGCGTGTAGAGTCTACCTGGATGACGCGCTCTGCTCATTCTATGACGACAGCCTCAACCCCGCGTGCAGAGCGCCGTCGTCCGAAGATGGATCTCGAGCAGATTTCACCGCCTTCGTGGAGTGGATTCTGGCGAGAAATGGTTCGCCATTCACCATCGACCCCAAGGAGGATCTCACCGAATCCACTCCAGCCCCAGTGCCCAGCCCACCATCTCCCCACGGTGCAGAGCATCAGACTGAGCCCACCAATGACGGAGAGCCCATTTCTGCCGCGATCAACGAGCCAGCGCAATGCAGAGCAACTGAGTGGAGGATCGCCCCGGATATGGAGCCCAACCCACCAGACTAGGTGCGAGAGCCGGCTACAGTGCCCACCATGAGGATGGACGGTGTGAGTGCGGAATGGAGCTCTGCCCCCTGCATCGCGGCTGAGGGTGAGCCGGAGCGGTGTTGGTGCCAAAACCGGGAGGGATCTGATAGACTGAGAGTCTGAACTGGAGACTGAACTGCCCCCTCTCCTCTCTCCGTTGTCTCCACTGGTCCCATCCAGCCCTCCTTTGTCCTTGGTTCCCTCGTCCAGTTCTGAGGGGGCTTCAGATCTTCTAGTACCTGCTCGTAGAAAGTGCCTTCCACTGCCTGCTCCTCGAAAATGCCCGACCTCCCACCCGCTCCAGCCTCCTCCACCGCTGTCGTCTGGCAACCCCTCTGCTTGCCCTCAGCCCACCATCATTGCGGTGCAAGCTCTGCGGGACTGCCATCCTCCAGAGTGTCCCGCACCTCTGCCTCCTGCCTCCGAGGCCCGAACTCTGACTCGGCCCGTAGACCCATTGGCTTCACCTCGGCATCAGCTCCCTCGACTCCACCATCACCCGTTGATCCATCAGCTCCCTCACCAAGCTCCCTCGTCCCTTCGGCTCCGCCCTGGTCGGGCATCAACCCGCCTTCGCCTCTGGACTCCTCTCCTCTGGCTGCACCTCGTCGCTCCGTCCCACCGGCTCCGTTGGGCTCCTTTCTCCCGCCAGCTCCACCTTGGTCCTCAGTCGTTCCGCCTCGGTCGCCAGGGCCCTCGGCTCCACCCTGGCCCCCTGGATCCTCAGCATCCCCCTGGCTTGTTGACTCTCCACCTCAGGCTCCTCCTCCACCTGCTCCGATGCTGTGGGTCGGCCCCCTGGAGTTGGCGGCCATCCCTCCTCCATAGCTCCTCCCTCTGTCAGCTCCACCGTGGGCTATCATTATGGCTGTGGCCTGGGTCCAGCTGGACTCCTCCTGCTCCATGTCCTTCCAGTCTCCTCCCTTCTTCGTCACCTCCCTGGACTCTATTTGTCATCGTACTCCCAGATGTCCATCCTCCTCCTGAGCCACCTCCTTAGTTCCCACCCATGCCCCCCCTTCTGTTCTTGCTATGGTCGCACCTTCCAGGAGGGGGGTGATATGTAAGGATTATGGACAGCATAAAAGTGACTTTTTAAAATAATTTTTTTTATTTTTGGAACTGTGTTAGTACTGTGCATTACTGTACTGTGCATTACTTACTGTACCATTGTAAGGATTATGGACCTTTCTGTGTGTTTAGCTCCCTGTGACCCAGTTTTGTCTCCCATTGATTGTATTAATTAGATTCCAGGTGTGTCTAGCTTCTTCCCCATGTGTTCCGTTTCCCTGTTTATTGAGTCATTCCATACACCTGTTTCCCAAATTATCCTGCCTTTAAAAGCCCTAGTCTGTTCAGTTTTTGTTTGTCGGGTCTACTCGTTACGTTGATGTACTTTATTGATGTCCTATATCCTTTATGGATATTCCCTGTGTTCCATGGATTAAAGCCTGTTTCGTGTACTCGTGCTTCCTAAGTAGCATAGTGTGACAACCATAGTACTGTGTTTATAACCTGTCAATGCATTTGCTGTTTATTGTGTGTCTGTGTAGAACCTGCAGCTCTGCAGAAGAATCTTATATTAATTGGAATTAATTTTTAACATATTAAAGATCACAATCATTTCTGCCTGAACTTTGAGCCAAGCTGCTCAATTACATGATTTAACAAAAAATTTAACAGTTTTAAATTTACATTTTATTCCAAAAATGTATGTAATCATGCTATTAAAATTAGAATTTTTAATTTTCACTTTAAAATCTCCATTTGTAGAAGGAATAATATACTCATACTTTCTGTAGACTGTGTACCATAGCTTAACGCATAGACTTTGCCTCAAGAATTATTGCGGGCTTTCAAATGTAATTATTTTCCTCTTTTTCATCATTGCTCACATTTTCAAATGTTTACTTTCTTTGAGCTATGCACCTGATTCAACTGTGTTTCCATTTTGATCACAATTTGTACAGTCGGTATTCATATATGTACTGTATTCATACAATGCTAACACTTTTTTTTTTTTGTAAGCTTGACAGATGTTTAAAAAAAATACAAAATGCAACAGCATGTAAATTGTGAGCTCTTGCTTTAGGAAATATCACTACCATATTTTAAGACTGAAATATGGTAATGCAGAATAAGGCATTAATATGTGCTTTGTAAGTACTAATAAACAGCCAGTATGCTAGTATTAATGCTAATAGGAGACTAGTTAATAGTGAGAATTGGTCCAGACTATGTCGGATTGTGAACTTGACACCTGTGATGGTTTTTGAAATGTCTTTTCTACCAAGTTGTCAGACAATAATAAAGATTCTAAAGTTATACGAACGTAAACGTTTGTGTTTAGATGTGTCAGTGCCTAAGTATTATATGTTTCACTGTATACAACAATGTCTGTATGGGCAGCTAATGAGATGATTACACAGTGTGCTAAATGTTTTACTTGTCCTTTTGGTTTAGGACAGGTGTGAGGCTTTGGGTTAATTTTAGACTAGGGTCTTCTGTCTTTATTTATGAGGATGGAGGGCAGTTGTCAAAGTGCATATGTGCTTGTCTCTCGTGTGTTTGGGACAGATGAGACTAAAAATAGAGAGGGATAAAAAAAAAAAAGTAGAACAAAACAAGGGCCCCAGAGAGGACAGGGACAAATGTTGTGAGAGGGAGAAAGAAATCATGTGTGTGCTTGAATGTGTTACTGGACACAGCTGTTGTGTGTCCAACAGTTCTGACACGATAGGGGAAAGTGGAGCGCTTGTAATTGTGTCCTGACTCTGATTCTGCAGCTTGAGTACAAACAGACCCTACAGGTTCAAGCTACAGTTGAACTTTACTGGGTGCTGTGAGTGGTCGACTTTTGCTCAGTAAATAAATACACAGGGCTCCAACAGCATGGGAACACTTGTGAAAATGCTTCTATGTTGCATGTTATTTCATGTAATTTATTACAAACGGTATCAACATAACATTGCTAAGTTAAAAATGATTTAACTGAATGTCTTAGTATTTGGTACGTCTTTTGTTTTAACAGACTCTGCAAAATTGTGTGTAAAATATAATGATCATGATTTGAAATCATCTTCAGTGGAAGAAAAAAAATATTTAAACATCTGTATAAAGAGTCTCATGACCAGTCTCACAAACTGACTGCTTGTGACCTAGAGTGCATTATATATATATATATATATATATATATATATATATATATATATATATACATATATATATGTTCATTATGGTAACAACATATAAACAATGTTACATCATAATGCTTCTTTGTTTAAAATTCTTTAAAAATCCCTTTGTTTATTTCCAAGTTTAAATTCGATTTTGAATCCCAGATGTTCATTATGGTCTCAACTTATAAACAATTACATCAACAATTTCAATGTAAGCAACTTTCCATTAGTTTGCAGCTCTTTGGGCCTCTTCGAGTTTCAGTAAAGTTTCTGGGTTGTGTTTCATCAAAGGAACAGGTGAGAAAAATGAACATTTGCTGAATATTTATTCACCCTCAGGTCATCCAGATGTAGATGAGTTTGTTTCTTCATGGGATCAGATTTGGAGAAATGTAGCACTACATCACTTGTTCATCAATGGATCGTCAGCAGTGAATGGGTGCCGTCAGAATGAGAGTCCAAACAGCTGATAAAAACATCACAGTAATCCACACCACTCCAGTCCATCAGTTAATAACTTGTGAAGCGAAAAGCTGCTTGTTTTTAGGAGATAATCCATTATTAAGATGTTAAAAACTTCAAACTGTTGTTTCTGGCCAAAATATGAATCCATAATGCTTTTTTTTTTTTAAACACAAGCTACATAAATAGTGTGTTTATCTTAATAATAATAATAAATGAATACAATAAACTTGATGGAAAGTCACAATTTAATATTTAAAACACTAAAATTACATTACGTATAAAGATTTTCACTGACATGAATGATAACATGAAAGTACAAAAGAGATATACAGTAGTTGGCGGACAGTCAGTGTGAAAAAAAATATTTGGATTCTTTGTCAGTAATTATGAGGGAATCTCTCTCGAACACACACATCCTATCTTATTAACACTACACACCCTCAAAGATGAATAGAGGAGTAGAAAAAAAAGCAAACAAGTGAAGAGAGTGAGAGTGAGTGAAAAGAGGCACGGAAGAGAAAGAGAGAGAGAGAGACTTTGGCAAAGCAGGATCTGAGAGGAATTTAAGAACATGAGTAAGAGAAACAGCTGCAGCACTCTGACAGGAAGAGAGAGAGTGGTGTGTGTGTGTGTCAAGTGAGGGAGAGTTTGAGTGTGTACTGAGGACCTTCCTTAAGAAGATGTGTGTGTGTGTGTGTGTGTGTGTGTGTGTGTGTGTGTGTGTGTGTGTGTGTGTGTGTGTGTGTGTGTGTGTGTGTGTGTGTGTGTGTGTAAGAGAGGGACAGCATGTGGTGTAGTTTAGTTGTACTCAGAGTAGAATAAGTCAACATGACCTGTGTGCTGCTCTGCTCCTACTGAGGTCAAAGTCAGTACTCGACCTCTGAGAGTGGCCTGTAGGGATCCATTCATCAGAGACAGACAGAGTGACCCTGTGAGAGAGAGAAAGAGAGAGAGAGAGAGAGAGAGAGAGAGAGAGACTAAAAAAAATCATTTGCATGGCTTTTTATGGTTAAAAGTTCCCAAAACAGAACAAAGACTATTTTAGATATTAGAACATTTCTGTATAGCCTACTTGAAATGCTATTGATATGCTATTTTTTTAAGAAATAGTTCACTTAAAAAATTAACATTCAAAGATAATCCAAAATGACTTTCTTTATTCAATGAAAGACAAGCAGAAGGTGAGTAAATGTGAAATCTGCTGAAAAAAGTTTTATTTTTTTTGCATGAACTATTCCTTTCAGTAAATGTGTGGTAGTTTTCAGCCTCAGAATGAGCTGAAATGGCTGAACCCATTGAGCTGAAAGAGTGAGACTCAATACATCTCCAAAATGAGGTCTTCAGTGTCCTCCAGAGCTAAAATAATAGTCATAAAATGGCTCTTGAAAATATCATCAGAGGGCACCATTTCCATTCAGTCATCCATACTAACTAAGGAAATATTTAGAGAACTTACAGCTCTGATAAACATCCTGAAGCAATAAGTACCTGGAGAGTAATGAGAAAATGAAGGTATGTGATGTTTTCAGATGAAACCTGTGACTCAGACTCATGAGCGTGTGAATTAGAAACACTCTCACCGCTTCCTCTGCTAGTTAGCCTCTAATTAGTCTCCTTACTGCAAATGACTGAGCATGTTTATTTACCATAGTCAAATGAGCTCATTTGGATTGGTGAGGGTTAAACTCTAGAGCAGCTCTGATTGGCTGCTCTTCTGCGGTTCTTCTGATTGAATGTGTTCAGAATGGAATACTGTCATACTGCTTACTGCACACTGTGCTTTGAATTAAATAGTATGTGAAACCGTATAAAATTTAGTGCAAAAGTCGAGAAGTAAAAATCCCATTCATTTTCTCCATAGGCAAATTGATTTTTAATGATAACAAGTAGTTGTTAATTGATGGTACAAGCCTTTGTTGAAGATATCAGCCAGCATTATTTGAACTTATTTTTATGATCTGGCCACTCACATTTTACCTAATATTTTCTTTTTCATCCATTAATTTGATTATGTCATGGGCAATGCTTTATGGGATTGTAGTTCTTTCCCTCATTAAAGCTGTTAAAGCCAAGTACATCTGTCTTTTATCTGATTTTCAATATTTTTTATTTTTTTTTGCTTCTCACTAAATTGTTGTTCAACGATCGCTGTCCACATTTCTCTGCAATAATTCAAAATGTTATTTTGCATTTTTAATCCAAGAGCAGTCCAACTGTATCACTCATCACAAATGGAAGGCAAAGTCAGGTGCATTGCATTCTGGGATACAGTATTCCCTTGTTATATCCTGCTAATTTGGGTACAAATGTTGTACTTAAGGTCATCTGGGTATGTTATGCATTCAAAAAAGTGCATACACTTCATATTAGGTCAAAAAAAAACTGAAACAACGCAACCACGAAGTTTACAACAGTCTGTTTCAGAGTGGCAATGGCTTTTCCTTACTCAATTGCTTTATTAATGTTTTTATTGCAGAATAACATCTCATATGTGTAAATATCAAGAACATCTTGATTCACCATTTCCAGGACAGTACTTTGAGAAGCACCTTTTAGAAACAGCATTGCACAAAATAAAAATAACAAACACGCAGCTGTCGGAAAGCGATTGATTGGACGGGATGGACTCTGATAACTGGAGGCAGAAGTTCAGTCACATTACACATTTTGCCGCTGATAAGTGAAATCTGGGCTTCCGTGCACTCTTGTATCAATAGAGGCAAAGAAAAACAAAAACAGTGTTATCCCTGTAAGTGCATATCACAGATTCAGACCAATTCTCTGGTGCTCGCTGTGAGAAAACACATCAGAATGCAACCAAAGGTGTGTGTCTATCTAAAATAGGTCACAATGAAAAGTGTTTCCAAGCTTTTTGTGAAGTCCATGACGTAATGGTGACCTACAAAAAAACAGACTCGTTTAACTTGGGGCCCTCAATGAGCTGCATGTTCCCTTTAGACGCCCACTGGCCTGCAAACTCAGACTGTCAAAGATTTCTGCTGCTTTTCTTCACTTTATTTATTTTTGCTCCATGGTCCTGCCAAAATTGGGTGGGGAGATGGGTTCACCATATACTCCCAATCTGCAAGACATTTAGAAGATGATATAAGAATGTGTGACCAATCCTGAAATTAAGGTGCTGTTGAAGACACCCTAGTTCTGTGTGGAGTTATTCTGATTCTTTTGATCGTCAACAGTTGTTTTAGCACCAGAAAGGGTCAAAAGAATGGGATTTAGACTAGTGGAGCTCTTTGTGGGTCTCAGAAATCTCCACAAGTTAACCAAACTGTGCAGCACAATGATAGAGTTGTTTATTTGGTGCAAAAATTGAAAAATGGCACAAATATTCCCATAAAACCAGTGCACATTTTCTCAGGATTCTTTGATGAACGGAAAGTTCAAAAGAACAGCATTTATTTGAAATAGAAATCTATTTTGCCCACTATTTTGATCACTTTAATGCAAATGAACTTACTAATCGCAATCTTTTAAAGGGTAATGCAATTACAGTATTTTGATTCTAGATATAAATGGGGATTTAGTGTGGAATTTATTCATGATTAATATGGTTTATTTTATTATATGAGATTAACTGTGATTAATTAGTGATGGACTCCATGGATCAAAAGTTCATCGTACTGAACACACATTTATTTAGCTAATCAGAATATCATGTCCAGCACTAAATCCTTTAGGGAGGATGTTTCCCTGATGGTCGGTCATGTTGGAAATGGTTGAAACGGAGCCCAGCTGAGCATCTGCACCAGCATCTCTGTCCTCCCCTGAGAGACGGCCGAGCATCTGTTTGTGTCTCTCATTGTGCCCGTGTGTTTGGTTGAAGCATTAGGTTACAGTTGTGCTCGATCTGCCATTCAACAGAACTGAGTCAGTTGCTTGTCAGACCTGCTCCAAAAACCGGACCACACAGACAGAGAGGTGGCTTAGGTCACCCCTACTTCTGGACTTTTTGCTCTTTCTTGCTCCTATATGCATTTTCTGCTTTGCATCCCCTACAAAATCATACCTTGGTAAACATTTTCACCACAATCTTATGTTTACAACATAAATTGTTACTGTTGGAAAAGTATGTTTTTTTACATATTCTGAAGAAAATGGGAGAGTTGCATGCCTGTAACCTGAAAAGCTTGAGCGGTAATCTTCCTGTAGTTTTCCAGACCCTGTGGTTACCATGGTAAATGTTTAAAAGGGATGTAGTCTCGCTCTCTGATGTTGTGTATGCATTGCATTGTTTTTCTTCTATTCCTGACTGTCTGTCTATCTCTGTCCTCTTATTGTTGAAAGTGCTTGGATGAATTGTCGGAAAAGGAAGCATCTGATTAAATACAAACAAAACAAAATGGGTATAAAATTGTTGGTCGTAGGATGTTCATCGACCCAGAAAAATCCCCGGTATTGTTTGCACGCTGCTGCGTTATTTTAAGCTCTTGGCCATGTGCGTAAAAAGTTAAAGGGATAATTCACGAAAAAAGATAAATTAGTTATGATATATGCACTCTTAAGTCATTACAGACACTTATGGTGATTTATTTAAAAAAAAAATTTATTTTTTTTTAAATCGCACAGATCTTTTCTATATGTGATGGTTTATATTGAACTTTACTCATTACAGTGAATGGGTGCCATCAGAATGAGAGTCCAAACATCTTAAAAAAAAACATCACAATAATCCACTTCTGGCAAAAATAGTCCATAATCCATAATAACACTTCCTCCAGTGAAAAAGACCATTCTCTGTTGTCCTCTCACATCAAAATCCACCAACATATGTTTTGCCGTATAAATGGTCTGCTTGATTATGGACTCATATTTTAGACAAAAGCAAGGGTTTAAATTTAAGATGTCTTATTGATGTATTTGTTTCTTACAAACAAGCAGCTTTTCACTTCACAAGATGTTAATTGATGGAGTTGAGTGGTGTGGATTATTTGTGGATTATTGTGATGTTTTTATCAGCTGTTTGGAGTCTCATTCTGACGGCACCCATTCACTGCAGAGCATCCACGTGATGCAATGATCTCCAAATCTGTTCCCATGAAGAAACAAACTCACCTGCATCTTAGCCTGAGAGACATTTTTGGCTATTTTTTTATTGATTTATTTAAATTATATTTTTTTGGGGGGATGAACTATTCCTTTAATTGCAGTTTCTTTGTAATTATTTGTGACATTTACAGCAATCTCTGAGTGAAAATTGATTCAAAGTAAATCCAACACAATTTTGTCAGTGTAGGCACCATATTTGATTTTTGAGAGCCTGTGCTCACTATGATAAAGCATTTAACATTTTATGAATATGCTTTTTGTTTTTGGTGATTTAACAATTATTATTATTATGTTCCACAAAGAATATACAAGTATAAAGGTCCAACATGAGTGTGTGTAAATGACAGAATTGCCTTTTGGGTGAACTATTCCATTAAATGGTTCATTATGGTTTTGGTTTGGCTTGAATGTTTTAAATATGTTTGACAGCAGTGAGCTTAGGGAACACAACCCAGATTTGAATTGTTTAGGATAGTTAGAAACAATTAGCACAAATGTAAAACAGTCATAGTTCAGAAGTTGTTTGAAATGTGGCCTATCAGTTAGTACAAGTGCTTCAGACACATTAAGCTACCTGTAAGTATGGTGCTTTGCAGAAGATACAGGTTCAAATCCACACCATGACATGTCTGATCTTATGCTAAACCTTCTCTTTTTCCTATTTTTCCATTATTTTCTTCTCTTTCGCTACCAATAAAACAGCAAAAACCTCTAAAATGTAAAAGCAGGGGAAGTTTTGCCTGCAATATGTTTTGCTTCAGAACATCAGATGCATTTAGAGGATAATCTAATTGCAAATATAATCAAATAACACATGAAAATGTGTTATGTAAAAGCACTGTAATGGGGAAAGGTTTTGTAGAAGTGGTTTCAGACTGTGATAAGGATGTTTTCCTTGATCTAACTGTGTAACACTGTAATCAATGCAGTGTGTATGATATCAGTGAGTATCAGAACAGCAAGTCTCTCTAATACACTCGGAGGAAGCATCTAAAGAATTTTCCTCTCAAAGTGTGTGTGTGTGTGTGTGTGTGTGTGTGTGTGTGTGTGTGTGTGTGTGTGTGTGGGTGTGTGTGTGTCTGTCCATCCTCTTTCTGTGGCTTCATGTGAGTGTATGTGTGTATCCTGGCCTCTGGAGAACACTCATCTGTGTGTTTAGTCATTTTAATGATAACCACATTCTCTCTGCTCACCATGCCATTCATAATGACGCATGTTGTTGTTTTCAATGACTGAAATGAAACTCATATGCTTTCTGAGGCCCCCCTTGCATTTATGCAATATTTAACAGCTGTGGCTTCAGATAAACCCTCTTTTAAAACTCCTCATGGGCTTGTGTGTGTTGACATGACTATTAATCATGTTATTACAATGTAATAAATGCACTTATAACAACACATAGAAGAATTCTGTCTATATAATAATAATTATAGAATAACTGTGTCATAAAACCTGCCAATCAGTGCTACAAGATAAATATGACAATACATGTAGATTCATATTACAGTAAGATGCATATTTCATCAAAGGTTCACAGTTGTCTCTGTGATGGTCTGTGTTTGTGTCAGATATCACAACATTTTTAGTAAAAGCAGGGGTATATGAATCATTAAAAGCTACAGATTTATCTAAATATAAATATGAATTCTTGGTATTTAAAAAATATATATATTTTTATCTGCAACTTACTCAAAAGCCTAGATTGTAAAGCAGAAGTTAGTACTGCAGATTATGGCAAGTAGATAAGTAAAACAGATTTTATTAACTAATAATGAAAATGAAACTTAAAGGATCATGTGGCATTCATTAGCAAAACCTCAATAAATATGCAGAACTTCAAAAAACTTGCAAAATTAACTTTGCATTTCAGTGATCCACTTTCTAATCTTTTATGTTTTTTTCTTTTCCAGCTCTGTGAAAGCATCAGAGTCCCAGTGTCTTTGCTCAGAAATTGAATTAAAAGTGGTGAAATTTGTCCCGATGTGTGTGCAATCAGACATAAAGTCTTTTTAGTGTAATGCTCTGACCCAAAGACCTCATTACAGGGAAGTTAGGTTTTATTGTTTGTGTGTGTGTGTGTGTGTGTGTGTGTGCACATAAACATGTGTGTGTGTGTGTGTGTGTGTGTGTGCACATGCACAGAAACACACAGATACAAAGAAGTGAACAGACAGACATGCAAATTCATTGTGGTTGAAATTTCTGTCATTTCTAGTTCACATCTCATTGTGTAAAGTAAATCCAACCAACATGAACTGAGCTAAATTTGTGCTCTACAAGAACTTTTTGCTGGACTAATGACCTACTGACACCAAATCCAATGGGATTACATTGTACACAAGTACATTTGCAGTTTTTGCAGAAAAAAACTTAGTTTGACAAAAATACAGAGTTTGATGTCAAAATGACATCTCTATAATTACAAAAGGAAAAAAAAATATATAGAGAAGACAAAGGAATTGCTTGCAATGAAAAGCCAACTGAATATCATCACAAAACACAAATTACCAGTTTGGACAATATTTTTTTTGGGGGGGGGGGGTGAAAAAATATGACACAATATTTTATTTATACAAGCTTTCTCCTTTTATGTTTCCGAACAATACATACTGTCACAGGTTTGGAAGGCCATAAGGGTGAAAAAATATGACAGATTTTTTATTTTAATGTGAATTTTCCTTTAACACTTAAAAAAAAAGAAGAGGGGCAAAAACAACATTTGTTCTGTTGTTATTTCATTCCTTGTTGTTGTTATTAGCACTTTCTAATAATTGGACTGTTGTTTTTTAGCGTCTGATGTTCATTTTCCTGCTATTGTCTGGCATAGATGGCCCCGGCCTCTTTAGAGTGTGTTCCTCCTACCTCCCCGAATCCCCCTGCCCTCCCTACAGCACCAAACACACACACACTCTCTCTCTTTCCTCTCCTTTTCTTCCTCTGCTTGCAGCTTCAGACATTTGGGGAATCCTGAAACAAGTTGTTCCCACAAAGAGGCTTTGCTGACTTAGTTAAAGTAGACTCCGAATGAACAGAGGAAACAGAAAGAGGCTGTTTCACCAAGAGCCTTGACATTCCTGCCCTCCCGTGTTCGTTCCTTCATGTCTTTCGTTGTGGACACTGACTGCGCTGCCTGGACACCGTGAGACATTTGACTATGGACATAGAGATGCTGTAGAGCCCGACACGCTGCATGTACCCTCGACTTGCTGGTGAGTGGGTTGTTTTAAGATCCCTCTCTTTAGCTATCGTTTGATTTAAAAGGAAGCATCATCAAGAGCTCGCTTCAGGTCTCTAGAACTTTTCCCTCAAGTTTCGTCTAGTTTCGACTGAGTTTTGTGACATCTCGGTCCCGTCCGAGCCTTTCCTGTCAGGCTTTCTCAAGCTGTCTTTCTTCCCCCGCCTCCTATCATCAATAACACCTCTACTAATAATACTACCTTCCTCCTCCTGTTGTTTGTGGCTGCAGGTTTTCTCCTCCGCGCTCTGGCTCCGCGCTCCCACGCTCTAGCGCAGAGGGGAAGGAAAGCGCTGATAAGAGTTTAGGAGTCTCAGGGAGAGTGGCTTTTGTTAGCTGCCTGGATGTGCGTGTGTGCGTCTTAAAAGGAGGGGAACTTTTAGCAGCATGCAAGCAGTTTTCTTCACTTGTTTTGTTGTTTTTGGAGGTAACGTCTCTTTTTGTGGGTGGAGGGGTGCGAAAATTGGAAACAGACCCAGCCTGAGTTGAAGTGAGTCAGACGGCATATGTGCATCTGTGTCAGTCTGGGACAAATAACAGTTCCATGACTTAGAAAAGGGAAAATTAAAGAGATGTCTCGAGATGATAGACAATGGAACTCTCTGGAGGTTTTAAATGGCTTGGACGTAATTTGTAATATTTTGGGTTCGAGCAGCAGAAAGGGAGGATAAAGTGATGGTGAGGGATGGTGCATGTGTGTTCTTGGTGGGTGGAATAAGGTTAGATATCTGCTGCCATGTACGCTCTTAAAATAAAGGTTTTTTAACAAATGTCCATTTTCAAGGGTTCTTGAGTTGGCTATAATGGTCATTATAGGTTCTTCAAATGGATGTGTTGGTTTTTGGGTTCTTTAATGCAGCAGTAGATGTTTTCTAAAGAATTAGATGTAAAAATGTGTCATCAGGCTGTAAAACCAGGTTTTGCGTATTAAAAGGGAACAGAACTGGGATGAGCAATAATTTAGCGTAGTTTTGCCTTGTCATGGACACAATAACAAGAAGTTTCTTCATTGAAACTGAAAGATGCATTCATTGAGAGTTTTCTCAAGGATTTGATCGTTTTGTGGACATGGCAAAGCTAATGAGAGGAAATGCCCTCTTCTCACATCCATGAGGAAGTGGCCTTGCGGCCAGCCTTGTGATGCATTCATCCCTCAGACTGATGTAGATGCCTGTTTCCCCAAAATCTCATGGCTGGTCGCTTTTGTCTAAGTGATATGCCCATTTTAACATCGAAATTGGGAAGTAAACATGTAATCTGTTGAAGTCTTTAGTTTTGAACTTTAAAGAGAGAAGCACTGGTTATGTGTGCTGCCAGTTTCTGCTGAAGTAGTCAATGGACAGCATGTCATAATCCAACGTGATCTCATGATAATTCGTATGTATACTACGTAAAACGTGATTCTATAAAACGTACATTTACTTACATTTTTACAGGCACTAAGATGTATTTTCAGCATTTAAACGTACAAAACTGACGTATTGACGACACTTAAAAATGAATCCTTATGAAATCGAGGCATTAATTTTATTGTTTTTAGTTGTCATATCAATTATCTTGTTTTCAATTGCCTTATTAAATTGTTTACTTGTTTACTTAATGTGAAATGCAAAAATTTTGTTCTGTTCTGTGTGATTTCTGCTGCCAGCTCGTTTCCAAGAATAGGCCTACATGATGTTAAACAATACTTAACTTCAAATCCTTAAAATAAATAACATATCTGCAATCGTTGAACCTTTTGTGATGTTTACTTTGTTTGCCATGGGCCACAAAAGGCATTTTCTCCGACATGCTGTGGCTGACAATAAAACTATAAAATACACCAAAAACACAACGCAAATTTTATTAGTGTGCTGTAATCCAAATCTTCCGAATCCATATGACTGTGAGGAGCAGACCCAAATCCAAGCCTTTATTCGGTGATCTTCATCTCTATCCCAAGCAGCGAGTCCAGTGACCGTAAACAGCAAAGCCCGCGCTGACTGATGCGCTCTTTACAAATTCAAATGTTGCCACTTCAAACGACAAGTTTTACAGCAGGATAATCGAACGCTCATTGGCTCTTGCCTGCAATCGTCATGGATTACAACATGCTGTGTTTCTGGTGAGGTGTGTTTGATTGATGTGCGCGCCTTCACGAGTGCACGGTCGGAGTGCATCGGGAAAATATTCTGGATAATATTTTCCACAATTAACAACTTAAATTCTGCTCTGCACCTCACACAAACCTACTGTATTCCGCCAGAGCAGACTGCGGCTGCAACGCATCATCAATTGGATTACTTTTGTTACTGCTTTTGACATTTTTGCAATAAATAAATAATTGTAATTGCATTTATCTGTCTGTCATGTTTTGCCTATACTGTATAGAAATAGTTATTTTTATGTTTAGAGGTAGGAGTGGAATTAGTGATTATAAAAAAATATTTTGAATGCTATATTGTTACTAAAGTGGTTATATTTCGGTCAATTGAATTTTATATCTTTTTATATTCGCTATAAAATGGGTAGGTTTAGGTTTGGGGGTAGGTTAAGGGGTCTAAATATCTAAATGGCTTATTGAAAAAAATGATAAAAATGCTAATTTGCTATAAAAATGGGTAGGTTTGGGGGTAACAGTTAGGTTAAGGGATAAAAATCTAAATCGTTTTTTGATAAAATTATAAAAATGCATATTCGCTATAAAATGGCTAAGGTTTAGGTTTGGGGTTAGGTTAAGGGGTCTAAAAATCTAAATCGCTTATTGATAAAATGATAAAAATTGCATTGATACGAATATCTTAATGGTAAATGATAAATGATACATTTTTTACGTTTTTTGCTAAAAATACGTAGCGATTTGTATGTTTTACACTTTGAAATACATGTAAATTGTACATTTAAGCATCAATAAAAACGTACCTTCGTATAAACAATGAAACCAGGTTGCATAATCCCTGAAGACTAAACCCTGGAAATTTGAAATGCTTGCAAGACACCCGGTAGCTTCTGAACTAAAATGAAGCTGAAGTTAGATTTGCTCTTTGTATGGTCTGTGTTTTCAGAACGATCAAGCTTCTTTCAAGTGGCCTGAGATTCCCAGTTTTCGAGGGGTATTCATTTACACACATATTTAAAAGTGTCTTCCTCTCATCATCCGCTCTCTGCTGTACCCTTGTCTCTCAGGAGCGCCTGTGCTATTAGTGATAAGACTGAGTAGTGGTAGCTTTTCCTGTCCTGAGCAGGAAGAGTTAATCTCTGTTTAGCTGCTGGCTTGTCCTGTATCCATCCTCTCATCCACTGGGAATATCACTGTAGTGTTGAGGGCAGCCCTCGGATCATCCAGCTGTTGGCAACAATACTGATCTGCCAGTCCATCTGGACGGCCACATGCTGCAAACTGATATCGCTCTCATTATTTAGGTAGCAAAGATAAAATCAGAACAGACATTCACAGCCCGTTACTTTTAAAAACTTTAAAGTGGCTGCAAATAATTAATTTTTTCTAACGGTTATTATAAGAAATATGTGTCTTGAGAAATCACTCTGTAAACAGCAATATAGAATCTGACACATGTTAGCCAATTAGAAAGCTTGGAGACCAGTGGCATAAGTTTGGGGCGGGACTACCTTTGTGTGCAAACAATGCTAAACAAATATGTGGCTAAGGTATTCTTGGTGAGTATTAATGTGTTGCCGAATGGTGGCTAGGGTGTTCAGTGTTGCTAAGGCATCACTAAATAGTTACTATGGAATTGCTAAGTGGTTGCTAGGCTGTTCTGGATGGTTGGTAGGTGTTCTGCATAGATGTTAGTGTGTCGTTAACGTCTTGCTTGACTGTTCTAGATGCTTGCTAGGTGTTCTGGGTGGTTGTTAGGGTGTTCCTAGGTGTTCTGGATGGAGGTTAGGGTGTTGTAAAGTGGATGCTAGGTGCTTTAGGTGGATGTTAGGGTGTTGTTAAGTGGATGCTAGGTGCTTTAGGTGGATGTTAGGGTGTTGTAAAGTGGATGCTAGGTGCTTAAGGTGGATGTTAGGGTGTTGTTAAGTGGATGCTAGGTGCTTTAGGTGGATGTTAGGTTGTTGTTAAGTGGATGCTAGGTGCTTTAGGTGGATGTTAGGGTGTTGTAAAGTGGATGCTAGGTGCTTTAGGTGGATGTTAGGGTGTTGTAAAGTGGATGCTAGGTGCTTTAGGTGGATGTTAGGGTGTTGTTAAGTGGATGCTAGGTGCTTTAGGTGGATGGTTAGGGTGTTGTCAAGTGGATGCTAGGTGCTTTAGGTGGATGTTAGGGTGTTGTTAAGTGGATGCTAGGTGCTTTAGGTGGATGTTAGGGTGTTGTTAAGTGGATGCTAGGTGCTTTAGGTGGATGTTAGGGTGTTGTTAAGTGGATGCTAGGTGCTTTAGGTGGATGTTAGGGTGTTGTTGAGTGGATGCTAGGTGCTTTAGGTGGATGTTAGGGTGTTGTTGAGTGGATGCTAGGTGCTTTAGGTGGATGTTAGGGTGTTGTTAAGTGGATGCTAGGTGCTTTAGGTGGATGTTAGGTTGTTGTTAAGTGGATGCTGGGTGTTCTGGGTGGATGATAGGGTGTTGTTAAGTGGATGCAAGGTGCTTTGGGTGGATGCTAGGTGTTCTGGGTGGATTTTAGGGTGTTTTTAAGTGGTTGCTAAGTGTTCTGGGTGTTTAAGTGTGCTCTTAAGTGGTTGCCAAGTGTTCTGGATGGTTGCTAGGTGTTGTATGTGGATGTTAGTGTGTTGTAACCTGGTTGCTTGACTGTTCTAGATGCTGGTGTTCTGGGTGGTTGTTAGGGTGTTGTTAAGTGGATACTAGGTGCTCTGGGTGGATGTTGTTGAGTGGTTGCTAGGTGTTCTCAGTGGGTGTTAGGATGTTGCTAGGTGTTCTGAGCGCATGTTAGGATGTTGCTAGGTGTTCTGAGTGAATATTAAGGTGTTGTTAAGTGGTCTCTTGGTGTTCTGGATGGATGTTAGGTTGTTGCTAGGTGTACTGGGTGGATGTTGGGGTGTTGTTAAGTGGTTGTTATTTGTTCTGGGTGGATGTTAGGGAGTTGTTAACTGGTTGTTATGTGTTCTGGGTGGATGTTAGGGAGTTGTTAAGTGGTTGTTATGTGTTCTGGGTGGGTGTTAGGGAGTTGTTAAGCGGTTGTTATGTGTTCTGGGTGGGTGTTAGGGAGTTGTTAAGCGGTTGTTATGTGTTTTGGGTGGATGTTAGGGTGTTGTTAAGCGGTTGTTATGTGTTCTGGGTGGATGTAAGTTTTTTTTTAAGTGGTTGTTATGTGTTCTGGGTGGATGTTAGGGTGTTGTTAAGTGGTTGTGATGTGTTCTGGGTGGATGTTAGGGTGTTGTTAAGTGGTTGTTATGTGTTCTGGGTGGATGTTAGGGTGTTGTTAAGTGGTTGTTATGTGTTCTGGGTGAATGTTAGGGAGTTGTTAAGTGGTTGTTATGTGTTCTGGGTGGATGTTAGGGTGTTGTTAAGTGGTTGTTATGTGTTCTGGCTGGATGTTAGGGTGTTGTTAAGTGGTTGTTATGTGTTCTGGGTGGATGTAAGGGAGTTGTTAAGTGGTTGTTATGTGTTCTGGCTGGATGTTAGGGTGTTGTTAAGTGGTTGTTATGTGTTCTGGGTGGATGTTAGGGAGTTGTTAAGTGGTTGTTATGTGTTCTGGATGGATGTTAGGATGTTGTTAAGTGGTTGTTATGTGTTCTGGGTGGATGTTAGTGTGTTGTTACCTGGTTGCTTGACTGTTCTAGATGCTGGTGTTCTGGGTGGTTGTTAGGGTGTTGTTAAGTGGATACTAGGTGCTCTGGGTGGACGTTGTTGAGTGGTTGCTAGGTGTCCTGGGTGGATGTTAAGATGTTGCTAGGTGTTCTGAGTGGATGTTAAGGTTTTGTTAAGTGGTTGATATGGTGTTCTCAGTGGGTGTTAGGATGTTGCTAGGTGTTCTGAGTGAATATTAAGGTGTTGTTAAGTGGTCTTTTGGTGTTCTGGATGGATGTTAAGGCATTGTTAAGTGGTCGCTTGGTGTTCTGGATGGATGTTAAGGCATTGTTAAGTGGTCTTTTGGTGTTCTGGATGGATGTTAGGTTGTTTCTAGGTGTACTGAGTGGATGTTGGAGTGTTGTTAAGTGGTTGTTATGTGTTCTGGGTGGATGTTAGGGTGTTGTTAAGTGGTTGTTATTTGTTCTGGGTGGATGTTAGGGTGTTGTTAAGTGGTTGTGATTTGTTCTGGGTGGATGTTAGGGAGTTGTTAAGTGGTTGTTATGTGTTCTGGGTGGATGTTAGGATGTTGTTAAGTGGTTGTGATGTGTTCTGGGTGGATGTTAGGATGTTGTTAAGTGGTTGTTATGTGTTCTGGGGGTGATGTTAGGGGGTTGTTAAGTGGTTGTTATGTGTTCTGGGTGGATGTTAGGGAGTTGTTAAGTGTCCAAGCAACCCCACGTGTGGATGTTAGGGAGTTGTTAAGTGGTTGTTATGTGTTATGGGTGGATGTTAGGGTGTTGTTAAGTGGTTGTGATGTGTTCTGGGTGGATGTTAGGGAGTTGTTAAGTGGTTGTTATGTGTTCTGGGTGGATGTTAGGGTGTTGTTAAGTGGTTGTGATGTGTTCTGGGTGGGTGTTAGTGAGTTGTTAAGTGGTTGTTATGTGTTCTGGGTGGGTGTTAGGGAGTTGTTAAGTGGTTGTTATGTGTTCTGGGTGGATGTTAGGGGGTTGTTAAGTGGTTGTTATGTGTTCTGGGTGGATGTTAGGGAGTTGTTAAGTGGTTGTGATGTGTTCTGGGTGGATGTTAGGGTGTTGTTAAGTGGTTGTTATGTGTTCTGGGTGGATGTTAGGGTGTTGTTAAGTGGTTGTGATGTGTTCTGGGTGGATGTTAGGGTGTTGTTAAGTGGTTGTTATGTGTTCTGGGTGGATGTTAGGGTGTTGTTAAGTGATTGTGATGTGATCTTTTAAGAGAAGATTAAAAAACAAAGTGGTTGTTATGTGTTCTGGGTGGATGTTAGGATGTTGTTAAGTGGTTGTGATGTGTTCTGGGTGGATGTTAGGGAGTTGTTAAGTGGTTGTTATGTGTTCTGGGTGGATGTTAGGTTTGTTGTTAAGTGGTTGTTATGTGTTCTGTGTGGATGTTAGGGAGTTGTTAAAAGTGGTTGTGATTTGTTCTGGGTGGATGTTAGTTAAGTGTTAAGTGGTTGTTATGTGATCATTGTATACTTTAGCCAATCGTTAAGTGGTTGTGTTATGTGTTCTGGGTGGATGTTAGGGTGTTGTTAAGTGGTTGTGATTTGTTCTGGGTGGATGTTAGGGAGTTGTTAAGTGGTTGTGATGTGTTCTGGGTGGATGTTAGGGTGTTGTTAAGTGGTTGTTATGTGTTTCTGGGTGGATGTTAGGGAGTTGTTAAAGTGGTTGTGATGTGTTCTGGGTGGATGTTAGGGGGTTGTTAAGTGGTTGTTATGTGTTCTGGGTGGATGTTAGGGAGTTGTTAAGTGGTTGTTATTTGTTCTGGGGTGGATGTTAGTGTGTTGTTAAGTGGTTGTTATGTGTTCTGGGTGGATGTTAGGGAGTTGTTAAGTGGTTGTTATGTGTTCTGGGTGGATGTTAGGGAGTTGTTAAGTGGTTGTGATGTGTTCTGGGTGGATGTTAGGGAGTTGTTAAGTGGTTGTTATGTGTTCTGGGTGGATGTTAGGGTGTTGTTAAGTGGTTGTTATGTGTTCTGGGTGGATGTTAGGGAGTTGTTAAGTGGTTGTTATGTGTTCTGGGTGGATGTTAGGGGGTTGTTAAGTGGGTTTGTTATGTGTTCTGGGTGGATGTTAGGGTGTTGTTAAGTGGGTTGTTATGTGTTCTGGGTGGATGTTAGGGTGTTGTTAAGTGATTGTGATGTGTTCTGGGTGGATGTTAGGGTGTTGTTAAGTGGTTGTTATGTGTTCTGGGTGGATGTTAGGGTGTTGTTAAGTGGTTGTTATGTGTTCTGATGTGATGCTAGGGTGTTGTTAAGTGGTTGTTATGTGTGTTCTGGGTGGATGTTAGGATGTTGTTAAGTGGTTGTTATGTGTTCTGGGTGGATGTTAGGGAGTTGTTAAGTGGTTGTTATGTGTTCTGGGTGGATGTTAGGTTGTTGTTTAGTGGTTGTTATGTGTTCTGGGTGGATGTTAGGGGTGTTGTTAAGTGGTTGTGATTTGTTCTGGGTGGATGTTAGTGTGTTGTTTAAGTGGTTGTTATGTGTTTCTGGCTGGATGTTAGGGGTGTTGTTAAGTGGTTGTTATGTGTTCTGGGTGGATGTTAGGGAGTTGTTAAGTGGTTGTGATGTGTTCTGGGTGGATGTTAGGATGTTGTTAAGTGGTTGTGATGTGTTCTGGGTGGATGTTAGGGTGTTGTTAAGTGGTTGTTATGTGTTCTGGCTGGATGTTAGGGTGTTGTTAAGTGGTTGTTATGTGTTCTGGGTGGATGTTAGGGTGTTGTTAAGTGGTTGTTATGTGTTCTGGGTGGATGTTAGGATGTTATTAAGTGGTTGTTATGTGTTCTGGGTGGATGCTAGGGTGTTGTTAAGTGGTTGTTATGTGTTCTGTGTGGATGTTAGGATGTTGTTAAGTGGTTGTTATGTGTTCTGGGTGGATGTTAGGGTGTTGTTAAGTGGTTGTTATGTGTTCTGGGTGGATGTTAGGATGTTGTTAAGTGGTTGTGATGTGTTCTGGGTGGATGTTAGGATGTTGTTAAGTGGTTGTTATGTTGTGGGTGTTGGGTGGATGTTAGGGTGTTGTTAAGTGGTTGTTATGTGTTCTGGGTGGATGTTAGGGATGTTGTTAATTTGTTGTTATGTGTTCTGGGTGGATGTTAGGTTGTTGTTAAGTGGTTGTTATGTGTTCTGTGTGGATGTTAGGGAGTTGTTAAGTGACTGTGATTTGTTCTGGGTGGATGTTAGGATGTTGTTAAGTGGTTGTGATGTGTTCTGGGTGGATGTTAGGATGTTGTTAAGTGGTTGTTATGTGTTCTGGGTGGATGCTAGGGTGTTGTTAAGTGGTTGTTATGTGTTCTGGGTGGATGTTAGGGTGTGTTGTTAAGCGGTTGTTATGTGTTCTGGGTGGATGTTAGGATGTTATTAAGTGGTTGTTATGTGTTCTGGGTGGATGTTAGGTTGTTGTTAAGTGGTTGTTATGTGTTCTGTGTGGATGTTAGGGAGTTGTTAAGTGGTTACTAGGGTGATTTGGGTAGTTGCTTACTTTTCCATCCAAAAATCTCTCTCCTACTTCTTTGTGACACTCTTTCACCCATTTTGTCAACATTCAGACCAAAATTATAAGTCTGAATATTTAAAAGAAACCCTCTAATCAATAGTTTTAGTGATGCTAACCTTAGCAGCACCACTAATTAATACGGTCAGCCCTGGAAATGGGTGACAGGATATGTGATCTCCAGCCAGCACTCATCAACATGTTCTCCCAGAGGCCAGAGGTCAAGAGGGGTGAGGAGGTGACCTGACTGCACATCCTTTCAGACAAAGATCGATCCTTAAAGCACTCTATTTCCAGACACACAGACACATGTCCACACCATCAATAGCCCAAAAGAGCCCATCTGCACGATTTTATAAGTAATAAACAAATCTTTGAAGTGTCATGAAGTGGAGTGATACTGTTTTTCCTGTTACTTCATTATTTCAAAACCGTTTGACAAATGGAATGGAAAGGCATCAGTAGGTGGCACAAAAACTTTCTAACCTTTCAGAGAACTTGGAATCCATCAGCTGTAATAACTCACACAAGCTGCCTGGACATATTGCTGGAGACGTGGAGAAATATTTTCTGTGCATGGCATGATAGTTTAGCTCCATACTGAGCAGGATATGAGAAAACTATTTTTGTCCTCAACAATTTTGGGATTATCCACGAGTGGTTTGTTTGTAGAGTCGTAGCGAAGGTTCCTCTCAGATCTGGTCATGTGTTTGATGCCCTCCTCTGGTGACTTCAGTGAACTGAATAAATAGGTAATGTCTATAAATAAGTGCATGGAAAAGCCTCTTGCCTCTGTTATGCTTTCAAACCACAGAATGAGACACTCAGTTTACGTGAAATACTTGTCAAACATGTGGTGGTTTGTCTTCGATCAATTTCCTGTTGAGCATTAGGTGATTGTTTCCGCCTTTCAGCATATGTTGGGTTACACAGGAAGTAAATGCTGAATCATTTTGTGCATTATGATTGTCATTTTATCCAGTGACCTGGTGACCTTTTGTGATGTAGCAGTGTTGGTATATTCTTTAATTTGTGTGCACATGCATCAAATATCAATGTATGTGTTATATTGTATGTGTTTCTCATCTAGTGGCCAAGATACCAACATTTCAATATGAATATACTGTATGAATATGAATAGTTTCTAATCAGATTCTTCCAAAACCAAAGTCAAATCAGCCCAAATAATTTCAAAGCACTTTAATTAATCTATGGTAAAATGCATCTCACTTGATATTTTGGTCACACATTGGTTTGCTGCTTATTAATATTAGGCAATATTACATTAGGCAATTTCCTCTGAGATGTGTACTGGACATAATTACATTTCTCATAGGTTAAATCTGTCATAAGCGCAAACATGCTTGCCCAGTAACCATCTCAATGTCAACACCATCTCATGCTTTTTCTCTCAATTAGAGGACATTATTATGTTTTGCGCTTCCTTATCAGTCACTAAACAAATGTCAAGTACAGTAGGGAAAAACCTGCTGATGGCAGGCCAAACCTTTCCTGGAAAAACACACATGAAAGGCTTGTTATTAATAAATTATTTCCAGGGAAATTATAACTATAGCACTCTGATTCATAATGAAAATGCTATGAAATCATAACAAATAACACTTTTTTTGTACAGGTAGACTTGCAACTTTTACACTAATCTTTCAGACCAGACATGGGTCAGTTTTTCATGCATAATCCCAGGTCTGTTTTATATGGATGTCCATGTCTTCCACAGAATAAAAAAAAAAAAAAAAAAAAAAAAAGAAAATTAGTACCTTTTTATCTCACTATTTTTTCTGAGCTTATATCTCACAAATCACACTTTTTTCTTGCAATTCTGAAAAAAAATTTTTCAAATTGTGAGATATTGACACAACTGGGCGACACAAACTTGCAGTTCTGAGAAGCAAATTCTGGTTTGTGAGAAATACACTTGCATCTGCAAGAAAAAAGTCTGAAAAGAGGTTGCAAAAAGTTATATTTTTATTTTTACCTTTTAATTCCAAAAAAAAAAGAATTGTGACAATCTTGCAGTTAAAAAAAGTGGTTTTCATGAAATAAATTTCAGTTTGAGAAGTTTTTTTTTTTGTTTTTTTAGGGTTTTTTTTCTTCTTAGAATTATGAGAAAAGTCCAACTTTTAAGAGAAATATATGTATGTATGTATGTATGTATTTAAATTTTGTGGCATAAATGTGTTTCCATGGGTTTCAGGTTAATACAAATTACATTATGATTATAAATATTTTAAATAACATTAGGGTCACTCACTGGATGAGGGCATAAAAAGGAAGTGAATGATTTGGGTTTGGTAATAATGGACCATCTGTTTCTTTTCCTTTTGGTCTACAGGTGGTATTTTTTTCTGACCTGTCCACACTTTTACCACTTTTTCTTTTTCTTTTCCCCACTTTGCGCCTGTGTTGGAGGGCTGACTGTTTTCATGCGATTCCTGGACGTGACTCAGAGCATGACAGGAACTCGCATGTATTACTCAAGCACTTGAGGCTCTTCGTCGTCGCTGCAGTGTATCATCACCGCAACGCTGTCTTGCGAGACATAACTACTGAAACTGATGTGTAAAGCCTTTGAGGCTTCCACAGATTCCACTGTGTCACTCTCTTGACCATGTTTTCCACTCTGGTCATTCCACTGCACGTCTCGATTTCATCCGCATGCTCGTGTGCAAAGACATCAGAGAAGTATTTCAAGTTGGACAAACATTCAGTACTGGACTGAAAGACCCTGACATACCTTTGTAAAGATTTTTGAAACATGAAGAGGTTTCATCAGTGCACATTATTCTACAGATAAAAATATATATATATATGACGTCACCTGACCAATAGACAAATGATTGCTAAGGCTGCTGCTGTGGGAGATGCAACATTTTTAAAACCTTGCCAGTAGTTAAAATTTGAAAAATTTGCAATTAGGATGTGTCAAGATGTGCTCAGTTCTTTTTCACTTGAATAAATGTCACATTACAGAAGTAAAATACACTATACAAAAGCAATGAATAGATCCGAAAAACCAGATCAGAATGTAACATCCAAAAGTGTTTTACATTTATACATTAATTTATCTAAAGTGACATTTTCAGAGAGAGGTAATTATTATTAAAAAATAACAATAATAATAATATATCAATGATATATTATCAATGATATAAAACTGCTTCAGAAGATGTCGAGAACTGAAGAACGTCATGTAAGTGTGACCTTTCACTGATCTGTTGTTTGGCTTGACCAATGAATCTTTCAATACAGCAGCTACTAGGTGTTTTTCCTGTGTGTGACAGATTTCAGAATTGAAATACGGCAGGGACGACTTCAGTATAACCACTGAAAGGAACAGATGAGCATTAGTGAGAGACGAGCATTAGACGAGAAAGAGCGAAGACGAGTAGAGACACAGCCCGGGTTTATTTTTAGCATTTCTTTCCACCTCTTCCACCCACCTTTTCAGGATTGTTGTTGTTGAAAAAGGTGGGCCCGCTGTGGAATGATGTCAAATGTTGTCAGCACGTCCACCTCAGAGCTTGCTGGGAATTACCCCGTGTCACCTCCAGCTCTTTCACCATCCATATCAATCCACAAACTGAAATCTCACTACAGTTTCCACTCGGGAAAGTCTGCGCCTCATACAGCCAAATGAGTGCATTTATGGTGGCAACTTTTTCCATCATACTTGCTTTTATTTGACTGGTTTTATTAGGGCAAAAAGTGACTTATATCTGTGTCTTCTTTCACTGTGTTTTCTTATTCTAATGATGTATGGCCTCTTTTTGTGCTGTTAATCCATTTACCACACTTTCAAAAAAACCTGTTGTTTCCCTGAATTTAGTCTTTTTGTGGAGTTCCTCATTCTAACCTAGAGGTTCCCATATTTATATCTGTCTTGAAGCGTTCTGTAAATCTGTCTAGAGATGATTTTTGGGAATATAAGAAAGAAAAGCCACAAACAACCCTACACACCTACAAACCCCATACAACATAAAAACAAATAATTCATCCAAAAAAAAAACATCATCAAAAATTCAACAACCTCATTCAATCCATAAGAATATGAGAAAGTTTGTTCATGGGATCAGATTTGGAGAAATGTAGCGCTACATCACTTGTTCACCAATGGATGCTCTGCAGTGAATGGGTGCCGTCAGAATGAGAGTCCAAACAGTTGATAAAAACATCACAGTAATCCACACCACTATGAGTCCTCTTATTCAGTTAATCTTATTGCAATGAATGTCCTGGATGCAACAGAAATTAATAGCAAGTATTATTAATGTCTTAGGTTTAATGTTGTAATGTATTTTAACATTAATTCAGGTGTAGTACCTTGCCTCATAGACTTCCATTTTAATTGCATCAATGTAATTTTTTTTGTTGTTGTTGTTTTGATTTTTGTAATTCAGAATTGTTTTGTGTGGTAATCGAAACACTCCAGTGCTGTGTGTGTATATATATATATATATATATATATATATATATATATATATATATATATATATATATATATATATATATATAACACTCTCACTGGCCACTTTATTAGGTACACCTTGCAAGTACCAGGTTGGACACCCTTTTACCTAAAGAACCCAAATAATTCTTAGTGGCATAGATTCAACAAGGTGTTGGAAACATTCCTCAGATATTTTGGTCCATATTGATAGCATCACGCAGTTGCTGCAGATTTGTCGGCTGCACATCCATGATGCGAATCCCGTTCCACCGCATCCCAAAGCTGCTCTACTGGATTGAGATCTGGTGACTGTGGAGGCCATTTGAGTAAAGTGAACTCATTGTCATGTTCAAGAAACCAGTCTGAGATTGATTTGAGCTTTGTGACATGATCCATTATCCTGCTGGAAGTAGCCATCAGAAGATGGGAACACTGTAGTTATAAAGGAATGGACATGGTCAGCAACAATACTCAGGTAGGCTGTGATGTTTAAACAATGCTCAATTGGCACTAAGGGACCCAAAGTGTGCCAAGAAAATATCCCCCAAACCATTACACCACAAAAAGCAGCATGAACCCATGATACAATGCACTATTGAAACACTCATTCAATTCTTATACACCAAATTCTGCTCCTACCATCTGAATGTCGCAGCAGAAATCATGACTCATCAGACCAGGCAATGTTTTTCCAATCTTCTATTGTCCAATTTTGGTGAGCCTGTGTGAATTGTAGCCTCCGTTTCCTGTTCTTAGCTGACAGGAGCTGCACCCAGTGTGGTCTTCTGCTGCTGTAGCCCATCTGCTTCAGGATTCGATGTGTTGTGCGTTCAGAGATGGTATTCTGCATACCTTGGTTGTAGTGAGTGGTTATTTGAGTTACTGTTGCCTTTCTGTCATCTCTAACCAGTCTGCCCATTCTCCTCTGACCTCTGACATCAACAAGACATTTTCGTCCACACAACTATATATTTTCTCTTTTTCGGACCATTCTCTGTAAACCCTAGTGATAGTTGTGCACGAAAATCCCAGTAGATCAGCAGTTTTTAAAAAACCCAGACCAGCCCGTCTGGCACTTAAATCCCCTTTCTTCCCCATTCTGATGCTCGGTTTGAACTTCAGCAAGTCATCTTCACCTCATCTAGATGCCTAAATGCATTGAGTTGCTACCATGCGATTGGCCGATTAGCAATTTGTGTTACCAAGCAATTGAACAGGTGTACCTAATAAAGCAACAAAAGAAAAATACTAAAACTTTAATAGATAAAAATATTGTGTGTGCGTGTGTATATGTGTGTGTATATATATATATAGATATATTATATCTTAAAACATATTCAAATAGAAAGCAATATATATATATTACTAGAGTAATGATGCTGAAATTTCAGCTTTGATCACAGGAACAAATTATATCTTAAAACATATTCAAATAGAAAGCAGTTATTTTACATACAAAATATTTCACAATATTACTGCTTTGCTGCTTTTTAGATCAAATAAATGCAGGCTTGGTGAGCAGAAGAGAATTCTTAAAAAAAACATTAAATATCTTACTGTTCAAAAACTTTTGACTGGTATACATACATACACACTTACACCTGTGTGTGTGTGTGTGTGTATATATATATATATATATATATATAAAAACCTTATGTATATATGTATTTATGGACTGTTTGAGTATTTTTCTTGAAAAGCCCCTCAGCTCATCCGTTTTATGTTTTTTCCATGCTGTAATGCAGTATAGACAGATGTATTGATGTGCTGGTGGTCTCTGATGTAGGTGAACTTCACAAGTGAAACAGTTTCCACCAGCAGCAGCAGTAACTGAACTCTGAGCACCGCAGTGATATGCTTTGAACAGCCTACACTTACCCACATACCCCAAAACACTGGAAAGAGAGCGTGGAAACACTTGTCACATGTATGTCTCTCTTGACACCTCTTTTTTTTCTATATGCATTGTGCTTTATTGATTATTAAAAAAAGAGAGCAAGTGATTGTTGGCCACCATTTCCAGTAGCAGAAACCCAATGACCCAGTGACCTGTGCGTCACTGAAAATGAGTGCATGTGCATGTTTAAGTGTACACTATGTTGTGCAACTGCACTCATTAGCTTCAGTATTTGAGTCAAAGGCTCATAACGTGATAACAGCTTGTTTGAGGATCATTAGAATGAAAGCAGCCACAGCGTGACCTCTGACCTTCATACCATGTTAGCACTTTAATAATAATGATCAACCTAGAAACAATGTTCATTGTTGTTCTGAATCACTAAAAGTAATTACACACTGTGTATATATATAGAGAAAGAGACAGAGAGGGAGAGATAGGTAGATGGGTAGGCTGCATTTATTTGATCATAAATATAGTAAAACGGTAACATTGTGAAATATTATTACAATATAAAATAACTGCTTTCTGTTTGAATATACTATTAAAATGTAATTTATTGCTGTGATCAAAGCTGAATTTTCAGCATCATTACTCCAGTCTTCAATCACAAAAAAACTACAAAAAACATCACAATAAAAATATCAAATTATTATCAATGCTGAAAACAGTTGTGCTGATTGATATTTTTGTGGAAACCATTTTTTTTTTCATGATTTTTTATATATATATATATATATATATAATATATATATATCAGCATTTATTTTAAATACAATAAAAACTAAATTCATGATTTTTTGCTAAATAGAAAGTTCAAGTGAACAGCATTTATTTTAAATACAATAAAAACTAAAATTACTGATTTTTGTCATTGTAACACTGAATAAAATTAAGTTGGTTTTTAAAAATATAAACATCTAAAATGTTGAATATAGTTTGTATACATGATTTGCTTTTTATAGTACTATTACTTACATGAAAAGTGTGTGTGTGTGTGTGTATATATAAGTGTATTTATCATATCTTTAATTAGCATTTCATTACATTAATAAATGTATAATGAAAATATATATAATGTATATTTATGCATATCAATAATAATAACAATTTAGAAAAACAAACAGGATTTGCAACTTAGCCTGTTACGAGAAAGAAAGAAAAAATCACATAAAACAAAACAGGGTGTGAAAGGGTGTGAAATTAAAACACTCCTTTATATTAGCACACACTGTTACTGCTAAATAAACCCAGCCAAATGAAATGATTATGAAGCTTTTAAAGAGACAGTTCACCAAAACTGATAGCTTAATGTAATGATGCATTTCTATCTTTTTTTTTAATTGAAAATCTCATTCATGCTTCCGCTGTGATCACTAAGTGTCACTGTATGGAAAAGAGTGGTGTGAAGATATGCCTCCTTTTGTGTGTGAAAGGAGAAAGTAAGTCATACGGGTTTGAAATGAAGTTTCATTTTACTGTAGTGTGCATTTTCTCTTTCGAAAAATGAATCCAAGACTCTGAATTAGGTATAAATCTATTGACAGAACCACAAAGATTTTCATTTGTGTAAAATGCACACGACAGCGGTAAAATCATGTCACGTGGCTCCTCATGGTGAGTGGTATTCATGTGAGTCACCGCTGCAGTCATTATGAATGAAAAGATTCCCCATCTCTATGCTTAACCTTTACCACTTCTCCCATGCATGTTTTTTTTTCTTCTTTTTTTGCAGGGCTTGCAAAGAAAAAAAAAAAGAAGAAGAAGAAAAAAAATGTTTCAGGTTTCAATGCAACTAAGGAAAAACCAATAAAGCAGAAATAACTGAACTGAAATCAGATCCAAATCCTAAAATTCCAAGATCTTGAATCCCTTCCAAGATTCGTGGAATTCTACACCTCCCACGAGGCTTTTGTACATTTTTAAACTCCTGACATGGGATTTTTAATTAGCGACTGGAGGCCAGTCTCAGCCTGAAGTCAAAGTAAACTGTCAGACACTGTAGTTTGTGTTTGCTTTGCCTTGCTTTAGTCATGTTTGAGTCATGTTATCTGAAGAGTAACGCCACTCCGCACCCCACCCTCAAATACTCCTCCCTAATAATCCCTATTCCCATCACACACACACACACACGCAATCCTTCTTCTCAACTCTCTTTTCTCTCCACACCCTCTCTTTTCTCTTTTGCTTGCACTCCATCTCTTTTCCTTTAGTTCCATCTGTTTTTTCTCCGTGTTTTTAGTGCCTCTCCCACTTGTAGCTCTCTGGCCCCGTTGCCCTCTGTCTCTCTCTCACTCTCTCAGGACTCTCTCTCCTTATCCAGCATTCCTCAAATTCCTGCAGGGTTGTTAAGGGACTAACAGTGACACCCCACATCTCCCTCTCTCACCCAATTCAATTTACTGTTCCTTTTTTGGCAGTTCTCAAATATAATAACATATATAATACATTTAAAAATATAATAATATTATAAACGGAAAGAAAAGGGATTTTATAATAATAATAATAATACCAAATAAAATAATAATAACTAAATTAAGGGAAAAAGAAGTACTGAAGTCATACATTAAGTTCAGTATTAAAAATCTTCTTCTCCTTCTCTCATATAACAGAAAAACATCACAATCTCAGTAAGACCGGTTTCATTTGTTAACATTAGTTAACTTCATTAGTTACAATGCATAACAATGAATAATAATTATACAGCATTTATTAGTCTTAGCTAATGTTAATTTCAACATTTATTAAAAGTTGTAGGCTAGTTAATGCATTGTGAACTAACATGAACAAACAATGAACAATCATATTTGTATTAACTAACATTGACAAAGATAATTAAATGTTGTAAACATAATATTTGATTACTGTTAGTTCATGTCAGTTAATACATTAATCGATGTTAACAAATGAGACCTTATTGTGAAGTGATATTATAAAAACAAAATCAAATCATAAACAAAAAAAAAAAAACCATTTTTTTGACCAGACCTAACTGATATTATAAGCAACATATTATAAACATATAAGCAATGCAGACACACACATAACAACAGGGAGGTGACGGCAGTGCATAAATCAAGTTACCCCACCCACTTCTGGTACTTTTACTGAGATTTCTTATCCTGCGTGAATTGGCCATTAATATTACAGACAGAGCTGTGAGATGGTCCAAGAAAAAAAAAAGTCAAAATGTGAGGTGTATACTCAAAATGTGGAGAAAAAAAAAGGTCAAAACAGCGGGATGTAAACTAAATTTAAAAAATAAAATAAAATTTGTGGGATAAAAGCTGCAATTACCTTTTTAAGCTTCCATACGTTTTGGATAAAAGTGTCTGCCAGATGCATAGATGTAAACACTGATATTGTCAGTGTGAGGGTGTTGGGTATTAAAGGGTGAAGCGAGGCTGAACTGCTGACATTTGCCTACAGCAGACGCGGGTCTGTGCATGACTCTCTGTTACTGTCTGTCCACAGAGAATCCGATTAAAGCTTATCAATGGCTGCAGTTATAACAGCAGCCGTTCCGATCAAACCTGCCACATTAGCAGAGGAACACAGCCATACTTTCACTGCATGTGTGTGTGTTGTTTTAGAGGAAGGTAGTGTAGCTGAAATTGAAAGAGCACATTGAGGCACACAGAGATGTAATCAAATCTGGTTGATTCATATGACTGGCATTCCCAGTCATCAGTTTCCCAAAGCTGTGCTGTCCGTGAGCGAAAGAGAGACAGAGAGAGAGAGAGAAAGCACTGGTTCTTTGTGGAACAAGAGGAACAAACCTCATTCTCTCTGATATCAGCAACAATAATATCATAATTATGGCAGTATGGAGTTGGGTTAGAAAAAAATGTGACACTGACCTTCATCTTACTGTATGAAATATTCTTCATTTAAAAACATCCTACCGAGACTCTCACAATGCTCGGATGTTTTTAGTTGTTGCTATGCAGTCATTAAGGTGTTCTGAATGGTTGTTAATATGTGGTTGCTAAGTTGTTCTTTGTGGTTGCCAGGGAGTTTCTGTGGAGTCATTATGGAGTCATTTTTTTAAAGTTATATTTATGGGCATTTATGCCTTTATTGGGATAGGACAGTGAAGACTTGAGTGAAGAACAGTGGACTTCAAGACAGAAATCACCTCGGGTCGCTGCGAGCGCAGTTGTGCTATATGTCGGCGCACTAACCATGAGGCTATCCATGCCAAACTGAATGGTTGGTGATATGCATTTCCTATGGTGTTCTTGGTGTTGCTATGCAGTCATTAAGGTGTTTTGAGTCTTTTCTAGCACATTGCCGTATAGTTGCTAGGGTGTTCTAGGTTCAAGTAATTTTTTTTTTTTGCATTTTTCTATACTGTTGCAAGGGTGTTCTGGGTGGTTTCTATGGTGTTGCTGTCCAGTCATTAAAATGTTCTGAATGGTTGTTACCATGTTATTATTTAGTTGCTAGGGTGTTCAGTGGCTGCTACTGCTTGAATGTCTCTAGAATGGACTCTAGGATATTTTGATCTTTAGATTTGGATCAGGATCCCCCTTCAGTGTATTTCTGTAGGATTCTTGCCTGTTTTAAGTCCAGTCATACCTGAGCAATAGAAATAGTGATGCTTGGTTTAACAAACACCACTGAGACTAATCACAGTTAAGATGACTGATCACTGTACTGATCAGTGCTGGATGAAAAGCATCGCTTATTGCTCAGAAGTGTTGAAATGAATCTGTGTTAGAGTTTTCTCACCTGACAGGACAAACACGAGAATCTGTGAAACACAGCAAGCAGAGATGAACTGCTCTAAATCAAATCACCTCAGTCTGTTCTTTTTTTTCTTTTTCTCCACTAAACTGTTTTTTCCCCACAAAATGTAAACCATGGGTGCTGCATCCTGTGAGGATTTGGACTGAGATATGGTTGTTGGAGAGAATCTCATTAGTGTGAAACTTAGCTTCAGTTTGTGTTTGCCGGCTAGATTAAGAATAGTGTATAAAGGTTAACAGCCTCTGTCTCTGAAACTCTGTTAAGCCAGCGCTTGTAGAGAAAATATCAGTGTTTGCTGTGCATATGCTGCACACTACTGACAAGGATGCATTAAATTGATCAAAAGTGACAGTAAAAATATTTACAATTAAACTTTCTATTTCAAATAAAAGCTGTTCTTTTAAACTTTTTATATAAAAAAAATCAAACATTTTACTAGAGTACTTTTTATATAACTAACACTTTACCCGTGTATTAAAGGAATAGTTCACCTAAACATTTAATTCTGTCATCATTTACTCCCCTTCAAACCTGTAATTTAAAAAAAAATAAAAAAATTTTTTTTTTACATTCATCACAAATAAAAACGTCTCTCACAAAGCAAGTTTTAATCATTGTTTTGCTCATAAACATGGGTAAATAGTCAGAATCCACAAAATCTGATTTGTCGTTTTTGTATCGTAGTGTAGAAATGTGTGACAGTGCCTGAGAGGATGAGCACTTCCTGCGCTTAATGAACAAAGCATACACTACACTCAGTGTTTTTTAGAATACACTTTAGCAACTTTAAAGCACAACTGCATGCAACAATATTCAAGATATTTGCATGTCAATAATGTCTGATATGTAGAAGTTCTGCAGATTTTTGAAAGTCAAAGACTTATAGGTTTAAAAAAAGACTTACATTTTGCATTGTTTTCTATTTCTAATGCAATTATTTATAACATATGATGTTATCAGTGTCACCGTTTGAGTGAAATGTTGGATATAAAAATGAAACATGAATTTCACTGAATAGTATGGGATTTCCTCCTTTCTGCTGTAGCACTCGAGCTGAAATGAACTCTGATTTATGCATAAACAGATTATTCATGTTATCCAACATCCATGATTTGAGAATGTTCCTTTCAGCACAGAGGAATATCATATGGTCACAAATTTATTTAAAACTGATTAGTGACCTAGAAATTTCTTCATAAATTTTACTATAAATTATTATTATTATTTTTTTTTTTTCAATTAAAACATCTGGCTATTTATTTTTTTATTTTTTTAAAAAGACTTCTCCCTGGAAGCTCTGCATTTTTGTAATTCTCTGCATTCAATAGAATATAATAGACGATAAAAGGCTAAACATGTTGACAGTCAAGGCTTTGCTGGCAGTGAAGGAGAGTTTACTTTGACGTGTGTGTGTGTGTGTGTGTGTGTGTGTGTGTGTGTGTGTGTGTGTGTATTGCTTGTTCCCCTGCTGTGGTGCTTCACTGTCAGATCATGGTCTTGATATTTTCAGCTTCTGCCGGATATGATTCAGACTGAAGGACTGTGTGATTATAACACACACACACACACACACACACACACACACACACACACACACACACACACACACACACACACACACACACACACACACACACACACACAGATGAGGGTTTCTGGTAAGACTGTTGGGATCCCCCAGTTAGAGGAGCATTTTGGTGCAGCACAACACTGCTTTAGTTTCATTATATGTATGCAGTGTGTGTGTGTGTGTGTGCGTGCGTGTGCGCGTGTGCGTGTGCGTGAGGGTCTTTGTTTGTTTCCTCTGCCCTAGAAATGATTTAAGTATTTAAATAGCACTGTGATTTTATGTGCTGGAACCTGCTTCACTGTCAAAACGTACATGTTTGACCACACGTACAGCGCATGAAAGGAAAAGTGCTGTGTTAGCTTCTTTTTAACAAACTGAACTTTCAAAACAAAGTATACATTGTTTTTTTGATAGCAGCATGCTCATAAAAATGCTGCATGGGTGTATGATGGCCAGAACAGCAGTCGAGGTGCACGTAGGTAGGTTTTGAGACACAGCCAGTGTAAGCTGGTGACGAGAACTGAGCGATCGTGCCTCACAGAGGAAATCAGAAACCCACTGGAGACTGTCACTGTGTGTCCTGGTTTCTGAGAAACAGGTCATGTAGTGGTTTCAAAGCGTGTGTGTGGCGCGTGAATGCTGACCGGTTCTGTTTTACTGAGAAAGACTGAAAGAAAAGAAAAAAAAGACATGAACTGAAAGTACATATGCATATGCACATAATATACATTTAAATGATCTTGCATCATGCATAGTTGATTTGCCATATATGCTATCTTTGCCGGAAATCACAAGGTTTCCTTGCTACGCCTACTGAGAGATTATAAAAAATTCTTATTGACTTGAAGATGAACAGAGATACAAAGTTAAAACAATTTTAGTGAACGTGTAAAAACTGTAATCAGAATGATGCAATAATACATTCAGTCATTTCTTTGCAAATTGCATGAATAAATTGCATTACACATCAACATATCAACAACAATTTTATATTACATAAGGCAAACACACCTTTCAAGCAAAACATTTAATACAAAGAAAAAATAACATTTTGTTTTAAATTAAGCAATGGATAAACAGTTCAAAATCGAGACAGAAGTATTTTGACACTACTGTTTCTTACTATACTTTTACTGTTCAAAACATTGCTATTTTTTTTAAAATTTAAAGTAACTCTTTTCTAGTTTAAAGTAATTTATTTCTGTGATGCTGAATATTCAGCATAGGCTACTCCAGTCTTTATTGTCAAATGATCCTTCAGAAATCTTTCTAAGATACTGCTCAATCTGACAGGACATTGTTATTATTATTATTATTATTTTAATTGAATTTCTTTTGTTGTTCATCTCCATCGACTTCAGCACCTGCTCCTGGAGCATGGTGAGTTCAGTTTAGATGGTGAGTAGTTACAGAACTTTGAAGTACACTAGAGTGCAGTGTGGATGTGGCTGAAGCCCTGAGCCAATGAAATAACAGAGAAGGAAACAATGCGAGAATGCAGGCGTGAGACGTCGCACGCTATTTTTGGAGAACCCCGCCCACATTTCTATTTTCGTCCGCCTCAGGGGCGGGGCTTACCGAGATACTTGTAATAACTCACTTTCTCTCTCTCGCAGCACTGCCGAACACCGCTGCTGGTCTTTGTAATGGATGTCAAACTACAAACTGGGGATTAAGACAAGCTTTAACAGAGGAAGCGTTTGGACCTTAAAAACAAGGCGTAAAGTAATTTGCAAAAAAGAAGAAGGAGTTTCATACAAGGGAGTAACGAGCTGTTGCATGCTTTTATCTTTCACATAAGGTACAGGCTGTCTTTCACATCTTAAACTGTGTCCTGTTGCTTTAGTCTTTATAAGGAAGTCAGTTTGCATGGCTTTTTCACTATGCATTCTATAAGCTCTGCATGATTTTACTCTCGCTTATTTTGATGGCGATGCGTCAGGCTATTTTTAAGTATCGCTATTAATGAATTATTTGCATATTCATGTAAACCCCTCTGTGTTTAGATTTAATAATGACGTGTGCACTGTCTTAGTGAAACCGATGCATAAAGAATACGTTTAGAAACAAAGTGGAAATGAAACCCAAACGGACCAAGAAACAAACAAATAAAGTCGTCTGTCTAAAAGAGTTCGCGAGAAGCTGTGTAGTTCTCTACACTGACTCGATGCGTCTTTAACTCGAAACCTGTCGCTTTGTGTGCAGTTTGACTTAAAACAGTGTGACTTGCCTGCCTAGACAGCATTTTTAGGCGTTTAGTGATGGACAAAACTGTCTAGGTAAGTTAAGTTAAGTTTAGTTAAAAGTTAAGTTAAGTTAAGTTAAGCAGCGCACTGTTGGAGCCGCAGGCTTTACAGCTTGTGAGGTTCACATCAGACCCAGAACTCACCCTGGGAACCATAATATCTTCCAAAACACCATAGTTAAGTCACTGTGCTCTTAATCTTTCATTTAAGGAGCTTTGCGAATCTTTCATTTTATTATTTCATTCGGTTTCTGGTGACAGCGCTGACTAATACTAAATCCTCACTGTGCCGTTGTGTAGTAAGCTAACTACTGTGTTTTTGCAATGCATAACTAAATTGTTTTTATCAGAAACTCTGCCATAAATGTTTGTGAGGTTGTGAGAGGCTTTCTCCTCAAACATCTCCACTTCTTCTGGTTCCAGAGCCTGAAGTCTCGCGTCGAGTCGGATCAGAGACGCACTCACTGCTGGGGAGTGGCAGCAGGTATGTTACCTTCATTTCAGAGGAGCTTTACCTGTGTGATTGGAGAAGATGACACCCGGAGCATAGGCTATTTACTTCACCAACATTCGTGAAATTATATAGCCTAGGTGATGCAGCCTTGTAAGGGTCCAGAAAAGTATTAAGGGACACTCAAAGCAAGTGGCACCTGCAAGGAAATGCTGCAGGCTTTCTCAGAAGAACATTTTGTTTTTTAATTCTAACAAAACAAGGTGATTTTTGGTGGATGTGTGGCGTCAGTTCGCACAGGTGTTCTGGCAGAGTAACCGCAGGTGTTGAGAATTACATTAACTAGAGATGTGTTTCATGTTTGACAACCACAAAGTGTGCATAACGATTCTGTCTCTCAATTTTCAGCAGTACTTTTTTGGAGCCAGTGTACACAGTTGTTTGAAAGATTTTTTTTTTAATGTTTTTGAAAGAAGTTTCTTGTGTTGATGTTCGCCAAAAGAATACTAATAATATGACATTTTTTTACAATTTGAAATAACTTTTTTATTGCTTTGATCAAAGCTGAATTTTCAGCATCATTATTCCAGTTTCCTTCATCCTTCAGAAATCAGCTGATTTGCTGCTCAAGAAACATTTATTATTATTATTATTATTATTATTATTATTATTATTATCAATACTGAAAACAGGTGTGTTGTGTTGTACTAATTTCAGTAACTACTTGTTTTTCAGTATTCTTTGATGGATAGAAGCTTCAAAAGAATAACATTTATTTAAAATAGAAATGTCTTTATAACAGTGTAAAAGTCTCGATTTACTTTCATTTCTTTCTTTCTTTCTCGCTGACCTTACTTACTGATGCCAAACATTTGAAGGGTACTAAATGTCTTGTTTTGAACTATTTTAATGTTGAGTAGAGTGATTCTGAGTGATATTTTTAGTCTCTGTGCTTACACAGCAGTCCGCACGTCCTCTGAGGAAAGCCTGAATAGTAGCTTCTAATCAGCTCTGTTATCACTGGGAGAAGAGCTCAGCTGAATGTAGGATGCACAGAATCAAAACATACGGCAGCTCTCATATTTCAGATGTGTTGGATTTTGACTGGCAGTGAAGAATGGATGTTGTCTGTGCTGCAATACTCCTGATTGCATCAGTTGTAACAGACCCTTCTGAGGCATCTAGATAGCCTGAACTCTCCAGTACATGGAGATTAGGTGACTTGCTTGACTACATTAGTGTACGTACTTAAGTTCATTGAGGAAAAAATGGGCAGAAAAAGACTGTATGGGTCATACTGTATTTACAGTATTTACCCTCATGTTCTGCATAAATAATATAAATAATAATAATGTTGAAAATATGTTGATGCTTTTCTAAAAGAAAATAATTCTTTTATTTAGCAAAGATTTAATTAGTGGCTGAACAAAGGTTTCTATTTCAAATAAATGTTTCACTTTTGAACTTCTTCAGAAAAGTTGCATATAAGAATGATTTCTGAAAGACCATGTGATTTGCATCACAGCGATAAATGACTTTTTAGAATATATTAAAGTAGAAAACAGTTATTTGAAATTGCAATAATATTTCACAAATTTGTTGCGGTTTTACTGTAATTTGATCAAATAAATGCAGCCTTGATGAACATAAGAGACTCATTTCAAAAACATTTAAAAACGTACTTTGGATAGCCAGTTCATACTTGATCGTAAGATTAAGGTCAGATATGTATCTTTTCATAATCTTTTTGATTAGAAACAACTTTAATTGCTTTTAGCCTATTAATTGAACCCATATATCAGTGAGGTCGGTTGGACCTCATAAAGACAGTAAAGTCAATCTCAACAGAACATGAGATGTAATGATTAATTAACTATGCAAATGACTGAGACATTTAACCTAACAGACTGATTTTATCAGCTAATAAATAATTCAACATTTTGATTACATTCACAGAACAGATTTACCATCATGTTGTTTCATCTTGAGCTACTGACACAATTTCAGTCACTATTTCAAGTCTGTTACTCAGCGGATGGTAGTGTAAACAAACACAAACGTATTTGTATCTGACATTGCTTGGCATTAGATATTGCTTGAAGCAGCAGAGTCCTGTAGCTTGCGCCCGGCTCGAGTTGCGTGCGCCACAGCGTTTGCGGGAAAAACAACACGATGAGGTCATGGCCAGTGGCGAGGGGATAACGTTTCAGCCGAGCCTGTGAGAGGGATCTGACACCGCTCCCGCTCTTTTGTTTGCTGTAACCGGGCCCCACGGACCGCTCGTGAAGCCCGCTGAACGGTCTGTTGTAGAAGTGCCGCCCTTTTGTCCTTCTCACAATTTATGTGGTGCATGAGACCTGATACAGTTTCGTCATAGTTTATGATACAGATTATATTGGGCAATGTGATGGAACTAGCACGCCTAATCATATTGCATTCAGTAACTAAACCACAGTTTGTGTAAACTACCTCAGAGTGAATTCCTCTAAAATCATCAGTGGTTTTGACATGTACATACAACTCTCCCTGAAGCTTTAGTGCATCTTCATGCCTTAGAAATGTTCTGGCTGTCATCTAATAATCATACAAACTTCCAAATGGTGTGTAAAGCACTAAACCAGTGTCATATGTTTTGGTTATTAAAGTTTATTTTAACTGCTGGTTTTTAGGAGCCAAAGTTTTTAGGAACCAAACTCTTTGGTTTCTGTCCCATGTCAAAAATGTTGTTTAATATGACTAAACAGACTGTGTTAGGTTACATGGCCGCTGGAAGAAATATAAATCTCCCGGTTATTAGGGGTTGCACTAGTTAACTAATTGGTTAGTTCTACCACTGATTAGATGTTTTAGGACTGATACAACTGGCTTGTGGATCATGTGGCAATAGGAGGAACATTCAAAGTTTATTGAATTTAAACTTCTAGTTTTCATGCCCAAAAATATTGTTTAATATGACAGCATCAATCTACTGGTTAGTTCTAGCACTAGTTAGATGTTTTCGACCTGTATTGACTAGCTGTAAATCACCTGTCTCAAATTACGATTGTTCTATATGATGGCAGCGGGAATAATTTTTTCAGATTTTTGGTTATTAAATAGTTGCACAGACTAGTTGAACACTGTTAGATGCTTCGAGCCTGTGTTGACTAGTTGTGGACCCTGTGATTTAAGATGCGCTTGTTCTGTATTGTGGCAGCTGGTGGAAGATTCAGTTTCCTTGTTAGTAGGGGTTGTGCCTAGTTAAGTAATTGAGTTTCTGTGTAAACTAGCTGTGACTTAAATTGCATTCGTTATATTGCTACAAAAGGAGGACGCTTTCTGATTAGTAGTTAACTAATCGATTATCACTAAACCAGTGTCTTATGTGTTGGTTTTTTATGTTTGTTGAACTGCTGGTTTTCAAGACTCAAAGTTGGGTCTGTTTGGTTTCCGTCCCATGTCAAAAATATTGTTTAAAATGACTAAATCAATCCGAGTATGTTTTCATTGTAAGATAGAACTAACTCATTAAAGTAACAACTGCATTTTTTTGTGTACTGGTGGGATTGTTTTTTTTTTTTTTTTTTTTTGTAGTTCTTTGGAATTGATGTACCTGCAGGGCAACATAAATTGACATGGTTACGCGTTAGCTGACAGGAATGATGGGAAGATGTTCATTGTGAGGTATTTTTTGCATCCCCCACCCTGTGAGGGGCAGAGGGACAGGAGAGTCAAGCTGACAATAGCGAGATTGTTTTTCAGGGAGCTGCTGTAAAGATCACATTTCCTGTTACTGGCTGAAAGCGGGGTCAGCTGACACCAGCCTCCTTCACCGCTGCGGCTGTCATCACCGCTCAGACGAGGGGGGAAAAAAATGCCACTAACAGCTTCAGGGCACAAGTTAACTCTTAACATGTACAAATATCACTCCAGACAAAAGCTGTGTCAGAATCCATCTGTTGCTCGCGGTGCTGACACCGAAGCAGTGTGATGCTTTGGTAAGGAAGGTTACGTTTGCTTTCTCAAATCTGAGCCCTTTGTGATTCATCCAGGATGTGACAGCGCTGCCTTCTGAAACATCTTTGATTTGGAGTGTGACTTCTCAGTTCTTCTATGCGAATTATCTCTTACCGTGGCAGATCTATCGACCATCAGCATCATCGTCTAGCATCAAAGATTTGAAGGCGATCATACTGTTGCCCAATTGCTGGTGTTAATTTCTGCTTAGAAGAGGTTTTACAAACTAGTGGATTAGCCGATTAGTCCTGTGCTTTGAGTTTGTGTTGATTCGTCATGGATCACGTGATAAATTGTGTTTTGAGCCAGTTCTGGCTTGTTGCGGACAGTGTGGTGCAACTTTTGTTTGTTCTATAATTTGTGACAGCTAGAGGAAAATTTAGTTTTCTGGTTTGTAGGGCTGACTAATCAACTAACTGATACCACAGTTTGCTGTTTTAGACTTGTATTGACTAGTCATGCACCACATGATGTTTTGGGCCTGTGTAAACTAGCTGTAATCCACTTGACTCCAGCTGCATTTGTTCTATATGGCAGCAGCTGGAAGAAATACTTATTTTTTTGGTTAGTAAATTGTTACACCGAATAGTCAACTAATGAATTGTAGTTCTATGACTATTTGATGTGTTGAGCCAGACTTGACTAGTTGTGGACCATATGATTTAAGTTGTGCTTGTTCTAGATTGCAATAGTTGGAGGAAGTTCAGTTTACTGGTTACAATTAAAATCAGTTATCTTAGTAGTGACAGCAGGACTTCTAAATCTTGGTTAGTAGCTAACTAACTAATTGATTTGCTCTTCCACTGTTTGATGTTTTGAGCATGTGTTGACTAGTTGTGAACCATGTGACCTAAGCTGAGCCAATCTATACTGCTACAGCTGGGAGAAAATTGAGTTTGCTGGTTAGTGTGGGTTGCACTGACTAGCTAACTGATTAATTGCTTTGATGTTTTAGACCAAATCAAAACAATTAGTCATGCACCACATGATTTCATTTTTGCTTGTTCTGTATGGTGACAGCCAGGAGAAAAAAATGTTGTTTTGGTTAGTAAATAGTTTCACCAACTTGTTAAATAATTGATGAGTTTAACCACTTTTAGATGTGTTGGGCCTGTGTGTCAACTCGCTGTGGATCACTTGACTCCCTTTGCATTTATTCTGTTTGACAGCTACTGGAAGAAATGTCAGTTTAAGGATTAGCAAATTGCACTGACTAGTTAATTAATCAGTTAGTTGTTTAGCTATTTGAGGTTTGAGCCTGTGTCTACTAGCTGTGGAACATATGACTTCAACTGCACAATATGGTTACAACAACAACAAAAATCTTGGTTTCTTGGTTGGTTAGTAAACAGTTGCACCAACTAGTTGATTAGCTATACCACTATTGAATATAGTTGTATACAACACGAGAATCTGAAATGGGACACGTTCTCCATTTACTTAACTTCTATACTCAACAACTAAACAAAATAACATCTTCAGCAGTCATAAGAAGAGAGTCTGCTACTTTGCACACTTACAAAAACATAATGGCATCTGCAGGACTTCAGATTTTGGCCACTGGCCTCGCGTTCATCGGCTGGTTGGGAGACATCATTATCTGTGCGCATTTATTTGCACCAACACTGTGACCGCACAGACCTTCTGGGAAGGCCTCTGGATGAACTGCGTGCAGCAGAGCACGGGTCAGATGCAGTGCAAGGTCTACGACTCCATGCTGGCACTGCCACAAGATCTCCAGGCAGCTCGACAATCCCCAACCACTCGACTGGCACTATGACTCTCTCTCCTCTCCACCTGTATCTGGTGTGTTGTGGGCACACTGGCGCCGTTGTCCTGTGGCTGCCGTCGCATCATCCAAGAGGATGCTGCACACTGGTGGTGGTTGAGGAGAGACCCCCGACATGATGTAAAGTGCTTTGGGTGTATAGCAATACACAATAAAGCGCTATATAAATGCATCATTCATTCATTCAGTCATTCATTTATTAATACAAGCGTTTTTGGTTATTAAGTACAATATAAACCGTATTGGCTCAAGCCAGCGTTCTGGAGTCGCTGGGAATGAACTAATCCTGTTTTCCCAGAGCAGCCCACACTGGCCTGCTGTTTTTAGAAGCAAGTTCAACCAGGGTCTGTGAGGATCAGAACGTTGTGTTTGACCCCCTGTATGTTTGGAGACAAGGAAGTGTTCGGACACAAAGGTGCTCGTTTGTTAGAGCGCACAGGACAAAAAGAGCTCATTGAGCCAGTGTGAGTCGGTTTGTGTGTGTGTGTGTGTGTGTGTGTGTATTTGAGGTTACAGGGAATGTTAATGTCCTCCTTCATTGTTGGAGGCTCAGACAGAAGTTCGTGAGGCTGAATATGTATGAGATGTGATCCTGGCGAATGCTTTCCCAGAACAGTTAAATAAAAAGAATCCATGGAAAGGGGAATGGATAGCAGAGGAAGTGCAAGAGGTAGTGAAGGGTTCAGGGGAAAGATGGAAATCTGCATGGAGAGGTGTCATTATGTACATTTTTGCGTCCACTTAAGATTTTGTTGGAGTTCAAACACTGTTGAGTGGCTCCATTTTGAGTGTGCAGTAAATTGTGGGTAGACGTAACCTCATCTATGTCTGTATCTCTCAAAAATGATTTACACTGTGACTTTACCCAGAACAGAACCACATTTCAATTATGTTGTAATGCATTGAACACACTTACATAGGTCAGAAAAATGCTCTATGTAATTATGCAAATGTGAATGATTGATGCTTTGCAAGTGTTACTGTGGCAGTAACAAACCTCCATCCTCTAGGGGGCGATACAGTTTCCTTTAACTGTCTTTAACATTTAAGTGGGTGTTTACATGGCCCTGTTTTAAACCAAAAACAGAAAACTTTTTATGCATTTTGACCTTTCATTTACATGACAACAGCGTTTTGGGGGCCTGAAAACACATATTTTTAAAAACGGGTTTCAAAGTGCAGGTTTTTAAAAACTGCACCGTTGTCATCTCCGTGTAAACTAGAAAAACGCGAAAGGAAAAGTTCATTTACCTGAAAAATTATAAAGACACATTTTTTATTTTTTTTGGAAAATTGTGCAACACTAAACGATAAAGTCTAAAAAGACCAGGTAAACTGTATTATGGAAATAATATTATTGTAATTTTACGTTATGCATTACAGCGCCCCTTGTGGCAACAAGAATGCATCATTCACTTGTGCTGCATTTTTGTAATATTTGAATCAAAATTTAAATAACTTGCAATACCTTTCAAGCATGTATTTGTTTTGAGGTATAAGGAAACTGCATCGCCCCACTAGAGTATGGAGGTTTGTTACTAACACGTGCAATGCATCAATCATTCACGTTTATGTAGTTGCATAGAGTATTTTTCTGACCTACATACATGTAAATCTGTTCAGACTCATTTTGGGATGCAACAAATTTGAAATCGAGCATAACTAGAAGTGTTATTCATGTAGGCAGCTATAAACATGTTGACAGGTAATCAAGCTTGGTTTATGTTCACACACTTGTGTAGAGAATGTTTCACGCAGTAGTATTGTGTTCATTAGCGGGACATACAACTCACACACTCACAGACGTGACCTCACCCCGAGGCAGAGCTCCTTTCCTCCTGCCCTTTCTCCTCCATCATGCTAACATCAGACACATTCCTCTCATTGACCTGGTAAGACAGTTACGTTTTGCTGATAAAATGCAGTAGCTAGCTGAAATACACACACACACAGACTCCTGATGATTTGTAGCTGCATCAGCTGACCTCATGACTCCACAATCTGCTTATAGCTCCTCAGTCATGTTGTAACACTCTTTACATAAGAAGCCACATTGTGTTACAACAAGAACAAGTCAGCAGTCTTATTCTTCCTTATAGTTTTGTAAGAACTGAGGAAAAAAAAAAAAAAAAAAAAAAAAAAAAATATATATATATATATATATATATATATATATGTATATATGTATATATGTATATATATGTATATGTATATATATATATATATATATATTATGTTTTTGTGATTTATATATTTATATATATATATATATATATATATATATATATATATATATATATATATATATATATATATATATGGATTATATATGGATTATATATGTCTTTATGATTTTGAATAATCTTCAGCTTTGAATGAGAGCTGTGTGATGGTGCATGTGGGTTTTTGGGGAAAGAAATATAAGTGAAATTCAAATATATATATATATATATATATATATATATATATATATATATATATATATATATATATATATAATTGTAGTATTTTTATTATTATTTATTTGTAGCTTTTAGCTTTTATATTTATATTTTCAGTTTTCATTTTAATTTAAGTTGTAGTAATTTTTTTACCTGCTTTTGCCAGTTTTGTGTTATTTTATTTGAGCTTTATTTAAAATTCACACATAGGATTTTTATTTGATAACAACACTGGCCCCTGAAAAATCTGATTTAATTAATCTTAATTTTATAGCTCAGTACTTACTGCACGCCAACAATTATCTATTTTTTTTGGACTTTTAGGAGAAAATCTGAGACAAATTGTATATCTTCTTTTGAACTGTCGATTGTCAAAACTACTTCTCCAGTCTAAACCTTCAAACCACAAACCTTTACACCTTCAGCAAACTAACAACAGACAGCTTTTAATACTACGGTTATGCAATGTTTTTTTGTTTCACATTTGTTTGAGTTAATCTGAGTTAAATTATGCGTGGACTTGCCATTCTCCCAGAATAACACACTGGCATTGTTAAAAGTTGTCTGTGATTGAGTGGAAACCTGCTTTGCTGCTGAAAGTGAATCACAAATTTCGACACTGAAAAAGTGCTTTAATAAGAAGCACACACCCCCCTCATCAGGAATACACACAGCTTGTGTATCTGCAGATGCTCAAGTATTTGCGACCAGCTATAAATATAAGAATAGCACACACACACACACGTGTACACAAAGGCGCGCACTGGCTGGACGCACATCTTGAGCAGCTGCCGCGGAAGCAAAGGGTCTGAATAGCTCAGACAGCTGTGGGTTCTGCAGGAACACTCAGGACGAAAACACAGCGAATTAATCTCTGTATTAGAGATTCTGAGACTGAGCCGATACGTAAACAGTAACCATTACTTCTCCTGAGCTATGAAAGAGCAAAACGGTTTCCTCTGGCATCAAATATATTCAGTTTACCATTTAATACTTCAGTCAGTGACTTACAGAGTCATTGAATAGAGGAAACTCACTCTGTTCCAAAATTTAGTGAGCTTTGTCTGTACATAGACAGCATTTTCAGACAACATATGTGCATCATAAAGGCTATCCCAAAGGTCATACAACTAATTTAAACAAGAGAAATGATAATAAAAATGTACTTCCAAAGAATTTTCTTAAGTGTGAACCTAACGTTCAGACACTTAAATGCATGTTATTTACAGTTAAATGAAAATGTATTATAGCTTATTATTATTATTATGCATAATAATGCAATTAGTTGAACTTAAGAGTGTTTTTTGACATATACTGCAAGAACAACTTAAGTACATCTTTATATGTACTTTCATAATTCTGTTCCTTTTGAAATATTGTTCAAGTGAAGTGCTGAATATAAACTATGGTTAACTAAAATTTAGTAGTACATTTAAAATATATTTACATTAAATGTAATATTGCACAACACTACAGTTACAATTAATAATTACTTAACATGCTTTAGTATGTTAGTCCACACATCAAAATATTGTGTAACTTAAAAATATTAAGTTACAAAATATTTTGTAACTTTAGTATTACAAAATATTACTAAAACATGACGATTTAAATTGAAACACATAGTAGTACATTAAAATGTCCCTTATTTCATTAATATATTATAGATCAGTAAGTAAAGATTTTTTTAAATGTAAAGATTTGATATACACTACCAATGCTAATTCAATACAATTAAGCACACTTTTTTTCACAAGGGTATGTTTCATACATTACTTGATAACACTTTACAATAAGGTTAATTAGTTAACTACTTTAGTTAACATGAACTAAGAATAAACAATTCTTCTACAGCATTTATTAATTAATCTTAGTTCATGTTAATTTCAACATTTTACTAATGCATTATTAAAAGTTGTGCTTGTTAACATTAGTTAATGCACCGTGAATCAACATGAATTAACAGTGAACAACTGTATTTTCATTAACCAACATTAACAAAGATTAATAAACACTGTAATAAATGTATTGTTCAATGTTTGTTCATGTTAGTTAATACTTTAACTAACATCAACTAATGTATCCTTCTTGTAAATTGTTACCCATTACTTTTATATCGACATTGAATAGTTAATTAATGAATGTTTTCCTATTAGAGTGTCAAATTGTTATCTTAGCTTGTTAATGTTAAAATGTTGGAATCAATAGTAATTGCTATTTGAGTTGCTGATTTAAAAAAAAAGCCTCTGCATGAAATATATATTTATATATATATATGTTTGGACTGTGAAGGATTAAATCATGTCACATTAGATTTCTGTAAGCAGGAGGAATGGGAAATATCAGGACAGGAGTGATAGATAGCACGATAAAGAAAGGGAAAACAGATGGGGAGATTAGAAGCGAGCGCAGAACAGAGCGAGAGGGTGTATGTGAATGCGGTCAAATGTATCTAAAATTGGAGATCCTGTCTTGCACAAGGTCGATTTAGCAACAGTAAAATAGAGAGCGAGAACGGGAGGCCTGTTTAAATGTGTCAACTTATCTCATAGCTGCTTTGAAAAGTATATTTACTTTTCCTTCAAATGCGGTGCAAGGAATGAGAGACATTGTAAATTTGGCTTGGGTAGCATGAACAGAATGACACGCACCTATGCGCTATCAAAGCAGATATAACAAAAGGATGAGACCACAATGAAAATCTGGTATTTAGCATCTCATTTTCATAAGAAATGGTGAAAAACAGAAGCATTATTTTTATTAGTGGTCTCAGACTTTTGGACCCATGCATGTGTAATCTGAGGTTTGAAAGCTGGGTACTATGAACGGAAAAGGGTTTCATGCTTAAATAGTTTTTCAATCTCTACTCCCTGATTTGGGTCTAAACCCTCAGGGCTAATCAGATGCTAGGCTAAGTTAGCCATTAAGCGTCTGTGAACTCTTCGCACCATGGGGTTTTTGCGACATGTCCAAAACCTTGTTTTCTGGATGGCCATGTGAGACGGACAGAAATAGCCCGGCCTTTTGTCTTGTTATGCTTTGTTGAAAAGCCCACGCAGCCAAGTTATAAGCTTAGCTTAATAAGTATGTTTAGTCATACTAGTACCTAGCTATAGCTAACTTATTTTACCGAGCTAGCTATGCTTGCCCTCCCAGCTAACCCCGTTTTTTTTTTTTAAGTTTAATTAAATATTAAGACAAAACATTTATAAAGTATTGTTTATGGAATGCTCTTATAAATGTATTAATATTTGATATATGTATTGGGAGAAAATGTTCACAGAACAACATTATCAGAACGTCCTTATGGTGTTATTTCTACTCGATGAAACATTTTTTTTGTAACCTTTAAATAACATTCTAATCACAACATGTTTTTAGAATATTAAAGGGATACTCCACCGCAAAATGAAATTGTGTCATTAATCACTTACCCCCATGTCGTTCCAAACCCGTAAAAGCTCTGTTCGCCTTCGGAACACAATTTAAGATATTATGGATGAAAACCGGGATGCTTGTGACTGTTCCATAGACTGACAAATAAATAACAGTGTCAAGGTCAAGGAAAGTATGAAAGTCGTCATCAGAATACTCCATCTGCCATCAGACGTCCTTTGTCAACGGTCTCCTCTGTGTCTCTCCATATCACTGTATGCTGTATATGCTTTTCTGTATCACCCACACCACAAGGATGCGCTGTTTTATTTCAAATCAAAGCTAAATACACCTAGAAACAGCGCATCCTTGTGACACAGATGATACAGAAGAGCATATGCAGCATACAGTGATATGGAGAGACACAGAGGAGACCGTTGACAAAGGAATTGTTGAATAAAGTCATTATTTTCGTTTTCTTTGCTTACAAAAAGTGTTCCCGTCGCTTCATATAACCCAGATTGCACGTCTGTTGGCAGATGGAATATTCTGACGACGACTTTCATTCATTTTCTGGACCTTAACACTATTATTTACTTTGAAGTCTATGGGACCGTCTCAAGCCTCCCGGTTTTCATCCAAAATATCTTAAATTGTGTTCCGAAGACGAACAAAGCTTTTACAGGTTTGGAAAGAAATGGGGGTAAGTGATTAATGACAAAATTTTCATTTTGGGGTGGAGTATCCCTTTAAAAATAAACGTTCGAATAACATTCTATTTTAGGTGAAAATAAAGTTGATAGAATGTTGTAGGAAACGTTTTTGCAACATTTAAATAACTATGACAACAAAACTAGACGTTTCAGCATTTCAAAACAATGTTCTCACAACGTTTTTTATAACCTACTGTAAGTTTGTTACCTGGGTAGTCTGTGAGCCAAATTCCATAAATGTGAAATACGTTTTAGTGTGTCAAAAAGAGCTAGCTGAGCTATCTTGAGGAACTTGCAAGATTTTGTTTTAGCTATGCTAACCTGTAGCTATGCTAATGTTTGTGAGCATTTGGGCCTTGAAACATGAACTGCTCTCTTCTACCTCAATAGAAACTGGCAGTAACCAAAATAGCCGCATACAAGAAGTCACGAACAGGAAACAAAGACTAAGTCTGCAAACAGGAAGAGTCTCTCTCACTCTTTTAGTCTCCTCTCTTGTACATTCTGCACTCGTAACCCACACCTCACTCGCTCTCATTGTCACACTTTTACACGGCTTCCATGTACACAGAAAGGTCTCTATGGTAACTAGCTGCACCAACTCACTGTTTCAGTGTTTATGGGATGGCCTCGAGCACCCGTGACTTCCAAACCAACACATTGTTAAACGTGTGAGAAGAAAAGAGCCGGAATGAAAGAGCGAGACACATACAGAGGTAATATGTGAAAGAGGATGTTGTTGCTGACCAAAGGCAACCACCGGGGAGCAACACTATTGACTAATTATAGTTCAGAGAAAGAAAGAGTGCAAAAAAAGAGAGAGAAGTGTTGCTTAAGAGTGCAAAAACGGACTCCATCCTCTGGCTATTTATATAAAACTGCAGATTGTTTTTGAGGTAGCCATGGCTGGAGCTGTAATCACCAGTGTTTCCTCAGGCGAACAGGAAACCAAACAATCCAGGCCCTATCGCCAGTGTGCCCAGGGGAGTCTCTCGGAGTGTGTGTGTGTGTGTGTGTGTGGCTAATTAAAATGGCTGAGGTCTCCTCTGTTGTTGATTAAACCTCCCCTTGTTCTGTATGTCGGCCTCTGGGGCCTCCCACACTTATTTGTGGCACTTGCAGCGTGGGTAGTTATTAGACAGGCAGACAGAAAGCTCAAAAGAGAGCAAGAGAGAGATGCAGTCACTAGATAATCCTGAGCGCTGAAAAAGAAAAACAAATGCATTTTTAAGAATGAGAGTGTTCTGCATTCCATGAGTTGCTTCTTTACAGTTGTGTCATTTTTTTGCTTGTCTTAAAACAATGCGCTTGCATTTCAATCATCACGGTTGGCACATCTGGTACATATAGGGTCTTGTCACAGCCGCCCTAAAGCGCACACATGAGGTCTCATAAATAAGCAGAGATGATTCTTTGAATTTTTTACACTTTTGTATTTTTGTTAATTAAAAGTCTCTATGAACAGTGTAACTCTGTTCCAAAGCATTGAGCCTGCATTTTAGGCACATACGTGACATGATTCTTTAATTATGCCACCTTCTGATATATCTTGTTTTTTTTTTTTTTAGTTAGATTTTAAAAGGTATATTTTTATCCATTTTTGACTTCAATTGACAGGAATGTACAGTACACACAGGAAGTGACGAGAATTAAATTTTTATATTAGTAATTTTAATTAGTTTTTGTTGTTTTTAAATGTCTATATATTTTTATTTATATTATTTCATTTTAAGTTGTAGTTACTTTAGAACATCAAGTTACTGTAAATGAAATGTTGCCTTGGAAACTAGCTGAAATAAAATAAGTTCAGTTTTTATATATTTTATTTTATTTTATTTCAGTTAACATTTTTGTTTCAAGTAACATTTTTTTGAATGGTTTTAGTCTTAGTTAACTTTAATATCCCTGGAATGCAAGGGTGTAACTTAAGCTAAGATAGCAGGACTAAGGAGAAATGATGATTATAAGTAGGCCCATACTTAAAGTTTAACTCAGTATTCAATGCAAAATATACAAAACATCTATTTTATCTTATATTTGTGCTTTATATTCTTTATTACAGTATCACATTGTTAGCTTAGCAACATTCTAACGCCAAGTTCTATTGGAATCAATTGTGATTTGCATCTCTCACGTGAGTAACGCTATTTAGTGTGGTTTAGATCAGTCGATAAGCAGTAAATGTGGTTCAGTCAATAAATGAGCATCGATTAACAGGAATCAGGATGCTGCCTTTGGGCCGGCTCACACAGAACACATTTTTGCATTTAAAAGTATGACATGCGAGCAGTGGCATAAAAAAAAAATAAAAAAAATAAATGAATTTTTTAAAACATATCTTGTCACTCACTCTCAGTTTAGAGGGATGCAGTGTTTTTAATGATAGTAGTTCAGGCGTGAGTGATTGAGTAAATATTAATGACTTGCATTGATTAATTGTTCAGTGTTGATTGTTAATTGTTCTGGTTATGGCTGAGAGGCAGATACGGAGGTGTTTTGAAGCTCGTGTTGCTGTTGAATGTTTAAGTAGGGGTGCTCAGGGGCCATCTGACAGAGAACATGAGCGGTTTTGGAAACTTGGGTCAGGACAGTGCGGGAATATTATACTTAGGATGCATTATACATCAGCCTGTGTTCCACACTCTTTAATTTTCACCTGACACACACACACACACACACACACACACACACACACACACACACACACACACACACACACACACACACACACACACACACACACACACACACACACACACACACAGGCTTCAATGCAATGGTTTTCATACTCATGTTAAAAGTCATGCTTTCATGTTAAAAACAAAGCACAAAGCTTATTGGCAGGAGCTCTACAAATAATGTTTAGTGAAGATCTTGGTTCGTCAATTAAAACCAATGAGCTGATATTGTCAACCAGCCCTATCAGTCTTTGTGTTCATGAAATAGACAGTGACACAGTCAATGCAATGCAAGTGTACAAGTATGCACTGCATTTTTAGAGTTGCTCTGTAGTGAACATTAGCATAAACTGTTAACTTTTACCATATATATGTATGCATAGATGGCTGTTTCTAAGGGCCGCTGTGCGTAAGATGATCCATGAAAACTGTGCGTCTGCAACTGTAGTTACAGGCTTGTATGAATATCTATATCTGCAGGAGCACACCCTGTGTTTAATCACACACACATTTAGAAGGTAACTCTATCGCCCCCTTGAGTGTGGAGGCCTGTTACTGCAGCAGTAACACAGACATTATGTATAACAGGAACACACACTTCCAATGTGTACAGTTGTTTGTTGCCTAAATCTTGCTCTGGGGTTTGATGTTAAACAATAATTTATTGCTGGATGAGGTTATGTGAGAGTCTGGATTCCAGACATGCATTTTCATAGCAATCCAAACATTTCAAACGCAACTTACTATGTGTTACTACTGTATAAACAGACAGTCGATCCTCCCTTAAGCAAATCAGTTTCACGGATAACATCCAGTTACCAAACATGTGCGTGTAAATTAAAGGATATCAAATGAACTTATTTGCATACTGTATGTCAGAACAAAATTAAAATGGCATCTTAATTCAGTAAACAATGAACAGAACAAATGAGCCACCCGGAGAAACAAAGACTTGCTCTGCTGACTATTAAATGAACCGCATTATGCCTAAACTACCCTTGAATCCCTTATAGGGTTGAATTAACATTTCAAATCCTGGCCAAGTTTTAGTACAGCTAAAAGCAAAAAAAAAAAGAAACTGAGATATTAATGGCAAATATTGTGCGAGCACACACACACACACACACACACACACACACACACACACCCTGATTTCATGCGAGGCATGCGTTTGCCCTCTCGGACGAGAGCTTTCTGAGGTTCCTGCTCCATCGGCGGCTGACCGGGGGCCTCTTGAGTTACTTTCCCAGGAGTGTCAGGTTTTCAGACCAGCTCCCCACTCCCATACCCCCCCAGCTCTCTCTGAACCTCCAAACACACACACACACACACACACACACACACACACACACACGGAGAAAGCTTTCATCTCCAGGATCTGAGGAGATATAGACAATATCAGGGAGGTCAGGGCCATGACATGAGAACAGACACAGGAAAGATGTTTTCTCAGGCAGTGTATTAAAGGAATATTCTGTGTTAAATACTCAAGCTGTCATCTGTGACCAACTGACAATTTCCACAAACAAGAATGTCATTGCGTGTCTGGTAAAAATGAAAGTGTACACTAATTTGGTTTTAGTGGAAACTTTTAACATCATGTCTATAACAATGATACGCTTATGTTGTTTCCATTGTCGCAATTCGTTTTACACTTTATGATTTTCTGCTGCCAACAATGGCCTAGTGATTCATGTGCATGTAACTCAAACACCCCAATATATCTTTTAAAGGCAGCACAGCCTGTCCGTACTTTAATGCATGATCACCAGAAGATCATCCATGTAGAAAAGTATTCCCAGTTCAGACAACTTCACATTTCAAATAAGACACAAAATATAATCTTATTTCTGCTGTTAAATCGTCTGGAACGCATTTACAAAGTAAGGAAAAGGTCAACATGATTGCCTTCCTGCTGGGTTGTTATTATAAACTTAAACTATATTATAACATGTTTAAAATATTAAACTTTTTTTTTTTTTTTTAATTGAAATAAAACAAAAAAATAGATGAAAACTTAAACAAAAACTTCAATTCATAATGTTGTCTTTGCAACTATAAGTTGAAGTACTGAAATCATACACACACAACCACACAAATCAAAAATATAATATGACAAAATTATTATGGCAAAGCTACTAAGCCTAAAAAATTAAAGTGAAAACTGAAAATATAAAAATTAAGGTTAATTTAAAATATTAATAAATACCTTAAATGTATATACGTTATACTTAAATATGAAATATATTATTCAAACACTCCCGTTTAATAAAAAAACACTCAATTTCCTTAGCATATGTTTTCTTGCATATGAAGTATGAGAGATATTTTCACAAGGCTGGTTAAACAGCTGTGGTCGCTGGTTACTGCACATTTTAAAACCAAATGAAAATCAAGAGTCATTATTACTACCGCGTCATTTTATTTACTGGCTACTGGTTAACCTGCATTTTCGTATAGCTAAATAAGTATTTGAGTAATCTAAGGTTACTTTAACCCATAAAACTCCTTTAAATGAGATTTAAATGCCATGTTAGCTGCAAGTGCAGTATAGTAAAGTGGGGACACTCAGTGTTTAATCTCCACAGATAATGAACACACAGCCTGAAGGTTTTGTAGATATCTGTAGAGGCCCATTACTCAGCTGTGAGTGTGTGAGGAGTTATACTCGTCAACACACTGCAGTCAGGCCTTGTTTTCAATCTCTTTGGAGTGCCAGATGCTCTGACAGCTCTTATCTACAGGTTTAAGTCAGGTTTTAGACACACAGCACAACCCGTTCCCACACAAAACCGCTGCCACGGATGAAGTAGCCATCGCTTACACATCAAACGATGACCACTTTCACTTTTATGGACCATTTCAAATCAAACCCTTCAAGAATCCAACTCTTCACGAGAAAATCCCTCTCTTTTTGAACTCGGTCCAGCCCCGAGGAAGTTTTATAGCACACTTCACCCCTCCTCTACTGTCAGATGAGCATAACAAACAAAAGTGGGCATTGAAATGATCAGAGCTAAAAGAGAAACGTCACTCCCTCGCACTCCAGAATAGCTGTGCAGCTACATGCCAATTACGCAGCCTAACATCAGCATCTCTCGGCAGGGGGCGATGAGTTTGACCCCCGGACAAGCAGATGTCACTCGTTCCGCACTTCCTGTTTTGCTGGCTGGCGTTATTTTCAGAACAGCACACTCTCTCGCAAATACACAAACCGGCTTTTTTACTAGTCTCCCAGATTTACATCGACAGCTTGCCTTCTATTGTTCTTCATTTCCCATTCTGCAGCAGAAAGAGTGTGTGTTGTGTAGCTCACACTCGGCCGTAGCACAGCCCGTGCAGCTGGCGTTCTTGGACCGGACTTGTTCATGAAGGTCAAGTGGTGTAAGATCAGCAGGGCTGACTGACTGACAATCTAACATAATCCACCCTCACTAAAACCAGGCTGAAGCCCTGTTCACACCAGTGCTCTTACAGATAAAGGTCCCAGAAGGGGTTTTTGCAGAGATGCCATAGAAAGCCATCCTAAAGAAACTCACTTCTTAGTGTGGAGAAACTTTGAAGAATGTAAAGAACATGGAACACCTTTCATAGAATGGAAAGGTTCTGTGGATGTTAAAGGTTCTTCATGCCACTACAGGTTTCTAATCATTTTAAACCTTTTTTTTATTATTAATTTCACTTACAGTAGCAAAGAAACACATTTTACTTAATTGGACAGAACACATTTTTCAATACCTGAATAGGAGAACAGATTCCTCTTTGTCATAAATCATGAAAAAATTATGAGGAACATTTTGTGTCCTTTTATATAACTTTTGTAGTTTATATCCTGTTAGCTTACTGTATGTCAGTTTTGTGTTTTCTCTTTCTTCTGTCTTTCAGTGTGTATGTGTGTAACTCTTTGAATGCTATCAGTCAAGCTTTTATTTTTTTTCTATCCTTATTTACATTTAATTCACATTGTTATCATGTGCTCTATTTCCTTTTCTCCACTTCCATTATTACCATTACTGTAATCATAGCTATTCTGTTTTTTTTTCTTTTTATTTCCTCTTTTTTTCCCCTTGTTCTTTCTCTTCTCTCTCTCCATTCCTCTCTCTCTCTGTCTCCCTTTCTTCTCCTAATATCTTTTGGCTTGGGAAAGATCTGTGCAAGGAATGGGCACTATTTGTGAACACCCTGTAGTAGTGTCTGTGAATTAAGCAGAGTCTGTGACTGAGTCATGCACCAGTGCCCTAGAAAGGGCCTCCCTAAGACTTACGATTCAAAGGAAATGGGTTCATGTCTTATCTTGCTGTTTTCTCCCATCATCAGTCTGAAATAACACAATCTCCCTCAATCTCTCTTCCCCCCTCCACCTCCTGTTCCCTCTCCTCACTTTCCTGTCTATCGTTCATTTTCTTTCTCTCCTCTTTCTCTTTCTCATTAAAGATCTTTTGTTTTCGAACCGTTTAGTTTTTTTTAAGAATGATGGATGATAACTAGCCTATAACTATAGCAGTAAAGTTTTAATAATTGTTCTATTTCTGTGAGAGTCCACGCCTCATCTATCATTATAGTGACTCAGAGAAATTATATAGTTGGGATCACTTTAAAATGTTTTTTTTCCAAGCTGATAAAAGATAAAAACAAATACAGCCAATCAGATTCTACCTGTCTTTGTAAGAGCTGGCGCATGTAGCAGCTAGACAACATAATAAACAGAACGTGCATTAATGTAGATGCTCATATAGCAATTGTTCTTGGTGTGAACAGACTTTAAAGTCGCATGAACTTCACCCTATCTAATTATCCCATTGTGAACAGTTCCTCCATGTATATGTTCAGTGTTTTACTAATTTAAATACTTTGAGGACAGACTTCTCTTTGGTGATGTATGCTGGACTTCTCCAATCATTTTCGGGCCGTTTACAGGACACTGTTTTCAACTAAAAACTGAAAACGTTTTATGCGTTTTGGCTGGTCATTTAAATGACAATGGTGCATTGGGGTCCTGAAAACACAAAATTTGGTTTTAAAGTGCAAGTTTTTGAAACATTTTCCTGACACTTTATAAGTCCAGGGTCACTTGTAGTAATCGCCCTCATTGTACGTCCCGTCCAAACTGCTCGACACTTGCGCGATCTTGATTGTTTGTATTCACTGCGCTGTAGAAGAATGCTTATGTGTAGTGTTTCTATCGCCAACTACTGGCCTGGCGTGAATAATAGTGTTTTTAGTCATTTTTGTGGATCCATGTGAACGAGGATTGTTTTGACAGCATTCTCATCTGTATGCAAAACTACTTAAAAATGCAAAGAAAAAAACGTACAGTTTTTAGTACATTGTTGTTGTGTAACGCGCCGTTAGTCTACATAAATCTACAACCGACTGCCTCCGTCCCATCAACAAATAATGGATAGAACCAAATAACACTACATAACACTACATTTTTTCTATCAGATTTTTTCACTTGTTACAAAAGAAAAGTTATTTCATTACTTCCATTTCATTGCAACTTTAATACAAATTAAACTTAACGTGTTAACTGCAAATACCTTGCCGAAACAACACACTGATGGTGGAGCAGTAAGATATTTAGTTAATGTAGAGCAAAGTAAACTATTATATTCTCTTTTGAAATTAAATGTTTTACACATTCTTAATTCTTACAACATATGTCAGAATTGTTTTATGTATGATTTTCTATTGCTGTTTGTTTCTATGTGTGCATTTGGCATCAGTTCATGTATTCTCTCAGAAATCAAACTTACAGTTTGAGCTACTGGAACTCCTGTATGTGAAAATACTCTGCAATGTGACAAAACCACAACCAATCACAACAGATCTGATGTCGAAATGTAGTGGAATTTTGGACCAATGAGATGATACTGTGGGCGGGGCTACCCAGCATGACTCATCAGAAATCAAAAATCTAAAAGATATACATAGAAATGATCCTGTCACTCATCACTTCCTGTGGTTGTGAGTGATTTCTAAAGAAACTAAGATTTATGTAGAAGGAAACGAACACATCAAATTGTGCCTGATGACTTGGTGCTGTTTCTACTGAAAAACGTAATTCAAAAAGATTTTATGACAGTGTTACTATAATTGTACTGCTGCAATATAGTATTGCAATAACGGTATTCTGTGATTATGTGTGATTACATCTCTATTATGAGATCAACTTTGCTGGCACTTGTAAGCATTATTTTTATCCACAGAGGTTTTGAAGTTAGTCAGCATCTGAATATAACAACAGGCAGTTGCTATGAGAGGTAACTAAGTCTGTCCTTAAAAATAATTGGCATCATTTCTGGTGCATATAAGCTAAATGAGACACTATTTTTAAACTTTGGTGAGGTGCATGGTCACAGAAGTGGCTATGAGACATTTATTTCCATTACTACCATCAGTCGAACAGATAAAAAAACAAGTTCCAGTGTATAACACACTCCCACTTCCAGCCCTCTCACACCCCGACCTGTCTGACCAGCACAACCAGTTTAAAATGACTCTCTCAACACACGCTGACTGTACGTCAAGCCGTGTGTGTGTGTGTGTGTGTGTGTGTGTGTGTGTGTGTGTGTGTGTGTGTGTGTGTGTGTGTTGTTTAGTAGGGCTGTGTATTGCCAACAAAGTCACGATACATATCACGATACAGGACTGCACTGAATTTCACCTTAGCAGAATTTAGTAAAACAGCTGTTTATTAAACACTGCATACTATAGGGCCATTTCTACCTATAGGCAGAGCAGATAGTTGACCTCTGCATTATGAACAGCCCCCATAACTGTACCACAGTCTAACAATATAGATAATGCCAAAAGGTTTCATGTTAACACTGGGCACTGTCCACCAGGTACAATATTCGGATTGTTTGCATCTTGTTTTTAAGCCCATAAATGATAATGTACTCATTCTAATATATTAGTAAATTCACCTTGCATTGTTGGTATGTTATCATTACACAAATTATCACACTATCTACATTTAAAAAATAAAAACAAAAATTAGAAGCATTCTTAACTAATGTGCTGTCTTCACTGTAGCTCACGCGCACACATTCAGTCACTCACACAGATCACACAGCGCACACACAGACATTCAGCAGTACAGAAACTTCTCAGAGCTGTCTCGCAATTTCATCAATAAAAGAGCTTCACCGCTGAAGAGCTACATTATCTTTCACAGCAAAGACTTGGTAACATAATTTCTGAAGCAATTAGAGCCACCGTTTTATTGTTAATAGAGAAACGCGACAAAAACGGAGGCAATTCTTAAATGCACCATCTCTCTCTGTGTCGCTCTCTCTTGTAAATGAACACTTAATGAATAACACTTTTCTAAGAATAGAATATCGAAGTGTAGATCGCTAAACTGCAAGCTAAGCAGTGTTTTCAGAAAGCCAGCGCTTTTATCCACAGCGGAGAGAGAGCGCAAGCACAGGGTTGCCAGGTTGACAAAAATAAGTAACACACTTATCAGATAATTCTATATTTCACAAGTTTGAAACTCTGTACATCTCTTTATATCAGGCAACCCCGGTTGGGTTCCTCTGCAGCCAGATTAAAACTAGTTGAAGCCTATATAATATACTCTATTCATTATTTTTTTTGTAGAAACCTTGCACTTTTCAATTCCATTTTAAATGCTGTTCTTGTATTCAAATAAACTGCTGCGCACGTGCTGAGATATCGATACTGAAACAGCTGTGTTGATACTCGTCAAACACCTGTCATTGTATTGCTGTATCAAACACAGCCTACTGCCTAGCATAGGAATGAAGCACTTTAAACACCTTAGCAACTGCATGACAACAGCCCGGCATCGCAGTGGCATGTTTTGCAAAGGCAAACACATATTTTAAGCTCTACACAGAGCTTTAAGCAAGGAATTTTATGAAATCTTGGTTTAAAACAACCCCACATCAATACACCGAACTGAAGAACTTATAATGTAACATCAAGAAGGTCTTTAATCTTCAAAGTTCAACTCAAGAGCCCTGTACAGCAAAATAATGGCTCTTGGCAAGCAGAGGGATTTGTGATCTAAACTGAACCGCTGAAGAGCCTTTTAAGAGTGTGTCAACAACTCCTTCACACTTTCTGTTCTGCATGCATTACATGAACAAGCGAGATATTGTAAACCAAAAACCTAAAATTATCTCTGACATGCCAGCGTTTCTTCCTCACTGCTTAATGAATAGCAGCTACAGGAAGTAATTAACTGCAGTCAAATAGTGAGCAAGAGTCTTTCATCATTCAAGGAAAACATGCATCTAGTTTAAATGGTGCCTTGTCCTAAAAATACAGTTAGGTTAGTGTATCACAGTTACTAATTATTACTATATTGCTGTTGCTCATAGTCTGTGATTTATTCCTTTATAAACTATTAGATCAAGACCTGCTTTTTACTGTGAGAACAATATCAATATTAGATAAAATTTGATGCCTTTTAATTTAAGAAATTCAGCAATTACCCCTAAAAATCTACTGTGCTGGCAGCTCTGGCATCAGATTTAAATGCCATAATATTTTAATATTCCAAAATACTTGATAAAATACTATGGTATTCCTATGATACACTACTGTGCAAAAGTTTAAGGTCAGTTTTCATTGCTTATTTATGTCTCTTCTGCTCATCAAGGCTGCATTTATTTGATTAAAAATACAGTAAGAACAGCAAAATTGTGAAATATTATTACAATTTAAAAGAACTGTTTTCTGTTTTAATATGCATTAAAATCTAATTTATTGCTGTGATATAAATCTGAATTTTCAGCATCATTACTCCAGTCTTCAGCATCACATCATCCTTCAAAAATCATTCTAATATGCTGATTTGCTACTAATTTATTTTCAGTGTTGAAAACAGCTGTGCTGCTTAATGTTTTGTGGAATCCATGATGTAATTTTTTCAGAATTCTTTGAGGAAAAAAGTTTGCTGTTTAAGTTTGAAGTTTAAGTTTGCTGACCTCATACTTTTGAATGATAATGTATTTGTTCATGAAGATTAAATAAAAAAAATAAGTAATTTCTCCCATTCATCAACCAGTTTAGTTCGCAGTCGGTCTCACACACTTATCTTCACCAACTCACAATGAAGCAGATTCATACTTAAACATATTTTCCTGCAGACACTCAGGCTCACAGCTTTGAAGGAAGATGTCCCGTCACACACACACACACACACACACACACACACACACACACACACACACACACACACACACATTCCTGTGTGCATTCCACTGCACATCTGCTTGTCTGTCACTTTTATTAGTGTATTCATTGGCCTGTTTCTGTTGAGTTGGCTCAGAGTTAAACTATTGTTTCCCTTTCTGAGTAGGAGTACAAAATAATGCATGCATATAAACACACACATGCTTGCCTCAGTACACACACATTTATTCATGAATTATTTATGTTGCATTTATTTATTGTACTATAAATTACCATAACAGGTATTATAGATGTATTTGGTACTGAATGAGTACCATGCTTCATATTCGCAAAGTACTCTAAAGAGTACCACGTTAGTAGTATAGGACTTTTTTAAAAGAATATTCATATCCGTAGCTCTCCAAAGGTCGGAAAACACCATATTGCTCAATTCTGTCTCATTTGTCTCTGGGAGTTTGAGTTCCTTTCCTGAAGCTGTCAAGCCTGGACCAACAGGTCATTTCTGGAAAAGCCATGCAATGCTGAAAGCTGGAATAATCCCGAGCGGAATATAGTCCGTGTTGTGTTATCAGGAAGGGAATGCTGAGGAAAAAGAAATGTGGGAGTCGTGTTATTTCCTGGAATACAGTGTAGCGCTGCGGATCGTGTACACTGGGTCTGGGTGGGAATATGCTGGATGTTGAGAGCTCAGGGAAGCAAGAACCCAAAACACGTTTGGCATCCAGGGCTGCGGTGCCAGGATGTTCCTCCTCTCCATTTCAAGATCCTTAAATGGGGCTGAGGAGATCCTGGACTGTGTCAGAACATGTCAGGACATCCTTTGATGTGTAAACAACTCCAGCGGGTCGCTTCTAGCCGCTCTCCTGTAATTTTTCATCTTAACCTTCAACCGCCATCATGTCGCCTCTTTTGATATTTCTTATGCACGTATGATCACCAAGGCTGCATTTTTTGATAAAAAATAAAGTAAAAACAGTAAAATGCCATATTTTTATATAAGAAATATATTTAAAATAAATGTTTTATATATATAATGTTTATAATATATGCATAGTGAAGAAGATGTCTCTCATACTCACCAATGCTGCATTATTTTAATTAATAATACAATAAAAAACTGAATATTGTGAACTATTATACAATTTAAACAGTTTTCTATTAAAAATATCACTTAAATATCTTGAAATGTCATTTATTCCTGTTATGGCGAAAGCTGAATTTTCAGCCGGCAGTAGAAAAGCTGAAAATAAACGTAAAAGGATCCACAATGGCTTAAATATAACAGATTTTAACAAATCTTCAACTCGGTAACCTTGGTGCATGAATTATAAACAGAAAAAAATAGATATTTATTTCACTTTTATCATATTTTTTGACATTGGATTTAAAATAACTATAGTGTAATAATATACATTTTTTTAAAATCCAATTTATTCCAGTGAAGCAAAGCATCATTACTCCAGTCTTCAGTGTCACATGATTCTTCAGAAATCATTCTAATATGCTGATTTGCTGTTCTAGAAACATTTCTGATTATTAGGCCTCTTTTGATCTAATTTCTTATTCTGTTTTTCCGTTTCTTCCTCTTGCATAACACACCAGCTCAGAGGTACATATTGTTCCTCACCGGCTGAAGTCATTCATGAGTCATTTTCGCCGCTGCTGATTGGTCTTCTGTAGAAAGCCTTTTTGTTGGGTGACTTTTGTGTCAGAATAACGGTGACAAAGCAGTCACAATTCACAGAAATACAATAGTAAGTGTGCTTTGGGGCATCAAAAGGGCATGAGTCACAGTTTCTGAAGCACTTCAGATCTTGTGGGAAACACAGCTATTTTTGGGAGTCTTTGTTGGAAATAAGAGGGAAAAAGTTGGGAAATTCTGAAAACTCTATGGATGAAGTGCACTTTTAACTCCTCGGATGAGAAATCTGTCAAGCGCTCTGGGCAGTGAGCCAGCATGACTGACATCAGTGCTGTGAGAGCCCAGATATGCACCAGCATACATGCACACGGCGGCTTTGTGATTTTTCTGTCTGCTCTGTGTGAGGGTGATGCAGTCCGTCCCATTGAGTCACTGGTACCATGCAAATATTCTTAAAGCAGCATGCAAAAGTTATGGAAATCAGTCCGACTTTATATCACTGTGGAATGTGCCGTAAGGGAAACGCTGGAACATGTGCTGGCACTGATACACACATCTCTCCCTCTCTCTCCATTCTGTATATTCACCTGCTTTCTTCTACTTTCTCCACCAATGGAAATCACTTGCCCTTTAAGCAGCATGAATTATTCAATCGAAATAATGTAGGGTGACTGGGGCTAGTTGTCACATGGGGAAGATATTACAATCTCACTAACTATAATGATATTTTGATGAATTTTCATTAATATTAAAATTAATTATTTTTATGATCATTTACAATGTGAACCCCAAATTTCTATTCTATTATTTATTCTATTATATGTGTATCTGTATCACATCATCACGCTTGCATTGATGACACAAAAGCATAAATACCAAAAAAATATGTAATGAGAATTATATTAAATCGCAAGACACTTATATAAAAAAGTATACAAAACTAAAAAATAAAATATCTCGTTATGGTAATGAGAATTTTGTGTGAAAATAAAAATAATGTCACAATGCAAATAATGACAAGAAAGTGACAGTAAAGACATTTATAATCAGTCCCTCCCGGATTTGTGGAACTTTTTTCTGATTTTTTGCGGCCTAAAATGACTGATTTTGCTGTGGCTTTTATCAAAATTTGCAGCAATACTTGCAGCCTTTCTTTCTTTCTTTTGTTTTTTTGTTTTTTTTTTTGCAGTGAAAATATACCACAGATAACATTCTTCTAACACTGTTGGGACTTTTCTGACTTCAAAAAACATTGTAGGGCTCCAGAATAGCGTTTGAGGACACCAGCACCAGTGCCATTAAGTTCTACAGAAGGTGTCTCCAGCACCTGACAGTAAAGCACTCTCCCTAATCACACATGTACATCTCAGAGACGTCTATTAATGACTGCATTTACATATGCAAGATGTATTTTTAAGAGTGCTTGTTCATCTGCAGTACGTCTCTAAGATGTTTCCTGTCAGATGTCAAATAGACATTTATTAGAATTCATGTAAAACTGCTTCTGAGAAGTTTATCAGAGTACACAGCAGATGATTCCCAGATCTTTAGCAGACGTCTTACAGATGTACTTGTGCTGTCTGGGTAGTTGAGATACAGATAAAATTAAGTTTTCTGTCCTTCATAATGTCTAAATATAATTTAATAAATACAAAAAAATGGCATATAAGTACTTCTCTGCAGCTTTCTACTAGAGGTAATTTAATATCTTTTTTTTATTTTTAAATAAGTCTTTGCTTTCCTACATTATCAAACTTTTAGTTTTTTACATGGGGGCAACCTATGAAGGATGAACAAATATCGTCACAGTAAAAGTATCTTACAAATTCGGTAATACTTAAAGCTTTGAAGTGGGAAAAGTTGTGTGAAGAACTGAAAATCATTTGAAAACATTAGAGCATTTCTGCCACAAGTTGTTCCTGTAGTTTTACTGTTAAATCCATGGTGAATAGTGGTGATTTGTGTTTATTGAACTGTTTTTCCTGGTCTCCACATCAGTGGTATTTGATCTGATATCTGTAGCTTTAACAGAATTATGTGCTGAATCTGAATGCGTTTCACAAGATTTCACAGAGATGTTATTGATTCTGTGTGGAATTTGACTGCTTTCTTCACACTGTATCTCCCAGCGCAGTGTATAACGGTATCGGTTGATCGGGTTCAGCCCGCGGCTCCGGCTCGAGCAGATGAACGGTCTGCGCTTTCAGTTCATTTATCCAATGTAGCTCTTGTACATCGGTCATGATGAGAACACGAGGCTGTTCAACCAGTTTTTGGATCTGAGAAACAACCTTTCTTTGACTGCATGCACGTTGCGATGATGTCACGGGACACATCTAAACCCAAAATCTGCGAGTTTGCTTGATTTTGCAATAAATTCAGCAATCGCAAAATCCAAGAGGGACAGTATAATATTACAAAAGATTCTATATCAGATAAATGCTTCAGATAAATGTTTTCAGTATTGATGATAATCAGAAGTGTTTCTTAAGCAGCAAATCATCATATCAGAATGATTTCTGAAGATCATGTGACACTGAAGACTGGAGTAATGATGCTGAAAATACAGCTTTGATCACAGGAATAAATCACATGTTAAAATATATTTAAACAGCTATTTTAAATTGTAATAATATTTCACAATGTTTACTGTATTTCCAAATGATTCTTTTTGAATGGCAGTGTAGTTTCATATTTTTATTCTCCTGTTTCTGAAGGTCTTGCCTCATAATAATCACTTTAAATTTCCTTGTGTCTCTGTCCAGAAGACTCAGTGTCGTCTCCCACGGGCCCCGCCCCCATGGACCTGCGTGTAGGTGAGCGTCTGGTGCGTCCAGGTTCGGACACGGCCTTCCTGTCTCCTCTGCACCCCCCTCTGCTGATCGGCCCCTTCAATCCACAGCACTGTTCCCAGTACAGCCAGCAGCAGCTGCAGCGCATACAGGTGACACTCATCATTGTGAAATATCACAGACAGATCTCCACATCACAGAGTCATACCACTGCAATACGACGATCAGTCTGTGCAAGGAACTGAACAGTATTTACAACATTAATACCTGTAATCCAGATCCTCCGGAAAATGGGGAAGTGTGATTCTTTTCTGCTAACAGACAGCTCATTTCAATTTTAGCCATTTTAAGCTTAGGCTTCATTTATTTGACTGATGATTATCAAAAACCCTTGGTTTTACACCTGTGTACAGTGGTGCATTAAATGTATCAAAAGCGACATTAAAATTCAGTTTCGTATAAATGCATGCCAAAAAGAAATCTTACCGGCCCCAAACTTTTAAACAGTAGTGTATGCAAGTCCTGTCAAAGATGCTTATATCTTTTTTAATATGCATATGACAGTTGCTCTGTAAATGATGTGCTCTTGTACAGATGTCTTGCACCTTTTCAGAAAACAGAAAATGACGAAGGTCTATATAAATCATACCTGACACTATTTGACAATTCATGAACAACTAGGCACTTAATGTACATGAGAAGCCAATTATGACTGATGACTCCTCTTTTTGTAGCCTTATAACATGGAGCAGCATCTACGAGACCAGGAACTAGCGAAAAAACAGCTACAGCAACTTAAAAACAAGGACAAGAGTCAACAGAGTGAGTGACACAATAACCCTTACATAACTGCTGTTCACAGACTTACTATGTACTTACTTAACAAATATGGAATGAATGTCTAAAAGAATGTCGACGCCTAGTCACCAAACATATTGTGCTAGATTAACGTTACTTTGATTGGCATGACAGAAATGAGATTCTGAGTTTCATGACTGAGATGCCTTTCAAATGCAGCACTTGGATGACTGATCGCTCAAATGTCACTAATATGCAACCTTTGTCCTAAGAAAGAGATTTGTCATTGTAGTTTGTCACACTTCTTCAACTAAGAAGAATACCACCGGTGCAGTGCACAAGTAGGTTGTGCTGTGGAGGCTGAACAAGCAAGTACATTGAAGAGATAAAGGCTTTTAAATTGTGCCAGTGCCCTCTTTAATAGTAGTTCAACTGAAACAGGGCCACGGCTGCCTCAGGAAATAGCTCTGAGAGTAAAAACAAAACTTTGTGGTTGAAAACACATGGGAGGAGTCTGTACTGAACATGGGAACCCTGTTGTTCTATAAATGGTATTTACTGTCTCACAGACACTAGTGACCTGCCAGTTACAGCAATTACAGATCGTACCGTGCTTTTTGTAGACAAACGTGAATGGATGGATGGTAATACCATAGTACTTTGATGTAGCTCGTGGCACTCAATAACAGTTATCTGCATGTATTCACCTGTTACTCCAAGTTACGTAAAAGATTGCCATGACATTTCTATGATATATAACCAAAACAAACCTTGGTGCAATGTCCAAAACATAGATGGATAGATGAGAGGAACAGATGAGAGGCATTAGGGGTTTTGCACTTTTGCCCTCTGTGTGTCTATAGCAGCACTGTGTGTCTATAGCAGCACTGTGTGTGTGTGTGTGTGTGTGTGTGTGTGTGTGTGTGTGTGTGTGTGTGTGTGTGTGTGTGTGTGTGCGCGTGTGTGTGTGAGCGTCTCCAGAGCTGTGTCATGCTGCAGCGCTTGGTCACACTTGCAAAACATTAATACCACTTTTGTTGTTGTTTATTTTTCATTGAACGAGGGCAGTAATTAGCCTTTTGAACAGTTACAGTTAAACACCATCTGGAGTCTGAAACCAACTACCACCAGCTTTGCCATTAGATAAACTGTGCATTACACAGATATTGATTTGTTGTAACACTCAGTGCTCTTCTAGTAAAAAAAAAAAAAGTCTAATCAAATGTGTTATTCTGCATATACTGCAGTCAGTCTTAATCAGAAGTGTGTAGGGGATCCTCAAGTGATAATTGACTGCAGCTAAAGTCTTTTATGCCAGCTGATTCAGTGATTGTTGTGAGAGAATGCACCTGCAGAGAGGTAAAATTAATCGCTCAGCGTAAACAGTAACCGAGTCAATATTGACCATACTGGTTAGAGCCAGCATGACGTAGCCGCCACATAATGGCCGCTCTGGAAGGACAGGGAGGCACTGAGTCAACATGCAGTTTCCTTCCCTCGACCTCACTGCAACCTCGGCCCGCACAGCTCCACAATAGAGCTCAACCACACTCACAGTGCAGGCCCTCGATAGAAACATCGCTGACATTTCTCTGTGGGAGAAGAGTGACATTTTAAACCTTTTCTGGGTCAGTGACTAGAAATATCCGTTTCGCCTTGTTTAAACATTTTTTTTAAATAAAATAAAATATAAATTAAACTAAAAATGACATAACAAATAAAATAACATGAAATAAAGATTATTCTTTATTAATATTAATAAAGAAATAATTAATGTAATTAATTATTTTAAAATATTAAAAAGATCTCTAAATTCACCTTAGTTTAGATACTTAAAATAGCCTAGTCGAGGCCAACTAAACTAAACTCAATAAAACTAAATAAAATAAAAGATACATAGATATATAAAATAATATGAAATAAAATATTAAATAATATATTAAAAAATAATACTAATATAAGATAAAGAATAAAACAAATAAATACAATTTATGTTAATTAAGAAATAATTAAAATTAAATGAATGAATTAAAAATAATTTGTATACCGGAGACTCCATTGGCTTGAGGTATTGATTGAGGACTATACTGTCTAAAAATTTCAAATTAAATTAGATTTTAATAATAACATTTAAAATAGATGTAAATATATAAATGCCTGCCAAATGTCTAAGAATATTTTTGTTTGCTTTTTGCTTTTGTTTAGTTTTTTTAGCTTAGTTTAATTTTGTCGTCTCATTGGCTGCTTGTTTTGATTGACAGGTGCTGTGGCCAGTGCGTTGGTGAAGCAGAAGCTGGCGCAGGTGATTCTGAAGAAGCAGAAGGCGGTGCTGGAGAGGACCAGCTCCAACCCTCTGAGCAGCCCGTCCGTCGCCTACCGGTTAGAAACAGCTCTCATTACCGCACACAGCTGTTCAAGTGCACACGTGCACAGACTCATGCGCTTTTCCTCCGATTTTAAAATAAAGGTCTTCTGTGTTTCCTCAGGGAGCTGGTTCCAGATCCCAGCTCTTCTGTACAGCCGCTCCTGTCCTCCACAAATCCATCTCTCAGCGAAGGGCCCGACGATCCACCCCTGAGACGAGCAAGTATGTCACCGTCACACATGCATGTTAACAACATCACATGACAGTTAATCAATCATCTAAAAATACAGATCAGCTGAGAGCGGTGAGAGGCAGGGCCTGTGCTTCAGCAGGTGTGCTGTGTGGAAGTGTTCCAGCGCCGCTGCCCCGTTCTGACGTACTCCCAGCGCCTCGCTCTTCCTCCAGGCAGCAGTCTGTTAACAAGCCCTTGCGTAACTTCTCATTTACCTCTGAAAGACACTCCCCTGTCAGCCCCACGGGCAGAACACCGCGGCTCATTATGTCATAATAACGCTGACTGGACGTCCAGTTACTCACATGAAGCCGCAGAGGTTAAAAGTCTTTGTTCTGCTTTTGTAGTCCTAATTTTCGCTATAATTATTGCTCATATTTTCATGGGTTAAGGATTTGCTCTGTGAAACTGTAAAGGTCTGTTCACTCAACACAAATGTATGATTTTCACATTCGATCAGACCAAAGCAGACAGACTGAATGAAAATGCAAATTCACTCTCTGACAGTAGGCGAAATAAGGAAATTAATAAAATAATAAATTATTACTAAAAGAAACTGCAGACAGACTAAATGAAAGTGGACTTTAGGTGAAATAAAATAAAATGATAATATTAATAAACAAATGAATAAAATAAAGAGATAAAAAATGAATAAAATAAATATTAGTAAAATAAATGGTAGACTGACTGAATGAAAATGCAATTGTACTCTCTGGCAGTAGATTAAATAAAGAAGTTAATAAAATAATACAAATATTTATTAATAAACTATACAGCAGACAGACTGACTGAAAATGCAAATTCACTCTCTGGCAGAAGGTGAAAAAGAAATAAAAAAGAATAAAAGAAAATAAAATTAATATTATTAAAATAAAATGAAAATGCAGACTTGCTCTCTAACAGTAGGGGGGAAATAAATAAAAAAATAAAATTAATAATAAAATTAATATTATTAAAATAAAATGAAAATGCAGATTTACTCATACAAAAATAAAAAAAAAAATAAAAAAGAATAAAATAATAAAATTAATATTATTAAAATAAAATGAAAATGCAGATTTACTCTGACAGTAGGTGAAAAAGAAATAAAAAAATACTAAAATAAAAAGAATAAAATTTATATTGCTGAAATGAAAATGCAGATTCACTCTCTGACAGTAGGTGAAAAAGAAATAAAAAAAGAATAAAATAATAAAATTTATATTGTTAAAATGAAATGAAAATGCAGATTCACTCTCTGACAGTAGGTGGCACTTACAGAAAAAGCAGCAAAAATAACACAAAAGGGAGTCACAGAAAAGAAGTCAAACAGTTTTCAAACAGCAATTCAGTTTTTTTATTTTTATTTTTTATTTTTTTTTATTTATGATACAACACCAAAATACAACAGTACTTCCTCTGTTATTTATTGTCACGTAGGGACCAGAATATGATTCTGACAATGGCAATAAGCAATCACCAGAAAGGGTTCAGCTGTAACTCTAGCGGAGAACGTGTTGCAGTAGAACCAGTTTTCAAGTAGTCCTTGAGAGAGTTCCCAAATACTTGACCTGTCCACTTCATATCAGTTCAGCGCCGTCTGTCAGGATCACATCGTGCTCGATGGTCAAATGAGGAAACCTTTAACACGAGTCATTTACTGGTAACGATGAGTAAGTACAGCTGTTTTCAGCACGTCCTCTGCCAGAACTAGTGTTTTTACACTGACAAAAACAATTACTAGGAAGAGATTTCAGGAGCTTACACTCAGAGCTGCAACCGTGTGATCAAACAGAGAGGAAGTAGATGCTGTGCTCTGCAAAACTACATCTAAAGCAACTGTTCGGTGGGTTAAATGAATAAGAAGTCGACTAGTTGATCTTAAAGGGATAGTTCACTCAAAAATGAAATTTCTCACCCTCGTCTTCTAAAGGAAATTTTATTTTAATGAAATCTGAGAGATTTCTGTCAGTTGAAATCAAGACAATTAAAAAGAAATCCCACCTAAACCGAGACGCTTCAAAAGGTTTGTAAAGACATTGTGAAAGTAATCCTTATGAATAAAACAGGTTTAAGTATTCTGAAGAAACGTGATCACTGTATATGATGAACAAATTTAATTTAGGCTTTTATTCACATTGATCAAAACATGCATAGAACTCAATAAACTTAATTATTTGACCCGTGAGAGCAAACCTCATTGGTTCTCACATTTTAAGCAAACACATAGAAAGTCCTTATACATTTAAATATACTATATATATATATATGCACACAGATATATATTGTTGATGTACTTAGCTGTTTTGTGTGACTGCATTATTTATGTGCACTTAGATCTCAGGTGCTGACATGCAGTTATTGTCTGTGAACATGCTGGTTGTTTGTTGTGGTTATGTAGATTTTATTGATGGTACTCTATATTTTCATTGATACGCTGGGTTGTTATTTGTCATCACGAGTCGCTACTTTTTAAAGAGCGCAGTGATGACCGGTCAACCTCAACATACGCTACAACTGAGTCTGCAGAAGTGCAGCAAGTGATCTAGAACGACCCAAACTGACTGAAAGCTCCTGTTGTTGTGTTGTTCTTGTTGCAGCCTCGGAGCCCAACCTGAAGGTGAAGCACAAGTTAAAGAAGCACCTGAACACACGTAAGAGCCCGCTGACCCGCAAAGAGAGCGCGCCGCCCGCCGTCAAGCACCGCGCCCCTGATACACTGGGTGACTACAACACACTACCTCTGCTACCTCTACGATCTGTTGTTATTATCAGATGCAGTCATGCTGTATAAATGACTGGATACTTATTTAGCTTGTTTTGTGTGTGTGAAAATGAAATGTCGTTTAGGTGTATTTTATAATTAACAAAACTAAATGTTCTCGTGTAGACCTCCTGTCAGCTAAAGTAACATTGTTATTGTACATGTGAGCACCAGCATGCGATTTTAAGGCATAGTCGTTTAAAGGAATCCCAAACCCGTAAGACTTTCATTCATCTTCAGAACTCATATAAAGATATTTGAATGAAATCTAAAAGATTTCTGTCCCTTTATTGATTGTCTACGCAACTACCACTTCGATGATTCACGAAGAGATCGTAAAACGAATCCATATGAATAGAGATGATTTCTGAAGAGATGATTTCTTTAAATGATGAACAGATTTAATAAAGATTGATCAACACGCATCAGTTATCGGGTTCATTCTGGTGTGTTACGGAGCAGGTTTGAGCTTCTGTAAGAGCCGGTGAGATTTGTTCTCGTGCGTCAAGCAGGTACGGTTGAGCTTCTGTTTATGTCTGAATACATAAATAAAAGCCTAGATTAAATCTGTTCATCATATAAAGCGATCGCGTTTCTTCAGAAAATGTGGACTTAACCGCTCGATTCGTATGGATTTGTTTCACCATCTGTTTATGAACTTTTTGTGTTGAAGTATTAGTTGTGTAGACCGTCAAAAGAGGGACGGAAATCTCTCAGATTTGATTTAAATATCTTCATTTGTGCTCCGAAGGTGAACTGTCCCTTTAATGCATTGATGTGCCGCACATGTTTGATCTGACAGATGTGTGTGTGTTTCTCTCAGATTCGTCCCCCAGCAGCAGCAGCACTCCAGTGTCCGGCTGCAGCTCTCCAAACGACAGTCTGCCCAATGAGAACGGAGTGCTGCCCGCCGCCAGCCTGTCCCACGAGGTAACAGTCCACCCCTCAGCCCGGTCTCTAAGGTGTATCTTGGCTTCCTTATAACGGGAAGTTCTGGTAATGCAATTATAAATCCTAACAATTATGGAAAATGGCTCATTATGTACTGTAATGAAGCATTCGGTGCAGTTTAAATGAGTTTAGCTTCTCCCTTTTTGTTGTGGAGAGGAGAAACTGAACACACACAGTTCTTTAATATTCCTCTGGTGGGTGTTGTTTGCTGAGAAAGCGGAGCTTGTTTCAGGAGGTTCCTGCTTCGCACCGCCCTTGGGCATAATGACATGTTTTAAACAAAGACACAGGAGAAGGACAGCTGCAGGCAGCTGCCAGGACACCCAATCTCCTGTTTCCATCCCAAGCCTCCTCATCGCTTTATTACTCCACACTCCTTCAGTTTTGGGCTTGCATAAATGCACAGCTCTCTGATGGGCACACACAGGAGCCTCGTCCACTCGCACGCAACAGTTGATCACAGAGGTTTTTTACAACTTTTTTATTAAGGGTCAATATTTTCCCCACTTTTATGACGGTATTTTTTCTTTCAAAATCCATAGTCTTACAAAATATCATTATTATTTCAGCTACATCAATTAATAGAATTAAATTCTTGGTAACACCTTAGCTTTGGGACCAGTTCTCAATATTAACTAGTCGCTTACTGGTGTGCATATTACTAGCATATTGGCTGTTTATTATTACTTATAAAGCTCATATTAATGCGTTATTCTGCATGACCATATTCTACATCCATTAATCCGACCCAACACCTAAACTTAACAACTACCTTACTAATATTAATAAGCAGCAAATTAGGAGTTTATTGAGGCAAAAGTCGTAGTTAATCATTAGTTAATAGTGAGAGCTGGTCCCCAAACTACAGTGTGAACAAATTTTATTGCTGATTATTATAAAAACACATCAACATTAAATATAAAGGAAGCTGTAAGTTATATGCAAGACGAATGCTTTGCTGAAATAAAAGATATAATAAAATAAATACATAAGAATGCATGTTATAAAGATATAAATAAATAAAAAATAGATATATTCTACAAATCTCTACTGTCTACTTTCATGATAGATTTTAGTGTAAACACCGGTCCAAGTCTTTGAGTTCACAATCAGTGTGTTCAGAGCTGATTTTAGGTGCTTTTCTTTTTAAAACCATTTCATATTAGCAACTTTTGCCCAAAACTAGGTCTACTGAGAATAATAGTAATCGAATATTTCAAATTATAGACAAGGGATATCAAACAAATGTAAAAATGGTGACTATCTAGGGTTATTTTATTTTAATTTTTTTTTACTTTTAGCTGCATTTCCCCCCCTAATTCCTGTGTAATTTTGTCCCTGTGTGTGTGTGTGTGTGTGTGTGTGTGTGTGTGTGTGTGTGTGTGTGTGTGTGTGTGTGTTTCAGGCTCAGAGGCTGCTGTTGCAGGACGGCTCTTTAGCTCACTTCACAGTGCAGAATCCCTCCAGTCTCCCCACCATCACACTAGGCCTCCCCGCTAACACCAAGGTATCACAGTCGCCACGTGCTTCCTTACAGTCAGTAATTCCTTACCAGTATTGTGCAATATGCAATCTGATAGGTTTTTGGAAGTAATGTCATTCTTGTGAAAATGAAGTACACTTTAGCAAACTTTTTAAAAGGGTACTTATTTTAACATTAACATGAAGGGCCAATTTAACATTTTTAACATGAAGGGTCATGTTAATTGCAATTAAATAAAAATGCATTGTAGTGTATTTTAGTTTAAATAAATGTTTAGAAAAATGTAATAAAAATTCAAAAAAAAAATTTCAAACATAAAATCTAAACATATTAAAAAGTATATCCACTAAAACAAAACACAATTTAATGTAATTTCTATTGAAAATAACTACTTCTGTTGTCTTTGAAATGTGGTTAAGCTGAACTGCTGAATGTACTGACAAGCATTTATGGTAAACTATGTCACTTCTATTAAAACTTGTGTCTCATGTATGTAAATAGAATTGCAATTACACAGTTGTGATTATGAAGTTACAATTTAGTACATTTAAAAGATATTCACTTTAAATGCAATACTGAATAACACTCTACAGTTAAAATTAAAAATAAGTACTTTACAAATGCTTCAGTATGTTAGTCAACACATCAACGTAAGTGTACTTCTTTAAAGTGTGAAAAAAGTACTTGATGATTTAAATTGTACTTTAATATAAAACTTATATTTTGACATTGCATTGTATACTTTTTTAAATATTTAAGGTATACTCTCTTTACGCACTTTTAAGTGGCCTTTTATTTAATTAATATGAAATATTATTGAATTATTTTTTAATACTTTTAAGATTTGAAGTTCACTGTAAGTGTACAGTTATGTTTTTGAAGAAGGTACTTTTCTATTTACAAAAATAATTATAATATTGGTCAATATAGCATTCCAGCCTTATTGAATAGACAATACTTTAATGGATTTAAAATTGTAATGAAATTACAAAACTACATTGTTCCCATTAAAACCAACAAAGCAACCCTGCAAGCAGCACATCATCTGTACAGGGTGTGGGCTGGCCGTTTTATGCTAACTATGCCAGGGAAAATACCACTCTGAATTTTAAAATCACCCACATGTGAGTGAGAGCCTCAGCTAACATGAGAACAAGTCAAATAAAAGTAACAAATGTGTTCTAAAAGTGATGAATTAACGCACTGGTTCTCATTTAGTTTCAACGTCAAGTAGTGACACAACACAGTGCCAAAACTGTTTATTGAACACAATTGAATTTTGATGGTTTCATGCTTTTGGAATCCAATAATTCTCAACGTAAACATTGTAGTTTATTACATATTTATTACATTTAGTATTTATTTCACCTTCTGTCAGATCTGACCTGAAGACTCGTTTAGAATCACTGTAATGTACTTTTTTAAGGGTAATGCATTATAAATAATATTCCTCATTCACGCAAGTGTCATTAGCTATTTTGAGGCTGGTAGCATGATGTGAGGCAGCCCGTAATAAGCTGTAGTGTGTCTGCAGGCGGAGAGTGAGCTGGGCTCGCTGAAGCTGGGTCGTGTGCCGGTGTCGGGTGCGTCTCCGGTGCTGGTTCCTCTGGGTGTGGAAGAGCAGAGCGGGCCGCTCTTACAGCCCGTCCTCATCCTGGAGCCCTCTGGACTCATACACACCCCTCTACTGGCCGGTAAGAGATCTGAATCACTGTGAGGAAATACTACTGAAGTACTAAATGCTTGATATGTGCGCCATCTAGTGGTCGCTGATGAAACAACAGTCGAGCTGTTGGGAATAACAATTATTTTCAGAATATTAACTACATTCATTCATTTGTAATTACTATTTGTGTTTATAGTGTGACTTTTTATATTTGTTTTATACAGCAAACAATTATGGGACATCAGAAAAAAATATACACTACCATTCAAAAGTTTGGGGTCAGTATGTTTCTTTGTTTTTTAATAAATGAATGCTTTTATTCGGAATGGAGACATTAAATTGATTAGTAGTGACAGTGAGAGTAAAGACTTCTGCATTGTTACAAAAGATTTCAGTTTCAAATAAATGCTGTTTATTTATTTTTTTTTTTTATTTTTTTTTTTTAATGATGACACTACTTTACATTACAGGAATAAATTATATATATATATACACAAATATATATATATATATATATATATATATATATATATATATATATATATATATATATATATATATATATATAACAGTTGTTTTAAATTCATAATATTTTAATCTAATACAATAAAATAAAATATTTTTTAAAACAATATTTCACAATATAAGATGTGTATAATATTAATATACTGTACAATATTAATTTACTGTATTTTTTATAAAATAATCAAAGCCTTTGTGAGCATAAGAGTCTTTTTAAAAACATTGAAAAATCTTACAGTCCACTAAACAGTGGTATATATTCTAATAATATTTATTTTATTTTATTAATTATTATATTAATCAGTTTTAAAAAATATTAGTTATATTATTTTATTATTATTTAGAAAATAAAAAACCTAAAATTTTAAAATAACTGGAAAAGTCTAATATTAAAATACAAAATTGATGTAAAAAATGAATTATATCACTTATTATTATTATATATAAAAAAACTAAACAAACAAAAAACTGGACAGTCTAATATTTAAATACAAAATCAATGTAAAAAAAATTAATTGCATGAAAACATGTATTTAAGGTATTTTTATTTTTCTATTTATAATTCATGTACCGTGCTGACCGAGTTCATGATGATATGTTCAAATCTATTGTTATATTTAAGTAATTGTGGATCATTTTACATGATTATTTTCTACTTTGTGTGATCTAAGCCATGTGGCATGATATTTTGATATCTAGCTTGAATATTATGCTTTCATCTTCTGTTTTTCTGAAAGTATAATCAGATTTGTCCCTGCTGTTTGTGATCAGTTCCAGGTCTGGGTCCGGTTCCCCTGCAGTTCAGCGCGTCTGGTCCTCATAAGCCGCTGAGCCGGACCCGCTCCGAACCGCTGCCCCAGAGTCCCCGAGCGCTCCATCCTCACCTGCAGCACAGCACTCAGTACCTGGAGAGACTCAAGCAGCAGACTCACCTGAGCAAGGTACACATCAGTTTGCTCTAGGACAGGGATAATACACATTTTTGCCACTTCAGAATCAAATCTGATAAGTTGTTTGTAGTAAGGATTGAAAAAAGCATGAAATCTGATTTATTTTGTCAAACTTCATCCAAACCACATTCATATTTAATTTGAAATCCGATTTTGATAAATGCACATCATTTAAGTTTGTGGAAGGAGAATGTGGGATTCATCAGGATCTCTGTCCGTGTCCTGCAGCTCATGTCAAAGTCTAGCGAGAAGCCTCGTCTCCGGCAGATCCCGTCAGAGGACATGGACTCCGAGGAGGTGGGGCCGTCAGCGGGCGACGCCCATCAGGGCAGGGTGAGGGCGGAGTCTCAGAGAGAGCTGGAGAGTCAAGAGGAGCAGCTCAACCTGCAGCACACCCTCATTCTCAACCAGGTTAGACACAAACCACCAATCCTGAAGCTAACGTACATGAGAAGAACCAGACGCACATGTTTTACTGCGCAAAAAGGTCTGCCTAAACATTATTACACAAAATATAGAAGGAATTTAATAATAACTTATGTTATGTCACAAAAACATTTTGAAAGAAGTCTTGTATGCGCAACAAGGCTGGATTTAAAACGTTATATTTTGCATAAATAAAATAAAGCATGCTTGTTTTTATCATTAAGAGTTTTAACGCCTTTAATATTTCATGACAATTAAGCAAATCTTTTGATAATTGTATAAAAGTTGTCATTAGATGTTCACTACTCTGAAACAATAAAAAGCCAGTACACCAAATAACCGTTTTTAAAACACTTTTTTTTAATAGTTTATATCAACTTATTTAATTTTATACCATGGTCTGTCTAAATACTGGATTCTGATTGGCTGGCAGGTGTGCATTAAAACTGTTTAATGCACAGATAGTTCCAAGTCAGTTTAATCACCATTCTATAATAATCTCTGTTTTATTTGATGCACACACACACACACACACACTCACACACACACACACACACACAGAGATCAAAGATTGCGCTGCGTACACACAGAAACATAACTGCACTACTCATTTCTGTATCTGATTTGAAGCAGGCAGAATGGTAGAGCTAACGAGCCGTAACTGACAAAAATAACCACTTTTTTTAACTTTCCAGTCAAATATTGCACTGCAAACATCATAAACCACTTGTCATTGCTGGCAAATAACCATGGTATAAGCAGGATAATGCACCGTTAGATGTGCATTAAATTATTTTAATGCACTCCTCTTTGTGTCGGGTGGTTCTTGGCCTCCACGTCGTGCATTAAAATCGTTTAATGCACAGCTAGCCGTGCATTATCCCTTACTTAATTTAAATTTTACATACACCGTGTCATAATTTGTCCATATACAGTAAATGAGAATATAATATGATATTTTATTACAGACATTTATTTGATGTAGTTTTCACAAAACATCCTGAAATGCTTTCTTTGCAGTCACGTCTGTGGGAAACGCAAAAGCAGCTCCAGCAGCTGCGCAGACAGACGGCTCACATGGAGACACTGGCGGTACCCATGATGCTCGGCGCCGCACACCGGCCGCTCTCTCGTACGCAGTCGTCTCCAGCCTCCACCTCGCTAACGCTGCCGGACAAAGCCTTGCCTCTCACCACGGCGCCGGAGCCGCCCCAGAGCCAGCCGCGCTTCACCACGGGTACAGAGTCTCCACCAATCACACGCCGCTCTGCAGCTGATGATACACTCACACTGACTGAAACCTCAATGTGTGTGTGTGTGCAGGTCTGGTGTATGACTCCCAAATGCTGAAGCACCAGTGTACGTGTGGAGACAACAGCAGCCACCCAGAGCATGCTGGGAGAATCCAGAGCATCTGGTCACGCTTGCAGGAGAGGGGCCTCAGGGGCCAGTGTGAGGTATTTACAGCCTGCACTTCCTCTCCTTTCCTAAAGGGGGCACTGATTAATCTGTCCGACCATTATTTTCAACATTTCTAGAATACATTCACATTAACAGAACAGTTCAGCCCAAAAGCAACATTGTGTTATCATTTATTCATCCTCATGTTGTTACAAACCTGCTTGACTTGATGTTCTTCGGTGGAAGGCAAAAGAAGCCTTTGCAATATAATGAATGTTAATAAGCCTCTGTAAAGCTTCAAAATGACAATAACACCATAAAAGTATAATAAAAGTAGCACGCATCAGCTATATTCTAGAAAGATGGAGTACAAATGAACGCAACAGACCATGTTGTTGATTAACAAGTCTTCGCTTCGGTTACACTTTATTTTAAGATGTCCTTGTTAAACACGTTACATGTACTTAATATTATAATAAGTAAGGGATAATGTACATCCAGCCGGTTGTTCTCTCAGAATAAACCCTGACAGGATGATTAGCACCCTGATGCGAAGCAGAGGGGTCTTGTATCAGTCTGAAGGGGTTTATTCTGCGATAACAATCGGCTTGATGTACATTATCCCACTTAATACACAGTTACATGCCACATAAGTAAATAATTAGATGCAAAATATTGATTTGGGTTGAAATATTCGAATACAAAGCTTCCGTGAAGACAGCAGTTGCGAGCAAGCGGCAAATTCAAACTAAACAGACATTTAAGGGAAACGGTGCAGTCAAACCACGTATCACACAACATTTCACCACAAAATAATTAAGGCAATAAAAGAATTAAGATGAAAATGTTTTAAAATCTTACCAGCTTGTTAGTTCTCTTATAATCAATTACAGCGTACAAAACAATCCTAGCAGAATGGCAGCAGCTGCGTTTGTATTTTTTGAATCGAGTTTTAATATTATATTAGCTTAACAAACGCAAAGCTTCCACCAAGAAAAAAAATAGTACAGGCAAGAGTACAGTGCTGACTGTGGTTACCCGGATGAGTCTGTGTTATTAGCTTTTACTGGTTGTTATCCAGGGATAAAATACCTCGGAATGTAGCGACTGACCAATCAGAATCAAGTATTCCACAGAGCCGTGTAATAACAATTAATTATGCATAATTACATGCAAGTAACCCTAAGCCAAACCCTAATCCTAACCCTAACCATATAGTAAGTACATGTAGTTAATTAATATTTAAGCAGTACTTAAATGTATAATTACAATGTAACAAGGACACCTTAAAATAAAGTGTAACCTTCACTTCTTGAGAAAATATTTAAGAACTTTTCTTACAAACTTCTTTTATAAATTAATATTTTTTGTCGCACAAAACTTTTGTATGACTTCAGAAGATAAACAGTATACAAGCGGTATATAAGCGGACCACTTTTTTCATACTTATTTTGGTGCTTTTCGAAGCTTTCTTCTCTTCCTTTTCATTTCTCAGTCCTCATTCACTTTCATTATATTGAAAAAAGATATTCGAAAACCTCCCTGCTTTTAATAACTCCAATGCTGATGGCATGTTTGCACCATGAAAATCCTCTCTTATGGTCTTTGATGTTTTTGCTTCCTCTGCAGAGTATTCGGGGAAGGAAGGCCACCCTAGAGGAGTTACAGTCTGTCCACACCGAGCGTCACGTTCTGCTGTACGGCACCAATCCACTCAACCGCCTCAAACTGGACAATCGCAAGCTGGCCGGTAACACATCCTCACACACACACACACGGTTCACATCTGATAGACATGAGTCAACTGCAGCTTGGCCAGCACAACACCTCATTTTTCAAAGCACAGGCACACAGGAACGCCAACACGCGAATATAAGCGACTTTCACAATGACTAAAAGGTTGGAAATGTCAAGCGGCTAATGCGAGAATGACAGTTAATCGGCTTGACATCACTCTGTGTCCAACAGGCATACTGTCACAGCGGATGTTCGTCATGCTGCCCTGTGGGGGAGTCGGGGTAAGTGAAAACACACACACACACATCAACTTGGCCATAACCCTGCATGAAACATGCTAGATGCAGTAAATAATTAGACATACATGATATGTTAGTGGCCAGTATATAACTTGTTGTTAACTGGGAGAATTGAATTATTATTATTGATACAGAAAGTTGAATTACATCAATTTTAGCAGCAAATGTTACAGTATTTTCATTTAAGGGCATGTGCAGTAAGACTTAAAGGGATACTCCACCCCAAAAGGAAAATTTTGTCATTAATCACTAACCCCCATGTCGCTGCAAACCCATAAAAGCTTTGTTCGTCTTCAGAAGACAGTTTTTCCCCACCAGCATTTTTGAAAAAAGTTGCCAGCCACCGCTAGCAATTTTGATGATTTTCACTAAAATTTGATGGCCTACAGTATATTTTCCTTTATGAATATTTGAATATGCAATTCACCAAAATAAAGAACAAAGCCTCTACTTTTAAACAAAAAAATCAGTTTTATTCTAGCTTAAAGCATTAACTTAAAGCATTTCATTTTTTATCAACACTTGAATATAGGTAGGTTTCATAAAAATTTATAATTTTGAGCAAAAAGGTGAGAAAATCACATTTTTATCAAAAACTACATCTGGATAATATTCAGTACGGTTATCAAAGCATAAATCCAGTAAATCGCTTCCATCAACACCTCCAAAGCTTGCACAGATACATACCACTTCCTGGGTCGTCATTTTACTTCGTATAAAAGCCTAAATGAAATCTGTTCATCATATAAAGCAATCGCATTTCATCAAAATACTCGCTGTATTCATATTGATTAATTTTGCGGTATCTTTATGAACTTTATGAAGCATCAAAGTTGTGGACTTTCAGTGGAGGAACAAAAATCTCTCAGGTTTCATTAAAAATAATTTGTGTTTCGAAGCTGAACGATAGTCTTTATGGGTTTGGAACGACTTGAGGGTGAGTAAATGATGGCAGAGTTCTCTTTTTTTGGGTGAACTATCCTTTTAAATAAACAGTGTGAAAGTTGGGCAAAACAACCTCAAAATGGTGAGCCAGGATCAGTCTTGATGTGCATGTGCATGCGGCTGAAGTACATGCCGCTGTAGAGTGTCCCATTTGTAATTTTAGGTTTAAATACAGTGCTCATGACATCTGTGGCCACTATGTTCCCTCAAAGCATACTTATGCCAAGCCCACATTGACACCTGCTCTAAAATAAACCATTGGCCGACAGTCTAAACGGACCCGCGGCTCCCTTCTGGGACAGATCAGAGGTCAGAGAGCACTGATCCCAGCGCAGTCATATGGGCAGCACCCTGGCTGAAAATTGGGAGAAAATGTTGAAAACTTCACTCTGACGATCAAGCTCAGAGCAGGTCCATGTGGAATGATTGGAACAATATGTGCCATGAAGGATAAAAGAAATTCCAGCCCTCTCATTGTTCACGGTGCCAAACCACAAGCAATGCAAGTTCGGCAAAAAAAAAAAAGGATGAGGGAAAATGAAAGAGAAAAGAGAGAAGGAAGATGTGGGGAGCAGGGCAACAAACAAAAGGGAGAGAGGGGAATGTATAACCTCACTGTTTCTTCTCATGGCCACTTATGAATGCAGTTTTATAGAGTAATGATGGTCTCTTTTTCTCTTACTTGTGCTGTTTACTAAAGCAAGCGTCACTGTTATTACCACTCATACTTAAAGTTAGGGGTTTGTTCAAATCACTAGCCCATCGACTTACATCGAAGGAGTGACCTGAGCCATATGTAGAGACCATAATTTTACATGCTGCATTAACTACAAGTCTTAATGCATAGATCCAAAGACTGACTGTTTACACATTAATTCCACAATGTGCAAATGACTTTAAAGCTGTGTGAAAACATGGCTGTTGGAGCTCTCTGCTTCCCGGTTAACTCCTAACAAGGCTGTGTGACGATGAGGAAGGGTTAAAATTAGTGGTTGACAGATAAATCACCAAGACACCAAGATATTATCGGACAATATTGGTGATTTCATTTACCATTATGTTCTGTTAATTTGTATGAACAGGACTTTTAATTTGATGTGCATGTGAAATTTATATTATCTGGTCTTTGGCACTGTTTGTTTGAGTTTTTAATTTTATTTTTTTGTGTTTTCATCAGTTTAATCAGAAAAATCTGGGGGAAAAAAATATTGTAATAGAGTTACAGAATCAAGAAGTTGCTGTCTAAAATTAAAAAACTATTTTACAGGTGTATTTTTTTTAATCAAGATTTTAATTAAAAATCTAATTATTTTAGTAAATATCATGTAGAATAAATATCAGCTTAATCTTCGTTGTTTTCTTTACTATCTTTAAAAAAGAATAGTGCAACATCATATAGATCTTTATTGTCTTTATATCAGCCATCTTTGAGAAATATTGACAATGGCCATCAAAAAAAAAAAAAAAAAAAAAAAATCTGTTCTGTGCCAGTGTAAAAAAAAAATGCATGCAATTGTAGCTATAGAGTATGCAAGATCACATGACTACCCCAAACAACTTAAAAAAACTGTAAAATTCTATTGTACTAGCAACCAATCAGAACACTGCATTGAAACACCCTTGCAACTACTACGGTTAGAAACTCGTATATACTCGTATCCATCAAGGATGCATTAAATTGATCAAAAATAAAAACAAAACATTTATAACGAGTTCTATTTCAAATAAATGTTGTTCTTTTGAACTTTCTATTCAAAGAGTCTATATCAAAGAGTCTAAAAATATAGTGTATCATGGTTTCCACAAAAATATTTTTCAGCACACCTGTTTTCAAATTTGATAATAATCAGAAATGTTTCTTGAGCAGCAAATCAGCATATTAGAATGATTTCTGAAGAATCATGTGACACTGAAGACTGGAGTAATGATGCTGAAAATACAGCTTTGATCACAGCAATAAATTACATTTTAACAATATATTCAAATGTGAATCTTTGATCAAATAAATACATTTTAGGCATTTATAGGCATTCTCCACTATGGTAATATGCATAATCAGCAAACCGGTGTAGTGATGAGAGCCAATATGGAGACCACACACAAAGAATATTTAAACATACCATCAGTATGACACATAACAGGAAATCTATTTATAGTGTCGTCACTCCTTCCTCTTTCTTTTAGTGTGTATTCTTGAAATGTAGTTTATGTTCTGTAATTTGTAACACACACTTCGTCTTGTGGATGCTTACAACAAAAATAAGCATCTAAATACTTTTGCATGCATGAGTGATCTTTATACAAATATGGTTGGATAAACATGTTTCGTTATAATTCTCCAGCGTTACCATCTGTTTGAAAGCATACAGCTGGTTATTCATTCATTTGAATAGGATTACGCTCAGTTTACTGATTGGTTTAAATTGTGGATTAAAAATGAGTTCAGATTCCACCTCGTCTTGTTGTTGCTGAGCACATCTCTATTGCATCAGTTTGCCGTAAGTGCCTGTCGCGCAGCATGTAACGCTGGCATCGTGCAGCCGTGCCCTTCAGTTGAACCGCTGTTTGCGGCTTTGCAGATTTATGAACGTTGATCACGGCTGTCATAATGATAAATGTGCTAGTGTACGCCAATACAGTTCAGCTACATCATTTTATTCTGGCAGAATGGGTGACTGACAGAGATTGTTTGTCATGTACACGGCGCTGAGGGATTCTGTGAGCCAGGGCTTGGGTGGAGGCACCTACTCGCAGCAAAAAACTGTGAAACATTCGCTTAAAAAAAGTGCTAACTTGGGTTTAACTGCACATAAATCACTCAGCAAAGCAGTTTTGTTTATGATCAGAGTACATGTAAGTGAACTAAATAGCGCAAAATCTGCAAAGGGGTACTTAAATGTGTAAAAATTGATCATCTTTTATTGAAAAAAAAAAGAGTAGTTGAGAGAAGTAAATATCACCTCAATATTTGCGAGTGAAGAACATATTTATACTCGAGTGTATTATGTATTAGGTACTTTATCTGACAGACAGCATGCTGAAGGACGCTTTTTTCTCCTTCTTCTCTGTAAGTGTGGGTTTTCTGGGAAATGCATACTCACTAGACCTCTGTTTCTCATAAATACTACTGTGTACGGTGCATGTTATTTTTTGACAGACATCAATGTTATGATTCAAATGATGTGGATTTGAAAACAGATGGACCGTAAGGCGGTTATTATTTATTTCTTAGCTGACAAGTATACAGTGAAGCGGCTGATGCCCATGAGTGTCTGTGTACTTCTAATATTCCAGCCGTCAGCCAGTGTTTTTATGGACGTGTTAAAGTGTGAGGGGTGAACTGTGTTTGAAATGCTTTTTGCATAGCTCATTATACTTATTTTATGGAATGAGGTTTATTTTGTGGCTTAAATGAAATGTTTGACTTTTGAAAATCAAGTTAATTATTTTTTTTATGGTTTTAACGCAAAGTTGTTTTTATTGTCTTTTATAACACAAATGTTGGCAGTACTTCATTTTACAGTCCTGTTCCGCTGTGTAACAATTACAATAACTAGGTACTGACCCTAAACCTAACCTTAACCAATGTAGCTACCAGTAACACTTTATTTGAAGGACCAGTTCTCACTATGAACTAGTTGCTTATTACAATGCATATTACTAGCATATTGGCTGTTTATTAGTACTTATAAAGCACATATTAATAACTTAATCTGCTTGATCATATTTTAGATCCCTTACCTAAACTTAACAACTACCTTACTTACTATTAATAACAACAAATTAGGAGTTTATTAAGGCAGAAGACATAGTTAATAGTTATTTAATAGTGAGAGTAGGTCGTTAAAATAAAGTGTGTGACCTAGTTACCTTGTACTACGCAGTGCTTTCTTGGGTAACTACACTATTAGTACACTGTTAGTACGCATACTGTAAAACAAAGTGTAACCAAGATCTTTTATATAAACCCATGAAAATGCAGGTTGTGCAACTGTTGTCCCATTATTACCCCTCAGCAGATTTGGACTCCTATAAATAAATCAGCCGATTTGCTGTTTGCTGAGCATGCTTGTATTTCCACAGGTGGACAACGACACCATCTGGAACGAGATGCACACGTCTACAGCGTCCCGCTTGGCGGCCGGGAGCGTGACGGAGCTGGCCTTCAGAGTGGCTAAAGGAGAGCTCAAGGTCTGTACAAAACAATATCCAACATGCACTGTATGCACTGTTGATTTTTTTTTTTTTTTACATTTGAACATTTTGAACATTTTATGCATTCATTTTCATTAATTCAGTGGCCACATCATAGACTGTAAAAAAATATGGACGTAGTGTCCGTGACGTCACCCATAGACTCCTCAATAGCAGTTTTGAAGCTCAAAGTGTGCCGAGCGGGCTGTCGCCATCTTGGCAGCGCGTCACCGCGCGACTCTCCCGGATAATCGAAAATGGGCAAAAAGGCGGGAGCTGGTTGCTGAAGCCACGCCCACCTAGCGCGACGGCATTGTCAGCAGCGGCAATCCACCTGTCACTCAAGTGGCCACGCCCTTAATTATGCAGAACTTTAAGGCTTAATATAATTTAAACGGATGAGTTATAAAAAAAATTCACCTCCCCCTCACAGTTGTCACAAAGGGCAAAATTAGCAATATAGACCAAAATCACTTTTTTGAACCAGGCTGTAAACATGTTTTTTTTCTGCTGTAAAGTTCGGCATTTTAACATGGGGAGTCTATGGGACTGACTCCCTTTTGCAGCCAGCCTCAAGCGGACAGTCGATGAATTGCAGCTTTATCCACTTAATCACCTTCCACACTACACATAGCACCAGGTTGCCGCTCGGGCCACATGTACATACACTCTTGTCTCTTAGGGCAGCAGCTTGTCACTCTGGCAGTACCATCAAAGACACATTTTTGTACCTTATTTACCCCTAAAAAGTTCATAGTAGTATCTTAAGGTTATATATTACTACTCTAATATGTACATGTTGTAGATATGGTACAAAGCTGTCCTTTTAAGTGTACTGCTTAGCATTGTTCAGGTGTGTAACCACCTGGTTAAGTGTCTTTCTTAGAAACAGCTAATTTTGATGTTGCTAAGTTTGAAACGCAACCTAGAACTGAAACAAACAAACCTGGAAGTGTGCAGCTGTGCACAGCGTTAGCTCGCCGAGCTACAAATAACCTAGAATTTAGAAGAGTCTAACTAGACCTTTTTTAACTTCGAAGTTACATTACCACTCAAAACATTATCTAATATTATACAGTCTTCAGTGTCACATGATCCTTCAGAAATCGTTCTAATATGCTGATTTGCAGAATATTTCTGAATATTATCAATGATGAAAACAGTTGTGCTGCTTCATATTTTGTGGAAATTCTTTGATGAATAGACATTCTAGAAATTTTATTTGAATTTTATAACATTATAAATGTCTTCATTGTCACTTTTGATCAATTTAGTGCATCCTTGCTGAATAAAAATTTTACTGAGCCCAAACTTTTGATCGGTAGTGTACAAAACTAACTATTTTGAAGTTGTTGATCTGCATTTATAGGTAATTATTAAAAACAGCATTAAATGCGTAAAGTAGTGAAATTATCTTGAAAAAAAAAATGTCGAAAAAGCATCAGTAAAAATGTAAAAACGAATCACTGAATCGTTTATGTGACCAGTGAAAACATGCAAGCAAATCGATTCACTGAAATGATTCAGATTTAGTAAGTATGAGGACAGAGTGTCTTTGATTTGTAAAGCTGCATGAGAAATGCAGAGCAATAAATACAATGATTTAATGTATTGTCACGCAACACTGCAACTTGTTAAAAAAAGTAGCTGCTTGTATTTTGATTCACAAATTTAAATAAAACTGTCATGCTACTGAAAAATGCAGTTATCGAACATTCAATATTATGCGTGTTCACATTGCATTGAAATTGCCATAATTACAAGATGACAACTCTGAGATAATCACTTCCTTGGACACAGAACTTTAAACTGCACATTGAAATGCTTTACATTAATTTACATCTCACAAAGCATCAAAGAAAAAAATCAGAGACCAGGTACCACTGGCTATAATAAAATAGCATATCAAACAGAAATATGTCTAGCATTTTGGTAAAAGACTATGTGAAATGAATCTTCTCTGTAACTTCTATTTATTGTAATTCTGACGTAATTTGAATGCATCTTCAGTCAAATCTCTCGGATCATGCGTCAACCAATCAGAATCAAGCACTCATTTATATCAGAGGGTTTTTGTAATTACCGTTGCATCAAATAAAATATAACCAAGTAGCAAACCGACCAGATCAAGCTGATTAAAAAACTGTAACGACCATAAAAGAATAGTTCAATCACTCGAGTCCCCTGCTGGTAATTTAACTTAATGAAGGTTATAGGGGATGTTTCAGGGAAGTGGCTTTATTGCTTTAACTGAGAGTGGAGGCCCGCTTGTTGAAGCAGTTTGGTGAAAACATGGTTTCTGTGTGAGAGGCGACTGGTAAATGCGGAGTTAATGACATGTTGGTTTCAATGTTTCAGAACGGCTTTGCTGTGGTCAGGCCACCAGGACATCACGCAGACCCGTCAAACCCCATGTGAGTCTGCCTGTTACATACAGAAGCGCCTCTGTACATCGCTGGAGTTTGTTTAAGAATGTGTGTCTGGTGGTGGATGCAGGTTCGAGCCTGGCCTGCGTCATGTTTCTGTCGATTTCTGCCTCTCTCTCTTATCTGCTTTCCACGGTCTTACTTTAAAAGTTCGGTAGCACTTTATTTTACAGTCCTGTTCACTATGTACTATAACTATGTAATAACTAGGTACTAACCCTGAACCTACCCCTAAACCTAACCCTAACCCATGTAGTTACCTTGTATTACCAGAACTTTCTTAGATAAATACACCGTAAGTACACTATAAGTACATGTAAGTACACGTACTGTAAAATAAAGTGCAACCAAAAGTTCTTCAAATAAAAGAAATGCATAAAAATAAATTCAAATTAAATAAGTAAATAAATTATATTAAAATAAAATAAAATAAAAATAGTGGGTGCTTGTTAATATAGATTGTTATTTTAGAGATACATTATTTTATTTTTAATCATGATATATTAAAATTTTTGTTAATATTTTGAATTTTTAATATATTATTAGTCTTAATTTTAGTTTTAGAAATTTAGACAACAAATTTAGAAATGTTGTTTTTACAATAAGGTTTGATTTGTTAACATTAGTTACTACATTAGTTAACATAAACTAACAATAAGTAAAACTTCTAAAGCATTTATTAATCTAAGTGAATGTTTATTCCAACATTTACTAATACATTAATAAAATCAAAAGTTGTATCTATTAATATTATTTAATGGACCTGAGCTTACATGGACAAACAGTAAACTGGTGTATTTTTATTAACTAACGTTAACAAAGATTAATAAATACTGTAACAAAAGGATTGCTCATCGTTAATGTTAGGTAATGCATTAAATGTAGCTAACAAATGGAACCTTATTGTAAAGTATTACCATTTTTGCTGTTTTTAAATATGTCTATATATTTTATATATGTAAGTTAAACTATTTTATTTCAGTTAACATTCTTACATTTTAAGTAAAAATGATTTTTTGTTATTATAATTTTTTAATAGTTTTAGTTAGCTACGCTGACCCTGTATAGAGTATGTTGTCCATGTGAGTTTGGATCTGTTTATTGCGGTCGTCAAGTGAGATTCTTCTTCCTGTGCATGTGAGTTGATGGCATGTTTCGAGCGGTGTGTTTGTGTGACGTGGGTGTTGTGTTTGCACATGTGCACTCTGTCACCTCGCGTTCAGCGTGTGTCTCTGTGCAGCCTCAGCATGCCTGTGTGTGTGTGTGTGGATATTTATGGCTTGATAATGACGGTTTGGAGGGAGCAGGAGGAAAGACACTGATTTATTTCAGCAGTTATTAGTCTGCTGAGTTCGCTCTTCCCAAATTTCTCAGTGTTTCACCTCGCTCCCTTACTTCCCATCTGCTGGAAGTTTCCACATGTTCATTATTTGTGTATATGGACAATATCTAAATGCTTTTAGATTACCTCAACACATTATAGTTAAAAATCATGTTTCAGTAACAACAGATCTGCACATCCAGATCTGAGTTCAGTTGCGTGAGAAAATTTGTTTGCTTACAACATGGTTTTGTTGTTCTGTTTCCAAATCCTTTGGCATTTCATGTGGTTGGAGGCCTCACTTTATCTCTTTCTCTCTCTCAGGGGTTTTTGTTTCTTCAACTCGGTGGCGATCGCTGCTAAGCAGCTCCAGCAGAAGCTCAGCGCCAGTAAAATCCTCATCGTTGATTGGGTGAGAGCTCTTAATTCAGCCAATGTTAGTTCTAGGGATGCAAATTCTGGCTGATACCAATAAGCACATAATTAGTTTCATGTTATGGCCAATAAATGATACATTTATTAAAACAATAAAACTGCTAGGAATTAAAACAATAAAACTGCTAGCAAGAGTTTATTAGTAAATTCAGGCATCACAACAGCGTAATGTACAGTGTGACAATAGAGAACAGTTCATTTCAATTAAATATCCAGTAGTTGAGGATTACTTACAGTATATCTATTAAAAATAACTACTATTGATATATTCTCTCTCTCTCTCTCTCTCTCTCTCTCTCTATATATATATATATATATGTGTGTGTGTGTGTGTGTGTGTGTGTGTGTGTGTATGTATAATTGGCTATCAGTGATACACTGAAAAACAAAATCTGTAGTTTTTAAAAATAATCTTGGCAGAGCTGTGGTTGACAGAATAATTTTGTAAAACATACAGAAAACTGTATAAAACTTTAAATTACAAACAAGAAAATTTGAGTGTAAACTAGTAAATTCAACAGTGCACACTGCTTCTAAAATCTGTTTTGTATCTTTGTCATAAACTGACAACCACCTTAATAATGCAGGTGGTAAAAGAGTCCACATATACCAATATCACCACATAAAAAAAAACCGAAGTATAATGATATATAGAAGGGTGCACAGAGTCATTCCACAAACACTAAACACCATCATGGTAACACACGACATTTAAATAATGCAATAAACATTCATTAAACAACAGAAGATGTAACGTAACGTAAACTCACATGTACTTAACTGATAACAAACATGACAAAAATATTAAGAAACATGATTATTTAAATAAAATACTTTAAAATGTGGCATGTCACGCAGGGATTTCAGGGAATATCAGTTTACAGTTCTGTTTACTGTAAATTATACGTTGAACACTACTTTTTTACTTACAAAATTGATACTTTTGACTTTTATCTACATTAAAAATTACATGAAATGTCTAGTTAGATATTTTACAGTTTTTCCCTGTTTATATTATGGGAACTTACTGTTAACCTATTAACAGATTTTTTTTAATACCATCTTTACAATATTTTACAGTTAAAATTACTCTATTTTTTACAGTGTAGATGATTTCTGCAAAAATTCTAGCTATTCTGGGATATTTGTGTGAAGCTTGTTTCAACTGATTTCAATCTGAGTTACCAAACTGCATTGGATAACAAGCTGAATTGATTGAGTTCATCAGTCATTGAATCAAATCACTTCCAGATTTTGGTATTTTTCGTCCTAATACACCAGAAACAAAGTTAATGCTAATGGTGACTGAACAACAACCAAATTGCAACCATTAAACATCTCAGTGTTAGCTTAGTGATCCTTCATGCACTGAATGCAAATGATTATGTAACCTGATTGTGTTTCATCAATCGTTCAGGATGTTCATCATGGCAACGGCACCCAGGAAATCTTCTACAATGACCCCAGCGTCCTCTACGTCTCTCTCCATCGCTATGATAATGGAAACTTCTTCCCCGGGAGTGGTGGACCGGCAGAGGTTAGTCCGCAGAGATTATCCATTATACCAGAGCAAACACAACCCTCTTTGTTTTGTTTATTGCTGTGAAACACTTTAAGCTCACAGAAGCCTCTTCGACTCAAGGGTTTCAATGTGTCACACTTGCGCAATTGTGTTTCAAACCAGAACTGGTTGCATCATGGCCTTTAGCACAAAAGGATCACAGTGAGAGGATGGTTTTCAGTGTTTAACAGCAGTGCCGTGTTTGATTTGTCACAGGTGGGTTCTGGTGCCGGTGAGGGATTCAATGTTAATGTGGCATGGACCGGTGGTCTGGATCCTCCCATGGGCGATGCTGAGTACCTGGCTGCCTTCAGGTATTAGTTTCACTTGGTTCATTTGCTGATTTACACTAACACAGGGGAACACTTGAATATGGACAGTATTGCCTGGAAACCAGGGGTGTTTAATCCTGCCCCTGGAGGGGAAAGATGGCTCCAACCAGCTCCAGCACAATTGTCTGAAAGTTTCTGAAGACCTTGAGTAGTGTGTTTAATTAGGGCTAGAGCTAAACTCTACAGGAGAGTGGCCCTCCAGGAGCAGGACTGGACACCTTTGATATGAATATGTATATGGATCCATTTTCACATAAATCAATGTATTTGGTTTCATAATAAGTGAAGACATTGGAATATACCATGATTATTTAATGCAATAAATTTGCTGACTAAAGGGTTTGGGTAAGGACCAGTAATAGTGTACAATTCTGTAATGCACCAAAATTTCAGCAACCAAAAATATTCAGCCAAACAGCAAAAAAAATTAATTTTTGGTTTCAGTCGAAATAGCTTTTGGAGAGCCGAAACCATTGACCAAAACTGTACCGTATAATGAGCATGGGTTGACTGCGTCAGCATCTGTTTTATGCGCAAAACATGAATAAGCTACAACAAGTAAACATGTCAGCAGTGTGTGCACACTTCACCATGACCAAAATTGATGTTAGAGTAGCAATATGTAAAATTTTCTTTGCCAAAGAACTTTACTACAACGGGAGTCAGTTGCATAAACATTATGCCACTGTGTTAACACTATGCCTTAAAGGAATAGTTTACCCAAAATGAAAATTACCCCATGAATGACTCACCCTCAAGCCATCCTAGGTATATATGACTTTCTTCTTTCAGATGAATACTATCAGAGTTATATAAAAAATGTCCTGGCTCTTCCAAGCTTAATAATGGCAGTGAATGGGTGTTGATTTTGAAGTGCAATAAAGTGCATCCATCCCTGATAAAAGTGCTCCACATGGCACCGGGGGATTAATAAAGACCTTCTGAAGTGAATCGATGTGTTTTTGTACGAAAAATAAACCATAATCTCTAGCTTCCACTAACTGTTGTATGTGCGTTCGAGAGAGTGGCGTTCCAGCGGAAGACGTGGGAAAAAAAACTACAGTGCATGCTTAAAATAAACAGAACATTATCGCGCCTTGGTCTGGACGATAATATAATGTTAGTTTTCTTTTTATAGTTATCAATCTTGGTATGAACAGGCCTTAACTTTGACTAGTCTAAGCAGTTCATGCAGCCGGTTTGATTTATCACATGAGGAAACAACGCCCTGAACATCATGCCAAGATTAATTACCCAGTTACTCAAATTTTATTACCCAAACGTCAATATCAGCTTTTGGCTAGATGAAAACGTTAATTTTGGTTTCAGTGTTTCTAATAAAAAATTCTGCATATCCATTATGGTCTTGTTAGTTTCCACACCTCATTTCGCAGACTAATAATTTAGCATTAATCCTTATGGTCTGTGGTGTGCTAGTATTTCGTACATGTAACGATAACTGAAAACGCTGTCTTTTCAGTAAGCTGTTAAGTGTTAAGTATCAAGAGCACAATGATGCTGGCGAACCCAGCGTCCAGATGTTTAACCACAACCCCACCACCGTCCACTTTATATGTCTTGTAAAGTCTTTACATTGGATGATGATCATCAGGTCAGCGTTCAGGAAGAAGCGTTTGACCTTCCGTCATCAGTTTCGCCAAAGAACCAGGTCTTCTTCATGTGGGCGTTCTTCATGATTGCATTGGTTTCTCTCCTTTGTTCTTGTGCACTAGTGATTGCACTGAGACCTTTGGGATTTTGTCAGGAATTGGACGCCCGATCACATTGTGTTCACTCTTTTAAGTCGGACTTCCCCCTCTGCCGTCTGCCAACCTGCATCAGTCAAGGTGTTTATTGTAGTCTGAAACGCTTGCAGGGCTTCAAATGATTCCCAGCTTTTTCATTGTGTTGGGATCAAACTCAAGCTTGGCCACTTCCACATGCCACTTAATTGCCGCCGGTGGGTGGTTTTATTAAAAGTTTTAAGCATTTTTGAAGGCAGCCTGCTTCGGGTTTTTGGTTTTCGGTCCAGGGAGGCACTGCTAACCACACGCTAACCAGGATCCCTGTGTGAAAGTGGGTGGGCGTCTAAAAGGACCTTCAAGATCTTTCAGGACTGAACATTTTGGGAATGTTCTGCCTCTAACCAGCCTGTCTCTCCTTGACTTCCTGTGTCTTGTACACTCTTTCTCGTCCTTTTATTGGTCTTTAATGAATGCTGCACTCTCTCTCTCTCTCTCTACCTCCACCCAAAATAAAACCGTTCCTCTCCACACAGGGGAGCGTGGGTAGTTTTATTGGTCTAGAGGGGAGGCGGAGTTGGTCACAACGGTGAGGGTAGGCGGAGAGGTGGGGGGAGTAGTGGAGGATCCTGGGTAATTAAGGCAAATGGCTCCCAGATGGCGGGCTGTCAGTGACGTGAGGAGAACGACAAGCTCCAAATGGGAACCAGATGCAGCAGCGGTCGCTTTGAACTCGCCGGTGATGCGCTCAAGAGGCGAAATCACTGGCAGGGCTGGCCTCCTCCGAGCGCAAGAAAGAGGGAGACGAGGAAAAAGAGGAAGGAAGAGAGAGCGAGAGGCGGTTATTAACAGAACCTCATTCAAACACTTTAGTCACTGGGATTGTCACGCTGTGCTTCGGCCAGCTCCATTTTTGTAGAATTTGTCAACTATAACAAGAACGCCACTTTTTTTTTTTCACTTCTTTTTTTTTTTTCTACTTTTGGAAAGTCTTCTAGGCAAGTTTCTGACATTTCCGGAAAGGCTTTGATCTGAACTGATGTTAAACTGACAAATACAAAAAAAAAAAAACTATTTAAGAGCAATTTTACAAAATCTTCTTTAATTAAAGATAAATTGTTTAATCTGAGTGTTATTAATAGTAAATGTAACTGTAAAAGAATGTTTATATAGCCAGCATCCATTTAAAAATAAATAAATAATTGTGTCATAAAAATATTTGTGTCATGCCTCAGAAGACCCCTTAAGTGAATAGTTCATGGAAAAAAAAATTAAATGAAAATTAATGTACTGTGCCCCATGACTTTATTTTGTGGAACAAAAAAAAAAAAAAAAGAGAGAGATGTTTTAGAGATTCTAGTTGGTTGCTTTTTCATGTAATTACACTGAATTTTCAAGCTTCAAAAAAGATCCAAAAGCATCATAAAAGTATCGTAAATGTGACTCATGCACTATATTAGAACTCTTCTGAAGCCAGAAATGGACTGAAATTAAATTAGCTATTCACTGACTATCTTGACATCTGCTCCGGCTTTGGTTGGCGACTTCAAGAGAGAAGTAAGAACGAATCATTCGTTGGATCTTTTCAATGAATCGGTTGATCCAGATTCATAACAGCAGTATGAACGATACGATTCATTTTTCGAGTTCAACTCACTAGTGATCCAGGTGCAGTGGTTAACATGTGAAGATTATCAATGAATCATAATCTAAATTCCCTTATGTCTTGAAAGGAAAGTCATTTGGGTTTGGAATGACATGAGTATGAGTAAATGATAGCTATTAACTAGGCCTCTCTAGGCTTTAGTTTTAAAATAGTTGCTAAAAATTTGGAAAGTAATGCAGTCTTATCTATAAGTGCAGCTATGACAGATATAATATTAACTGAATGATGTCTATGCATTGTTCTGATGTGTAGGACGGTGGTGATGCCCATTGCTCAGGAGTTTTCCCCGGACGTCGTGTTGGTTTCTTCAGGGTTTGACGCCGTGGAAGGACACCCTGCTCCATTAGGAGGATACAAAGTCACTGCTAAATGTAGGATATTTATGTTGATAATGTCCTTGACGTACTGAAATATGAATACTTTTAAAGTAAAATTCATGCATTTCATTTTTAAACGGTCTCAGAAAATGTTTGTGTTTCGGTACTGTGACAGTAATGTTGGTATTGGTCTCTCCGCAGGTTTCGGGTTTTTGACTCGGCAGTTGATGGCGTTAGCAGGAGGACGCGTGGTTCTAGCATTAGAGGGGGGTCACGACCTCACAGCCATATGTGATGCTTCTGAGGCCTGTGTCAGCGCTCTGCTGGGAATAGAGGTCAGATTTCATGCATAAGCTGTCCAAATACCATCACAAGTATTCATTTATTATACCTTTATAATCCTGTTATACCACTGCTGTTAACAAATACTGAGCACTCTTGTTATGTAAGGGTGTTAACATGACTTATCTGACAAAGTCTTGCATGACATGCTCTTTGTTTAAAAGGAAAAACAAAAACACACTTCTTCACCTCGTTTTCTCTTAGGAGCCTCTTCCTGAGTCGACTCTCCTCCAGACGCCGAATGCCAACGCAGTGCTTTCACTCCAGAGAGTGCTGCAAATACAGAGTGAGTGTCCTCTCGTCCCAGTCTGCCTCTAATTATCCTGAAATGCACTGGCTTCCTGGTAGCACACATTTGTTTAATTCTTTGTAATTAATTATAATCATGATCATCGTTGTTGCACCACATGGTTCCTGCTCTGCCAAAATATTCCTATGAAAACAACGGTATGCACTTCGTGGCGAAGACTACCTCTCTCTTCTGTTTCTGTGCTATTGCCATTATCTGCCCGCATCTATGTAGTTTTCAACAATCTGTCATCAAGACTCGTCACTCACATTATCAAACATGTATGACTTTCTGTCATCGGTGGAACCCGAAAAGAAATGCATGTGTGCAAGAGTATCCAAGCTGCTTTTTTCATGCAAAAAAGTGTACAATGAGTCACACAGTAATTTTATTATTATTATTATTTTAAATGTCTATATGAGGACATACAATATCTGCATTTGAGAAAACAACTAAAAAGTCTCCATTATCTTTTCCTCTGCTATAGTTCTCCAGCATCAGGGAAACCTCGTCGGTTCTACCATATACCATGTTTGATTATCTAAATAAATAATCAAATACCAAATTAAATATGTTAATAAAATAAAAAAATCATGTCTCTAATAATATAAATAAAAATAGAAGACTTGGCTTAAATCGCTCGGTTCAGATGGGTTACTTTTACAATGTCTTTATGAACTTTTTTAAAGTGTCAATGTTCTGGTTCTCTGGATTTCAATGGAGGGACAGAAATCTCAAGTTTCATTAAAGATGTCTTAGTTTGTGCTTCAAACATGAAAAAAACATGTTATATGTTTAAAATGACATGAATATGAGACAGAGTTGTCATTAAATTTCAGTCTCCTTTTCACAAAAAAAGCTTCAGAATAAAGCACACAAATCGTATGCAGTATTTTGCAGATGCTTTTTAGTATTTTCATTTAAAGGAAATGAGCAGCTTTAACATTCTGCTAAATAGCTTTTTTTGTGATTCACTTCAAAAGGAAAGTCAAATAGGTTTGGAACAACAGGGAACGGTAAATTATGGCAAAATATGAGTCCTGTCTGTTAATTCTGAAATCTTTCTCTGTCTCAGGTCAGTATTGGTCGTCACTGAAGCCGCTGGTGGGCACAGAGGGGATGTCGTTTCTGGGTGCCCAGAGGAAAGACTGTGAGGAAATGGACACAGTGAATGCGATGGCGTCCCTCTCCGTAGGGGTCTTGGCCAACAAAAGGTGAGTCCTGATGAAGACATTTTTCTAAATGCAAGTAATACAATTAGTCACTCTTCTATATTGCTTGGTCCTGTTTTGTACACAATTTGTTCTTTTATTTCGTGTATTTGTTTCCCTTCTAATCTATACTGGGCTTCAGAGCTGGAGGAAATTATGAAACATTCCTGAGCATAAAAAAACATATGGTGATTGTTTGATGCTAAACATAAACCTCATTTTTTACAGCCTTGTTGATGAACCCATGGAGCAAGATGAAGAATCCCTTTAAACCAGGTCTTTACGCGTCTGAAAACTGTCCAGTACCAAATGGCGCTCCACACCATGTGAACGAGCCGTGCCTCAAGACCAGCAGTGCCTCGGGGGCGTGGCTTCCTCATCACGGCCCCTCCCCCAAGACACCACCTCGACACTGACCACCAGCAAAGCGCGGCTAAGCTAACAACCCGCAGCCACAGTTCTGCCGGGGCTTTGGGATCCACGGCATCTTCTCCTTTCAAGTACCACACAAACACACTAGGACGCATGAGGCCGCTTTGTGCATTAGTGTGTTTTTAACATTCACTAAAAGAATGCACTGCAGTCATTCAATATTCACCTCCAGTGCCTCAAAAGAGACTTATTTACTTTAGCTGGAGATGCGAAAGAAGATATGCAGGAGCGGCTGAGGATTATTTCACCTTTTTTAAAGGCAGCCCACTTTACTACCCCTGACAAGCGCACTGTGCTGGGAGAAAATGAGGGGTTTCCTTGCACCTGGCAACCGCAAAGTGGCTCCACTCTATGATGTCATAACTATTAACCAATTTAACCACTAAAGAAGAAGAAGAAGAAGAAAACGATTATGACAACTGTGGGTTTTATAAATCATATATATATATATATTTTTTTTTTGCACTGTGCATTCCATAATGTGAACCGTGAAATTTTCCAAACCTCTGGGAATAGAAAGATCGAATTCTGTATTTAGTTTTACGCATAACGTTCATATTTTTTTTTAAAGTGAAGCAAAAAACAGTTGCATTCTTGTCAAGTTCAGTTACATTCTACCTGCATTCCCGGCATGAAGGCTGTAAACTTGAATAACTTCGAGATACTTATTTGTACTGATTCTGTGTGTTTGATTTAATGCCTCATGTTTTTGAAGGCCAGAGGGACAGACCAGCTTTTAGCAAGTTTGTTGCACACACCCACCCACCCCAAAAAACACACATATACGCCCATCTTTCTAAACACACGTCGCATCAATATGACCACTGTACATGTTATATCATGGACACAGGAAGTGCTTAGGCTTTCCCTAGACTAACTGTAACGCAAAGTCGCTCAGCCTCTTTTTAGACCAAACTAATTTGAATATGATCTTTATATGTGTGCACATGTGTATCTATCAGTCATATCTATTGTCTGTTCTGTTCTTACAATCAATTGACCACAAGCAAAAACGACATTTGAATGGGCTCTCGAAGCCACTTTAACGCCAGTGTGTGAAATTCTTTTGTGACACAGTGTTCTGTATTTTTTCACTGATCTTTGTTGTCTTGGACGAGGGAAGTGACCAGCCTGTTAACCTGTGGAGAAGACATGTCTAAAGTTGGTGCGCATTTAATGATTTTCTTTCACCGCTGTGCACTTACTGAAGGTTTTTTTTGTTTTTTTTACTATTATTTTTACGAGGGATGCATTGTTTTTGGATGGCGTTCTGTTTTCCACAGCCTGCACATAGATGTCTAATTCACACCAGTTGTGTGGATGAAGTTTATAGTGATATTAAATATGTCTCTCAGCCGCTGGGATTTACATTTATGCCATCTTCAATGAACCGAAATGAATGTCACACCAACCTTAAACCAAAACGGACTGACCTCTTTAAATACTGTGCCACTCCACCAGCACATTCGGTTTCAAAACCCATATCACTTATTTCACGTTTCGAAAGAAAAATTTGTCTAGTTGCATAATCCTGATGGGCCAAACCTCTGGAAATTGTCGTCCACATGCTGTATCAGTATCTCAAAGTTAATGCGTGCTGTCTTCATGGTGGGGATGTTACATTGGACTAGTAGCACCGTTCATGGTGCTTGTTTGACTTTTGCGTTGTGCTTTTGGGTTAATGAACGCCCCGACGGCTCTCTTTCAAGTTTTGGATTTTTAAAACAATGACTGAATCCCATCTTTTTGAGTCGATCTTTTACAACTGTATTCACAACCAAATACAGCGTTAACATGCATTCCTGCGTTCACTACAAGAAACACTCGTGACCTGACAAACTGCTGTTATTGCGAACATGTGGAATTAAAATAGAGGCATTCCTTGTGAGATTTCTGTAATGCTGCGGAAACAAGTGTCCAGCACCTGCCCGACCAATAAGTCTTTAATTCATCCATTTCTTGCCTTGTACCAAACCACTGTGGCTAGTTATACGTTTGTATGATTCCATGTAAATAGCCCCATCCATTTATCGATGTTTTGAAAGGTTTTCATGAAGACCCTGGGTAGCCTTTGCCCATCAGACCCCCGTGAAGACTGTTGTAAAATAGAGCAGATGCAGACGTTCACTCATTAATGAAGTCATAGCTAATCGCTCAGAACTAGCGGCGATCTTGCTGTGTATTTATAGTACTTTAAACAGTGCACTTGCATTTCACCATCAACAAAACAGGCCCGTTCATCTTTGAAATCGACTTGGTTAGAGACAGATCGACAGCACTTAGTGACAGTTTCGTTGGGACTGTGACTACAAACAGAGCTTGACATTCCGTTGCAGTTTGGACACTGATATGCGTCTTACATACAGTTCTATTTTAGTGGTGTATTTTTACAATAGCTTTTGTGCATTTGTACTGTTTTGATATACCTCTTGTATTCTCTCATCTCTCCGAACCTTTTATGAAGTAAAACGGAGAGCGTGTGCTGTCGTCACCGCTCATGTAAAAGCAAACCAGCGCCGTCTTAATTCCTCTGTCATTTATTCCCTTTCGCCTTCTTGTATGGACAATGTAAATAGTTTCCTACAGCCAAAAGACTTCACCTATGTGCCTTGAAGTACCCCCACTAACTGGATCTGTTTAACACAGAATAACAGAAATGATGTTTCCGAAACGTCATGTACTTAACGATTCCCTTGTTTATTCCCCATTTCTTTATTTCTCTGTGTATAGAAAAGAATGTCTATTTTGTACTGTTTCTATCTTCCTAATTAAAAAGAAAAGCATTTTTTGTTTGCGTAAATTTTGTTTGGCTTTGTCATTTTTTATTTTTTTATTTTTTTGAAAACTCTTTTTTTTCTCTCTGTCTGAACATCAAATACCAGGGAACTGAAAGAAATGAATCAAATGTGTCACATCCGCACATCCAGTTGTTTTCCATTATTTGAGAAACATTCACTCAGATCTACAGCAAGTTCTTTTTATTTTAGAATAGCAATAATGTTATAAGAAATATACTAAGAAACTATAGTTTTCAGGTGTGTCATGCATCTATTGAAGCGTCTAAGGATGAACCATTACAATTATGTATTGCACATGCACACAACCAAAGAAATCTGAAATACTTGATTAATGACTGGCCTGAAGTCATTAGATGGTCCGCACTGGTCAGTGGTCCATCTGGTCACTGGTTTCTTCTATTGTAACAGGTTTAGGCTTCTGCTTTAGTTTGGGCCACTGTGGCTGTGTGTTTTGCACTTTGCTTCAAACACACATCTTGTAATTGCTTTACCTAATTACAAGTACTAAACAACAGAATGTGGCGCTTTTGTGGTGAGGCGGTCTGTCTTATTTCTTGCCAACCAGACATATATTTATTGAAGCCTCAAACTAAAAAGGATAATGCTAAGTTTATGTGCAGACCAAGTTTAGCCGACATTTTATTCTAATTACGTAATTAGTGGTGTCTGTCTGGATCCTAAAGAACTCGTACAAGCAGAGCAAGAACACCTTGATCTAATGCTTCAAACTTTTTAGATTAATTTCTGTTTTTATTTTTTGTCCTTTACATTTCTCATTTGTTAAATGATTAAATTTTCTTCAAAAGTATTTATTGCACTAAAAGTCATAAACATGCTTGTTATGAATTAACTCTCATAACTCTAACTTAATGCATTTGATATTCACCAAGTCATCAAATTGCAGAATTAATCTTACAGCTTTATTTTTTTAAAGGTGTAACAACCTTTATGCATTTAGATGGATGTGGTATATACCATGACACAATTGTTACACTGTCACAGAAGCAATAATGTTGGCTAATATACAGCATAAATGACAAGCACATCGACTCTGAAATGATCAGATCTGTATATCAGGGAATATAGTGAGTCTACGTAGCATTGTTCCATCAGACTAAGGTTAGCTATACATGTAGAGTCCTTATGACAGTCAATGTCTGCCTCTGTGTGTCCATACAAAGTCAAAGTCAATGAACGCTGATCTCAAATCAGCACTCTGCCACTGATTTCCAGAGTTTGATTCAGAGTCATGTGGAACTGTCTGAGCAAACTTAGTTTAGACACCGCTGGTGTCCATTCCTTTAGATGGTGGAGGATCTTTTTTTTTTTTTTTTTTTGCATTTTGCATTTTGCATTTTGTTGCTTTGCTCCATTAGGAGAAAGGAAAGGTTGATGGCTTGTAGTTGAAGCATGATGTCCTCTGGGATAGTGGGATACTGTTGAGAAAGACAGAAGGGAAGAACATGTCAGAAATTATCAAAATGACTGGGTAATGCATTTATATGTACAGTATTTACAAGTATATTGTAATTTGTATGTATATGGGTTTTTCAATGTTCTGCAGTACAATGTACTGTATTCTCCATTTACAATTATTTAAATAACATTTTGCATGTCTTAATTTTTTATAATTGTTATGCATGCAGCTTTTGTGACCTTAAAAAAAATAATAATTTAAAAAATGCATGGATTATTTTACACTTAAGTTTTTTTTATTATTATTTGTCAGGCCATAATACCACTTGAAAATGGACAAGTGAAGGTTTGGGTTAAAGGCAAACACTGGAGAAAACATTGAGGAGAGGAAGCATTTCATGTTTGCATCTGGATTACTTAATAAACAGCTTTATTTAAATTGTCCAATCGGTTTGCTGGAATCTGCATGTCATCACAGCCTAAAGCAAAGCAATCATTCCCATGAGCACCGGCAAACTCATTGACTCATCTTGTTTAAACGAAGGACATTGCTAAAGCAATACAGTATGTGGTGGATATGACTAGTCCAAGGAAACCACAGCCCGAAATAAATCCTGACAAAGAGCCGTAGTTACTCTGTTTCCATTAACAGCACACAACAGACTGGGTGACTAAAAAACAATACATGAAGATGCAATTTTAATTTATTAAGATTATGATAATTGCCAGGACTGGTTCATAAAAATAGTTCAAAGTTCAAGGATCTTTGAAGATGTTTTTGTGATTTTGGTTGTGGCTAATAGCTTTGTAATAGGTTTATTTTCGAATATTTTTTATTTTTTTTTAAGCGTGTACAATTTATTGCTAATATTGTTGCATTTAAATGCATAATGTAAGAAATTGCTCCACAGAAAAACTGCAAAATTGTCAGTTCTATTGGTGCCAGGATAAATTCTACACATCCCTTGCCTGTTCCATGGTTAAGTATTTAAGTTTATTTGATTACAATGAGAGCTAGAGATTCTAACAGTGAGATTCTGCACATTTTCTCCCAAACTAAGTGCAGAGATGTGTAGAGATTTAGTCTGGACCTGGGCACAACTAACTGCTGGCACATTGTTGCAGAACATCTTTGTTTCAGTTACAGGGGAATTTCACCATCTTAAAACTACACAATGCCAGCTAAATATTTCCCAACTCTCATAGTGGCCAAAAATCGATAGCATCGGTAAGTCACACGTTCACTAAAATCTTCCTCTTCATATATGCTAACATCGAACTATATATATATATATATATATATATATATATCATCACACTGAATTAGCATGTATTTGTGTGTGTTGTATGCCGTGTAACTCTCATACACACACACACACACAGACACACACACCTCTGTAACACTCCACAACTGTTTCCAATCATTAGGTTCCTGCATGTCTAGGGCCGGTCGCCTCTGATTGCACGACACTGGATACAAGATCCCGTGAAGGGCAGAGGGAGGGCGATTTACACCCGTGGGCTAAAGGAGAGTCCTCTCCACCTTTCCCTGCTTCCTGTTAACTCACTTTTCTTTCCCGTTAATGATTTTTCTTTGTTCCCTGTTATCTTTAATAGCAACACATGGCCTCTGTTTCTCAGTCTGAGAGCTTACTGGAACATAATGTGAAATAATTACTCATTTTTATTAAATACATATTAATTACATAGTTATTACACATGCACTAACAAATAATTAGTTTAGTTATAAATTTAGTAATAAATCTAGAAATATATGCTTGACCAGTGCAAAATTATTCAGACAATAATTTTATAAAAATGTATTGTGGTGTTTTATTTATTTATTTATTTATTTTTTAATACTTACATGCAGTATTTAAATGTATTGTGGTTATGGCAATGCATACTATGAGATCAATAGAAGAGACTACACTGGTAGGCCTGCGTATGATAACCTCAATAGCGAAATATCACAAGCTGAAAGTTGTCCTGAGTAATATTTCGGTAAACCTGTCAAGTAAGCGTTTACAATAAACATGGATCACATGACATGAATAAATTTGTCTGTGCGAATATATTTCTCTGCAAAGACACGTGTAAGTGGAAATCCAAAATCTTGGAATTAAAGAGGAGTTTAGAATTCATGCTGTTTTCTCAAAATGGCTAATATCTCACAGATTCTTGTTTTTTTATGCACCCAGTTTGGTTACACTATATTTTGATAGTCCACTTTAGACATTCTACTAACTTAAAGTAACTTTGCAACTGCATATCAACTAACTCTCATTAGAGCATTTGTAGACTGTTAGGTTAGGGTTAGTAGAATAAGTTGCCGTAATTGCAAAGTTACTTATAATCAGTAGAATGTCTGTTGAGCAACCATCAAAATAGAGTGTTAGTAGATATCAAGTGGACGGTCTACTAATAATCTAATGACTGCTAGTTGACATGCAGTTGCAAAGTTATTTATAGGTAGTTGAATGTCTAAAGTGGACTATCAAAATAAAGTGTTACCCTTAATTTTCATACTATTAACCTGGGGTTGAAATCAATATTATTATTATTATTATTTTCCATTTAAACCAATTGACAGATGTTTGAAGTTATGAATTCCTATTGTTAAATACCTATTCCTATTTGGGTGAATCTGAAGTTGTTAGCATTTAACAAATTTTAGAACCGATTACTGGTGCAAAGAATTGTTGTATGGAAAATAAAGTCATTAATATCCAGCACATTGTAAGTGTAGTTATCATAAAAGTAGTCTGTGTCTTGTAGTATGTAGTATTACTATGCATTATTTTTTTTTTTCTTTGTTAATGATTCGTAAACCAATTTCCAAGAACAAACAAGCTATATATATATATATATATATATATATATATATATATATATATATATAAACACAACGATTTGCTTCCAATGCCTGTGGATCTTTAACCAGTCTATTATGAGTTTATAAGTCTATTATACATAAGATAAAAACTAGCAAAATCCTTGAAAAACTATTATTCAGCACTGAACAAACTTTTTATTTAAATATCTACCTTTTTGTGTCATTCTATTGAATTTGCGATGTAAATTTGATTCTGAAACAGGTTAACTGTTCATTAGACCAATAGCAGGCGAGAGCTACTCCAGCTGGTTAAAGGTCTAGCCACAAAAACAGATTCTGTTCCAGCACTGCCCAAGCCAGAGTACTTGCTAGGAGAAACTCAACCCTGAAGAAAGCCTTTAGTGACAATACCCTCATAATTATAATTTATTACAATTAACATTATTAGATTATTAAAACTTGGGATCTTTGTTGTAACTGGGTGTAGAGCTTCCCTGATCCTCACCATTTAATAAAGCATACAGTACAGTATAAATATACACTAATATTTATGCACTCTACACTGATCGTTATGATGTATGTAATAAACCCAACGAGTCCAAGTCCGTAATCAATGAGCCAGTCATTTTCTCGCTTGCAATAGAGAAGCATGAGCTTGCAGATCAACAACTCAGGCTAAACCAAATCTTTGTGCTCATTTCATTTATAACACTTCACTTTGCTGACCCGAGGTCTGACATACCTGTAGAGGTTTGCTCTGAGAAAAAGTGAAAAGATCGGTGTTGGAAGGTCAGAGGTCAGCTTTAGGCAGGGTCAAGTCATGGCAGCAGGAGTCAGATGGCTGTTGCTGGTGAAGCTGAAGCTGTAGCTAGTATACAGACAGCGATAGATTTAATAGTCAGTCACTTTCTCTCAGGCACAATGTAGGTTCGGAGTTCAGAGGCTGGTTGGAGATTCGTAGGGCTGTAGGGTCGGCAGGTAGGATCAGGAACAGGTGAACGTCTAGTGAGTGGCGGACATGGACCAAGCGCCCTCCATCCTCCACACGGAGAAGGCGTAGCTCAGTCTTTCGTGGGCCAGGTAGTTACAGCTGGCCAGCTTGGCATCCATCTCATCACTCTGGAGAACCTGGTAGAGAAAGTCGATGTATCTCGAAGCCAGTTTGAGGATCTGAATCTTGCTCAGTTTGTCTGAAGGCAACGTGGGGATGATCTTCCGCAGTGAGGCAAAAGCGTCATTTAGGGACTGCGTACGCTGCCGTTCCCGGACGTTAGCGATCACTCGTTGCGTGTGGAGGTCCTCGAATGGTTGCCCGGGCACAGGTGACACCGAGCTCACGGTGGGCACTAGGGAGGCCGCAGAGGTCGATGAGGAAGGAGGAGAACTCCTCTTGGGCCGCTTGGGGCAAGAGGGAGCGAGCGTAGAGGGGCCCTGTAGTGACGTTTTGTTGTCCTGTGTTTGGGGTCCACCAGGCTCTTTCTTGGGACCTGTCAGCCGCTTTCGAACAGCCGTCGGTGGTGCAACAACGACAGGGCACTTGTTGGGGCGACGTTCTTGCTCCTCTTCACTGGGTAGGACCCCACCCTCGGGAAAGTCGCCACAAGACTGTTCCTCTCGCATGACGGTCAGTCGTCCTTGTCAGTCCTGTGCTTCTATCCTATTTCGCTTTGTTTGTGGCACGGTCCTTTGCCCTTGGACTGAGAATGATTCTAATGGCAAGCAAAACAAATCAAAGCAAAAAGGTGCCTTTTCCGAACTCAAGATATACGGCCATTCATCTGGGTTTGTAAAAATCTCCTCAGTCTCCTCAGTACGTCATGTAGCTGTGGGCCAGTTCTTGGAACCTCAAAATCACTATCTGGTTGTCAGGTCTTTTATAAAGGCCAGTGGCTAAGTCTTCCAAAGCCCTACCTACTTTGATCAGCGATTGGTTAAGAGGTGGATAGGTTGAGGGGTGGAGCCGGCTCAAAGGAAACAGGAAGGCAATGTACGTCGCGATTGGAGGATAGAGCCAGAGGGAGGGGGCGCAATCCAAGGTAGCGGCAAAGACTCTGCTGTAGAGTTTTCTTGAAATTGTCTGAAGCATATTGGTTCCAGATTTCTCCCAAAACAAGCCTTCGGTCCATACACACCCCCTCCACCACTCCAAAACCCCACACCTCCTCGTTTTTTCCCCCAGCACAGACCAAGACAGACAATAGGAAGCAGCTGAGAAGCAGGCTTATAAGCAGGCTTGCTGTTTTGCATGCTGTTTCATGCTCTCTCTGCTGGCTTTATGGCATGGCGAGGTTTTCAAGGGTAAACTGAACTTTATTTCGAACATCACTGAGTGTCTATGTATGTCATGTGTGTCTATGTCCATTTCTCTGTCCTGTACTTGCATTTATGTGCATTTAAAAGTGGGACAGTGAGTGGGTTTTTATATTTAGTTGATTGTGTCAAATTCATTTGTGCGTGAATATTCATATGTGTGTGTGTGTGTGTATGTTTGTGTGAAAAGTTGCCATCTCACATGCAGATGTAGCTTAAAATAACCATGAACATAAACACTTAATAATATGGAATGCATAACATTTTGTTTCACTTAAACATTTTAAATCCATGACAAAAAAGAAATGCTATCAATGTTTATGTGATGTAGCATCATATCAGCACACTATTAGCTAGTGTTTTGTTTGAGTCTGAGGAAAAACAGGGTCTGGAGTCAGGACTGTCCGAGATCTCAAAGCTAATCTGGCCTTGAATTAAATCATTACGTCAATAATGTTTTTAGCTTTATTTTGACCTTTATGACTAAGTACAATGTGTCAATTTAAATGAAACCAAGCCCGCTTTGATTGTATCCTGTCATTCTGATTGCTAATTTCATTTCAAAATCTCATAACTAGTGTCCTGCTGAACTTAAAATTGGTTTCAGAAACAAAGCATATGCAAGAATGAAATTCAAAAACAATGAATTCATTTCTGAAAAGAATTGGCGGTCTAATCAACAGTTAAAAATAAAAACAAAGGGCCTCATTTTTCAGTCTCTCTTCTGTCTCAGTGTCTTCTAGCAGATTAAGAAAACTGACAGATCTATTATGCAGCCGTGGGGTGCAGCAGTGATTTCAAAAGAGAGAGGGACAGAATGTTCAGTGGAAGACCAAGACATTTCTGACTGATGACTAAGTGACCTAGACATGTAATTGCATCCTATTTGTATTGTCTTGGTATTTTTATTTTTTGGTAATAAAGAGCAGAACAGAAGAACATCATACATTTTCAGGAGTAATCAGAGGCCAGGCTTTGTTTGATGCGTGAGTGTATTAGATCAGTTTTCCAGCTCCCATATCTAACACACCTGATTAAACATTATCATCTGCTCATTAGCAGAGGCCCCGTGAGCTGAAATCGGTACCAGAAAAGGGGGAAATACAAAATGTGATACGTTGGAGGGCTATTCACAGTTACATCTATATACCTTCGACTTGTATATTTCAGGTTTGCCATGTGGACACAATTTTCAGTCAAAAATATTCATCCCTTGTGCTGTGCTGAAACTTCTTTACCTTATTTGGATTTCCTGGTCAAAAATGAGCGGGCTTTTAAAAATAACTTGTAAATCTCTTATCATGCTATATTTTTACCCAATCTTGGATTCATTTATTTTGAATCCAAAAAAGAAAAAGGAATAAGCAATGGCACAAGTCAATTATTGACATTGCTAATATGAGCACCCTGTCTTGGTGACAGGCCAGGAGTCTAATATCCTTTATTTGTGAAAGATGTTCACATTTGTAGATGATTTTTTTTTTTTTTTTATGTGCATGTACAGTGACCCATTTCACACTGCTCCATGTTGTCACAAAGAGTTGGAGGCACTTTCACTGGCATTTGGCTTGTTTAGATTTGCACCATGGTGGTCCCTGTCAAAATCAGCCTCCAGAGCAAATCCGATCACATGTCCTTCCCACACCGCGCACCTGCGTCTGATCAAGACATTTATACACCACAACGTCACCGAAACGCACTGACAGGAAATAAACAGCTTAGGGGTACCAGAGTTATGGAGAAACTATACGCCGGCTGATATAAACAATGGTGTGCTGCGAGAGTTTTGGACAGAAGTGGATTAGAATTGGGTCAGCGATAGTAACACAGGATCCCCTGGTGAAAGTGGTACTGGGGTCCACAAGACTCTTGAGTCTGAGCAAATCTCAGGCCTGAATCTGAAACCAGGACAGAAGGAGGAATGGCGGCACTAAACCCTTACCCAGTGTTACAGCTGGTGATTACTGTTTACTCTTTATTTGTGTTATTTCTTAAACTCTGTGCAGCAATTTGGTCATCTTTGGTTGTTTTTAAATGTGCTATATAAATAAACTTTGCATCGTATGGGCCAACATATTTGTAATGTTATACACTGACACAATATGAACTCAGAATTTCTCCAAAAGGATTGTGTTTTAAAATTCATGGCACAAATGCTTTTATGTATGTATGTCTATCTATTCATTTGTTCCAAACCACATTAAAATTCAATTCATTTTTGGGGAGGCATAAAGTTAAAAATGTCAAGGTGATACAACTGTCCAAATATTAAACAGGAGAATCATTAAAAGAGTAGAAAGTCTAGAAGTCTAGAGTAGGAAATTTAATTCCTACTTAATTACAAAAAATAATTATTTAGTTTAAATTAATTAATTAAAAAAATATTTCTTAAGTAGATGTGGCATGATATTTTATTATTATTTTTAAAAATCAGGCATTTTTTTACTTGGTGTAATCAAGACGCAGACTAGATGCAGAATATCTAATAATAATTAAAAAATAAAAAAGTTTTTAAACACCATATGAAACCTACAAACAAACGAGTAAATTTTCAATATTTGGTGGATATTTTAAACTTAACTTGTAAGACTTTTCTTTGGTTTTTGCATGGACACACTCACTGACTCATATACAAGCTATGTGCCTTCATGCATTTCTCTGTGCAGACTTTCACATGCGCAAATGCATGCCAACCCTGAATTATGAGCACACGCATATAAGACATCAACCAGTGAATATACTGCAATAGAATATATGGTGCTACACACAGGACCAGGAGGAAAGAGAAACATGAAAGAGAGTGCAGGAAAAAGGAGGAAATGTTGGCGAGACGAGTGTGAAACCGAGAATCTGTGGCAGGTTTGGTTTTCTTAGACCTCTCACCTTGCGTGCTACCACATCGTTGCCTCAGTAACGTGGAGGAATTTCTGACGGGGAAAAAAACAAAAGGCCCGCTCTCAGAAAAGAAGAAAAACTACTGAGAGGCCAAGAAAAAAGCAAAGAGGGAAAAGCAAAGCACTGGTCAAACAGAACCATATGGGAGAGTGTGGGGCTGGCTTTGATCTTGGCCCAACGCCTGATTGATGCTGCGCTTTTCATTTCCTCGTCAAGGCCGTGACATAATGTTTCACTAACACTGGAGACCCCTCGCTCTTCTCTTTCCTCATCTCGATCCCTCGTGCCTCTAATTCACCCTGTTGCCACCTCACCGCAGAACCGGGGACGAAACGTTCGTGCATTGCTAAACAACATGTGCGGCAACACAGCAAAACATTCTGGGCTTTGAAACGACCGTCAGACGATCTCTAATGTGACACAAGAGAAAGATGTGATCGATACACGAACTGGGATGAGTCTTTCAGTATCTGAAGGTGGACATCTGCAAGGCTTGTTTGATACGGCTGCGATGACCTCACTGTTGCTAGCGTGCGGAAAAAGCCGGGTCATAGATGAAAGACCACTGCAATCTGTGTTTGTGAGTTTGTTGCTACTACAATGACAATGCAGACATAACAAACGTCCTTGCTCAGCCTCGATAAATTAACGCTTGTATTAGAACATAATGGGATCAGATGAAGGTGCCAAACACTTGCAACAAAAATATCACTGTAGAGCCATTGGCTTCATCATCAAGATATATGCATGCTAATAAGCAACTTGTCAAAGTGAGAATTGGTCCCTAAAGTGTCCCGTTTAGCTACAATTGAAGTTTTAATTAAAAGTAAAAAATAAATAGTGTGGAACAGCACCATCAGAAATGTGTAAAAATGCATCTGATTTCTGTTTCCATAAGCGGAGTATGAGCAGATGTTTTGGACCTTTATGTTTTCGATCGAAATGACGTTTTTCCTGCGCAATCCGGTGATGAAGGTGGGTTGTGACACACTGCTGTCAGTTTTTCTTGTCCTCCCTCAGGACTGACCTTCGCTCACCTCCCTCTCCAGAGCTCTGGGTCACATCCACACATCTGGGAGCCATTTCCTCCCCAAAGGACTCACTTCCTGTGTGCAGCCGCTTAACATGGAGGTGTTTCTGCAAGAGGTCATGGTGGGATCATAGGAAAAGGTGAGACTGATCCAGTTCCAGGTCATGAGAAATCTACATCTGACCTCTAAGGCAAGACAATAAGAAAGGTTTATTTTGTCCAAAAAATGAAAACCCCATCATTATTTACTCACGCTCATGTCATTCCAAAGCTGTTTGCTGTTATTTTGTCTGTGGAAAGTTTGAAGAATCTTCACAGATCTTTTTTTTTTTTTTTTTTTTTTTTTTTTTTTTAACTCCTTAGTGTAAAAGCATTTAGTTGTTTCTAAATTCTAAATCTGTACAATTTTGCATAAGTGTCCACTTTCAAATCAGTGGTTGATAGAACATTTATTTATTAACCATTAATTTTTTTTATACATAAATACTGACTTTTATGAAATGAAATATCCGAACACAAACCCAGATTCTGACCTCATATATTCTAAAACCAGCTTAAATATTATTCGAAATGCCAAAGGCATCATTAACTTGATCTTCATGAGCTGACCAAACATCAGAATAAAGCAAAGTCACACAGCACGGGCAAAGTTTTAAAGATCTAAACAGAACTGTAAATTCTGATGGTTATTACATAAATAGCTTTGGGCTTTTGTTCCGCACACGCGGCATTTCCTTAAATTCGTTTTGAAGCTGCGTCTCCAAAGGACCTTTTAATGTCAGCATGGGCATCTGGTTTCTACCCGATTCAAGATGGGTTCTTTTCATTCATGTCTTATGTAAATGCTATTGAACAAAAATAACTGCCAGGCCGGGGGATTCTTCCAATAACCCCATCACACCATATGCCTGCTCTTAATTCACGTCACTAATGCATCGCTTGAACCTTGCAGCAATAAGCATGACAGTGAACATAAACAGATTCATCAGCTAGCATAAGGAAAACTTGTTTTTACCATAGATAAACAGAGGATTCATTCACATTAAAAGACTGTTGTTTTTTTTAACAAAAAAATTAGTTCTCCTGGATTTAAGAAGACATAATATTGTATATTATTAAAACTGCAGTTTGCAAATCACACTTTGTCTTAATATATGCAATGGAACCAGCACTAATATTTAATACCTACCGAAAACTATCAAATCTGATGTCCCAAAAATAGGGCTGTCAGTTGAATGTTAATTTACAGTGGTTTATTATATTTAACACATACACAAACCCTGAAAGTTTCATGAGGAATCCCACCATCAGAATAATTTTGGTTGCACTTTATTTTACAGTACTTGTACTTACATGTACTTATAGTGTACTTACGGTGTATTTATCTAAGAAAGTTCTGGTAATACAAGGTAACTACATGGGTTAAGGTAATACTTATATTAATACCCAGGGTTAGTACCTAGGTATTACATAGTTATTGTAATTACTATAATAAGTACATAGTATGTACATGAGGAACAGGACTGTAAAATAAAGTGCTACCGGAATTTTTCTTAAAAAGGTTCCACTCATGTTGTAAAAAACAAAAAAACAAAAACTGTGAGATGCAATGCAACAGACATCAGTTTGAGAAAATATATATAAATAAATGAATACCTGCATCAAATCATGTTGTTCCAAACCTATATTGCTTTCATTCTTCTGTGGATCATAAAAGAAGATCATTTGAGAAATGTCTCAGTAGTTTTGTCCATACAATAGGAGTCAATAGTAACCAAAACTGTTTCAAAATCTCTTATTGGGTTGGTGAGTCATCAAGTCAGTGAGAGTAAAAAATGACAGAATCTTGATTTTTGGGTGAACTATCCCTTTAAGTCCACTTTACAAACCTCTGACAGTCCAAGTCTGACATACAAGACACCATCAAACAGGCTAAACTACAAAGAATGAACGCAGCATTGTTTCCAAGGATGCATTCTGTCTAGTGCACTTTTGTTTCAAATTTTTTTTTTTATTACAGCCTAATTAAATTTAAGAGGCAGAACTGTGTGGTAGGTTGTGGAGAAAGGCCCTGGTCCACCAGGCTCATGTTTGTTCCTGTGGGAGGAGGGGAGCCAGAAGTTGATTTAATAGCGTTTCCACTTCAAAGTGGCTGTTATTGCTGGGTTAGGGACCCCTATTACCTGCAGAACCCACGGATGCTTTAACAAGCACTGAGGAAAGGAAAGGCCTCTTTGAATACTGAACCCGTTTCAGCTGCGTCTAAATGGAAATTACAGTTCCATCCTTATCATAATTGTGGTTTATACAAACAAAACTCATGCACATTTGCTTTTTAAATCATAGTAAAGACCTCCCATTGAATTGAGTCAATGGTATTTCTTACTGACTAACTCAGTCCCAAAGCCCTTTCCCTAAACATTTGGCAAATGCCATATTTAGTCTCTAGTTTTCCTCATTTGGTCCACAAAATACCTACAATGTAGGTTTTCCGTTCTTTTTTTGTGGTAAAATTTGAACACATATACATGTAGAATGAAGTCCACAATAAAAAACTGCAATTTTGTTTTACTTAAAACCTGAAAATAAACCAAACATGAAGAAATCTTTAGAAATCCTATGTGGATTTCTTAGTACAGACGAGCAGATGTTTGGTGGATCATTATCAAATCATGATCGTCAAGTTTTGTTCATGTCAACGTAAATGCAGCTGTCATTACAGCAGAGGAGTCACAAACCATACTGATGTATTCTGAAATCCTGAACACAACTCTACTTTTTGTTTTGTTTTGTTTTGTCGATAATATATATATATATATATATATATATATATATATATATATATATATATATATATATATATATATATTAAAAGATTTGAATTATTATTGTTAAACTAAAAATGAGTGCAAGGCATTTTCACTAGTGATAAGAGTTTTGGACCCCACGTACAGAAATTCTTCCAGCCTTCATGTCATCCACTAAAACAATTCTAATCATACAGAAAACAGCAGATTAAAGAGATATCCTTACAGAAGTAGTTATGATCACTCAGTGTGTGTTGTAATGCATCAGATATATATTAGACCACGAGATGGCAGACATGCATGACACTGAGTGGTGCCTTCACTCCCAGCTGTTCCTTAACTCCTAATTCTGTGAAGAAAATGAACTAAGAATATACACCAGTTTCAAGCTGCTGATTGTTAAAATGAAACCGGTTTTCCAAAAATGAAATGAAAACAAATACGCATTCTAAAAAATCCTTTGTTTGTAAAAAATCCAGTAACAAAACTATACCTGTCATTTTGATAACCTGTTTTCCACAGCAATAAAAGTCATTTAAGTTTTGATTGACAGGAATGTGAGTTGATTAAAAAAAAAAAAAAATCCTTTCAATTTTCAATTCAAACTGAAAGCGCATGTCAAATGGGAATTAGCCTGCTGCCTATAATTAAACCTGATGCACAGGTTTGCAGAGATAAATTTGTATTGTTATACTGCTATGATAATTCTGCTTTTGTTTATATCTAAAGGTCTTTGGTTAAAGTTTCCCTGCAGCAACTTCTCATTCTTTTGCATCGGACAGGATGACAACAGTGAGACGGTTTTTCTCTTTGATCACAACACCTGGACGTCTCCCACAAATCAAACGACAGAAGCTTACAAAAAAGACTTCTGGTGGATTTTATATATCCTACAGATGGGAGCTTCAGCTGTCTGACTCATCTTTAAGAGACTCTTGAGCACTTTTCAGAGTCTGATAAGTGTCTTGAGGATTTCTCTAGACATGTCATGCACTTACAGTCGACACTTGCAAACTTTAGTTGTTTCTATGCCTTTTTCTGACAGGACCAAATGTGGTATAAATTTCCTGTATATATAAGTTCTGAGCAAACAATCTGACGGTCTGATTACATACAAGATACAAGAGTCTTTCATTTAGGATTATTGAGCTTTGAAAGAGAAGTATTACGTTCCTCTGAATCTAATTTCTTCACCGAAGCTCTTTCTAAAAATTTCGACACAATCAAAAGCATTTGATTTCGATCCCCTCTCAAAGGGATCATAGCGTGACTGTGTTAGACCACGTCATTTTCAGACAGCCATTTCCTTTCCTTGACAAAAGTGCCAAAGTTTTCTGGTTAGCGCAACAGGATGAAACACTCTCAAGGTTTTCAGATGTGGCACAAAAAGAGCCCCCACACGGAGGAAAGGAATAAGTGTTTACTATAAACACTGAGAAGCATAGCACATGTTCTTTGTGAAAAGTTGCTTTCATTATTATTGATTTACTTGGGTTTCTTTTTTCTTTAAATGATCATCTTAAATGTCCACCTTTGAGTTCTGACCGCAGAGCATGATGTGTTTTAAAAAAGTCTAATCAGCATGCATAATTACCCGCAGTGTTTCATTTATCCAGTTTTCCATTAGAGATTGTTGTTTTGTCCATAAACATCATGTCAGTTACTATAAATCATTCTCACGATGACGGTAGAACCATTTGCATTTCTCGGCAATGTCGTCTGTACCTGGAATGTTGCAGCACAGGCTCAGAACCGGCTTGACCAGTAACCGCTTCTCAAAGCCGACACGCAGAAGCGCTTTCACTCAGTACCTGTAGACATGTCTCAAAGCAAACCTGAGGAGCGTCTAGCTTTGGAGTTGAGCTGTGCGATCTGTTTACAGCTGTACCGTGATCCCGTGGCCCTTCCTTGTGGACACAATTACTGCCTGGGTTGTATTCAAAATGCTGCCAGCGCAGAAGATCCCAAGTCCCCGAGACGCTGCCCGGAATGCAGGGAAGAGTACGGCAGCCCGGAGGAGCTCCCCAAGAACTTCAAGCTCAGCAGTATCGTGGATGGGTTCTTGGTGGCCACGACAGGCGGCGGACTGAGAGGAGGCCCTACGATGCCATGTGACCAGTGTCTGGACGACCCAATGCCTGCGGTGAAATTCTGCACACGCTGTGAAATGTCGTTGTGCTCCAGCCACCTCAAAAAACATGAGGAACGGCACCGCTCGCTACACGTCTTAGTGGAGCTGCCCACAGAACGGGATGGGAAGAGGTGCCCGGTGCACTTGAAGGTCACGGAGTACCTGTGTGCGCAGGAGCGCCTGTTCCTCTGCTCCGAGTGCTTGATGGAGGGCACTCACCAGCACCACGAGGTGCAGACGTTCGAGGTGGCGAAGGAGGAGATGAAGAGAGTTCTTGAGGAACTGGGGAAGTCTGTGTCTGACAAGCTACAGATGACAGAAGCTCTGCTGAAAAGCGCCAGCGAAGGTCCAACGGACAAGGCCGAAGATAAACTTGTGGCCAGAGCAAACATACTGCTGGACAACATGACTTCACTTATAAATACATACAAGGTAAGAATGGTGTAAAATGATGCTACTAGTCCAGATTGATGTGTTCAGACAATATATACAGGTTTGGTTTTTGTCAACCAGTGCTCATTGGAAATATGTGCTTGAGGTGACATTTCTTATTGCACGTTTCGCGGCAGTTTCAGCGTGACACCTGCAGGGATGTATTGCATGTATTGCGGCGGTTCTGAATTCAAATGTCTAGTGAGTGTCGTCAAAAGTTAACGCTCTATTGTATTGGAAAATAAGATACCACCTACACCAAGCCCAACCCTAAACCTACCCGATAGTGTTGCAAAAGTGATATAAAACTGTTTTAACTTACTTCTATGTGTGTTTGAGCTGTTTTCTCAAACTGTAGTTTCACTGGATTTGTACCGGCGCGCTTCACCGAGCAAACCTACTGCGTTAGAAAACCCACACATATGAAGCGGCATCATTCAAAAGTATCACCATAACACAATATTGTGAAATGAACTGTGCCAAATTAGGCTTTCTCTACCCCTGTAAATCAAACTCTGTGTGTAAAGGAATAAAAGTTGTCAGAATTTTACTGCCTCTAGAGTTCATTTCTACTGGAAACTGCAGCAATTCATACATATAGGTAAGTTTTTTGAGCTTTGCAGAAATGTAGATAGAGTATTTCCAATGAGCCTGGGTAGGTTTTAGTAGTGATGCCAAAGAAATGTCAGCATCACTTATGCAGAGAGCAACAGATCTACACCAGTGCTGACGACATGCAGTCATGTTCCGGTAAAGCACATTAACGCTGTTTATATGTGATGTTTTAAGAGTCGTATGAGCACTGTGATGGACGACGAGCTTCATTCACGGGACAAAGGCTGGCAGGCCAATCTATGCGATTTGGAGGGTTGTCTACACCAGCTGCAGGAAGCCCAAAAGTGCACCGGTGAGGTTCTCTCTCAATCCTCAGAGTTTCTCTTCATCCAGAACTACATCAACGTCGAAGCAAGGATCCGCCAGGCTGCTAACGTCACCATTCCTGCACTACCTTCCCAAGAGTCTTCCAATGCCAAGCAGCTACGCTCGGTCCTACGTACAGACGGCTTCCGTGCCGAGATGAGTCTTCTGTTGGAGTACCTCCATGGCTTGATGAACCCTCTAGACCTGACCTTCAACCCAGCCACGGCCCATCCTAGTCTTCTGCTCTCCAGCGATCTCAAAACAGTCAAGCAGTGTGCCGGAGTTAAGAGCAACACGGCTGGAGATCAGAGCGAACGCTTCTCCACGGCCACTCAGGTCATGTGCACCCAGAGTTTCTCCACAGGGGTTCACATGTGGGCAGTGGAGGTTGGTCCTGGATGTATGTGGTCTCTGGGACTGTGCTATAAAAGCATCCCGCGCAAAGGTGACCACAGCAGGCTGGGGCATAACACCAGCTCTTGGAGGCTGCAGTGGAAAAACAAGAAGCTGACGGCGTGCTACGACTTGGCTAATGTGTCCGTAGGTGAAGGGCTGGTCATGCCGCCAAAGAGGGTCGAAGTGACCCTGGATTACGAAGGAGGAACTATTGCATTCCACAGCTCAGGTCAAGGAGGGCGAAGGCAGCACCTTCATACATTTAGTGCTGTGTTCAAGGACATAGTGTATCCTGCATTCGGGATCCACTCTACTTCAGAGGAGTCATGGATAACTCTTTTGAGTGGAGCTTGATTGATACGAACATGCTTTCATTTTCACTTTATGTAACACTCTTCATTATCTCTGTCTTTTTTTTGTCCTTTATGCATTTATTATATAAACATCTGCACATAGAAATAAACGCCTTGGCACAGTCTAGGAAAGTGCTACATTTAGGTAAAATTTTATTTTAAGGACCAATTCTCTATATTAATTAGTTGCTTATTAGCATGCATATTACCAGCATATTGGCTGTTTGTTAGTACTTAAAAAGCACATTTTAATGCCTTCTTCTGCATGACCGTATTTTAGATCCCTTAATTCTACACATATCTCAACTTAACAACTACCTTATTAATTATTAATAAGCAGCAAATTAGGAGTTTGTACAGGGAAAACTCTTAGTTAATAGTGAATATGTGTTCCTTATTCTAAATAGTTACCTTAAATTCTTCATTTATCATGCTAAATTAATAAATACCAACAATTTGTACAATCATTAAGAAATGTAGTTAGCAATGCAATGGGAAATGGCTTGAAAATTCGAGAGGGCACATTAGTGTCACCTCAGTTTGAATAAGCATGATTCTTCTGGAACAGTCATATATATAGATATATATATATATATATATATATATATATATATATATATATATATATATCAGAGAAAAGCAAACACAATTACAAGTTGACTTCTTTTGAACTGTGAATGAAATGTTTGTGCAACATCTATAAGTAGCTAATGGAATACACCTAAAATAGGAGAAACTGAAAGGGATTTGTTTAAATGATACCTAGAAGTCTAGTTTCGTTAGCCCTTAACTAGATGAATCTTTGAAGATAGATGGGTAGATTGTTCATGAAGCAACACCACAGACAGTGTAGCTCTTTCTGTATCTGGTAAACAATCAAATTCAGACGCTCTTAAAGAAACAGAGTGTGAACATTATCAGTGCTTTTCAGGTATTTCATAAGAGTTTTGCGTGTGCTTTCACTTGAATGAATGGGAATGGCAGTAAAAGTGACAGTAAAAGAATGCAAACTGTGCATGTAGATATTGTTGGAGTACCTCCATGGCTTGATGAACCCTCTAGACCTGACCTTCAACCCAGCCACGGCCCATCCTAGTCTTCTGCTCTCCAGCGATCTCAAAACAGTCAAGCAGTGTGCCGGAGTTAAGAGCAACACGGCTGGAGATCAGAGCGAACGCTTCTCCACGGCCACTCAGGTCATGTGCACCCAGAGTTTCTCCACAGGGGTTCACATGTGGGCAGTGGAGGTTGGTCCTGGATGTATGTGGTCTCTGGGACTGTGCTATAAAAGCATCCCGCGCAAAGGTGACCACAGCAGGCTGGGGCATAACACCAGCTCTTGGAGGCTGCAGTGGAAAAACAAGAAGCTGACGGCGTGCTACGACTTGGCTAATGTGTCCGTAGGTGAAGGGCTGGTCATGCCGCCAAAGAGGGTCGAAGTGACCCTGGATTACGAAGGAGGAACTATTGCATTCCACAGCTCAGGTCAAGGAGGGCGAAGGCAGCACCTTCATACATTTAGTGCTGTGTTCAAGGACATAGTGTATCCTGCATTCGGGATCCACTCTACTTCAGAGGAGTCATGGATAACTCTTTTGAGTGGAGCTTGATTGATACGAACATGCTTTCATTTTCACTTTATGTAACACTCTTCATTATCTCTGTCTTTTTTTTTGTCCTTTATGCATTTATTATATAAACATCTGCATGAACACACATGCAACCGGACAACATTCTTCAGGGGCAGATTAAGTTTTACTACATATCCAAAAATGCCTGCAGCAAAGATTTTTTTTTTTTTATGTGTACAGTGGCTGAACAGAAATAAAATCAAATGTACATCAGATTGTCTGAAAAACAAGAAATACTTGTTCACACTTCCTTACTACATCATTTAAATAGTTTTGACTCAAATCACCCCACAGTCTCTCTGTGCTTTTTCTAATGAACTTTGGTAATAAATCTCAATATACTGTATGCAGAGGGTATGTAACATCTATAACATTACTGTGTGTGCAGAATACATGCTGCATTATGAATGAGCAGATTACTTATGCTTCTTGAATTATTTAGATTCATTGCTGGATGATTGCACCTTTGTTAGATGTTTAGGATTATTTAAACTCATTTGGTCTGCCAAACCTACATAACTTGAATGGATATAACTTGTAAATTAATTTTGTACCATACATACATTATATATATATATATATATATATATATATATATATATATATATATATATATATATATATATATATATATATATATAATATTTTATTTGTTTTGTCACATCAGTACATTTATGCCATTATTTTATTTACAACAGCACCATCTACTGATTACAGCCAACTTGTTATTGATCTTCTATACAGAATTTCTTTCAGTTCAGTTATCCTCACTTTGCACATATAAACTGGTTATAGCATAAATTTCAAATATTAAATTGAAACAATAATATCAATATTAAATTGAAACACAATAAAGTGTTTCTTTAACTTGTCTGTCAGGCTATATAACATGTTCATAAACAGATATGGCATCACAATGGTAAAACAACAGATGGTAATAGCTGACTGGTTATCAGGCCTGGCGTGCCATAAAGAAAAGTCATTTACAGTTAACCATTAACATCATACAACTTTAACCCTGAAAGACGGCGGAAGAGAACATCACCTCAGCGATACAAAGTTCTCATCCAAACGTAAGTGCATATACAGTTTCTTATGTGTGTGATCCACGTTTAAAGTTATTTTGGATATGTAGTGTTTTTTGTGCTTTCTGGTGTGTTATATACTGATATAAGGCAAGTTAGTTCTGAGAAAGGTTTGTGTAGCATTTCTTTGCAAATCCAATTTGGTTTGTTACTTTGTTATTCAATGTTAAGACATTTTAAAGTGTGCCAGAAGAGTCCAAATACTTTCAGGCCACAGTGTGTCAGTGCTTTAATAAAATATTTGAAACATGTCATCTTGACTTGTTTACCACACTGCGTATTTTGTCATTTTTAAATAGAGACGATAGAGTGGTGAAAATGAGTGACATAGATGACGATAGCGAAATATACTTCTCAGTTAAAGTGAGTATCAATTAAATCATATTATTTATGGTCTAAATGCCAATAATGTTGTTTCATTTATGTACTAAATAATACTCTTAATGTGATTAATGTTATCACAATGTAGCTGTTAATGGGGTTTGTGGATTGGGTGTAGTTTTTGGGTCGTATCCAGGTGGTCCGTCCAGGTGGGATGCAGATTCTGACAGATGCAGTACAAGCCCTACAGGTAATAAAACCATAATTCTCACTGTACTGTAGCCATAGAGATATTATATAACTTGATCCTTTGTCCTGCACTCTATTATTACCACTTTCCTTCCCTTGTAGGATCCAAACATAGAGATGGATGAGAAAATGAAGAAAACTAAAGTACATGTGTTTCTGACCAGAAGCGCTATTGACATTCTAGAGCATAAAACAAAGGTGTGACTGAGGACTATGTACTCAAACTCAGACAGTGACACATATGTGTACGGCAGCGAGCAACTCATTTATTCTCTCCCTCTGGTTTTCTCAGTTCATGCTGTACTCCTGCACTCTGTCCTCTGTTTCATTCTGCGCAGTGCATCCGACTCGGCCCAAAATACTCGGCTTTGTGGCCAGACACCCAGCGGCGGACATGTACCACTGCTACATCTTCCAGAGCAAGAAGTTTGTGAGTTCTGGAAATCCTAAATGTGTTAGATTTGATAATGCATATCAATGCTTTTAGTTCAATGTTTACCTTTAACTTAGTTCACTATTTTACTTTAACACTTAAAATTGTGAAGCCCCTATAGTTTTCATAGCCTTCTTATTGCTCTGCCTGGGAGTCTATGGGAAGCGCTTGAATTGTTTTAAAGTCAGTAGCAGCAAAATCTTTAGCTATACACAGATGATGCAATCACATTACTTAGTGACTCCAAAAGAGTCGATCCCTCAACTCTGAATAGCCCTAGAGGCGGAGTCTTGATATAGTGCATTCAACTTTTATTTGTATTTTAGCACATTAAAAACAACTAGAGTTGACCGAAGTGCTTTTCTTTCCATTAAAATGACATTCCAACAGTGGTTGTTCTATTTGAAATAAGTGCTGATCTTTTGAACTTTGTGTTCACCAAAATTTCCACAAAACTATGAAGCAGCACTTAAAACTGTTTTGAGCATTGATAATAATAAGCAAACAACTGAGCGGCAAAACAGCATCTTGGAATGCTTTCTGAAGGATCGTGTGACACTGAAGATGCTGAAAATTCTGCTTTGAATGGAATCAATTACAATTTAGCATATATTCAAGTAGAACATTGTTATTTTAATTACAATAATATTTCACAAGAAAATCCACATCCATTTAATCTTTGTTTTAATATCAGCCTTACAGTGGGTACACTGTATTTGTTTTAAAAACTTCAGTAAATAGTACATTTTAATAAGAATTGTTTCATAAGTTGTTTAATAAGAAAAGTTAGAAAATCTAGCATTCACTTACACTGATGCAGTGTTAAATCTTACGGCTGCACTTTATATTAAGTGGCCTTAACTACTAAGTACTCACTTTTTAATTAATGCACCTATTGTGTACACTTAATATAAAGTGGGACCAATCTTACCTTAAATAGCCTACTTTTTGGAGTTGATCTGCGTTGTTTTTTTATTTATTTCTGTCAGTCCCATCTGCTGGTTTCCATCATCGGTGACACCTTTCAGGCTTATAAGCAGGATGGAAATCTACAAGGTGATCGTGACCTGGTGGTGGAGGCCCTGAGACACAAGGTAACCCATCTTAACACGGAGCGACAAGATGAAGTGGAACACAGTCAAAACATCTCTTTAATCTACTGTTTATTCATTTTAATGTGAGCAGAAAAAAAAGATAGAAAACTGACTATAATAGGTTTAAAAATCATAAGGAAAATCTGATCTTGTGAGGCCTGATACATTTTAGGGCATGGCATATTAACTTGTACTTGCAGATAGTGACTCACACAGTCATAATAAAGTGCTAAAAGTGATTTATTGGCATCAGGGCTGAGCCACGGAGCCATGTTGACCATTAATGCTGTGCAACGTTAGGTTATGTGTTGCTGTAGACTCGTGGCATACAGTGGGTTTGATTGAAAAGTGTGTGAATGCTGGAACCGTCTAAAATCTCCCTCTGCTGTTCAGAATAAGGTACTGGAGCGAGAGAACGCCGAGCTGAAGAGGAGACTGCAAGCCAGTGGAGAGGTGGGTTATGTGTCAGGCACACTATGACCTATGAGCCTACAGCTACACCACAGAACACATACACAAACATGTTTAACAACACACACACACACACACACACACACACACACACAAACACAGAAGCACAAGCATATCTGAAGTGTATCTGTATGTATTGAAAAGCTTAAAGGAATCTTTCAGTCAACAATGAAAATCATTTACTCACCCTTACATCTTTCTGATCCTGCACTTCCTTTCTTCTGTGGAGCACTAATGTAAACTTTGAAGACTTACAGTTTTATTAGCGACCATTTGTGTTCAGCTCCAGAGGGAAGAACATGAAGTCTTTTCATTTTGGGAGAACTATTCCTTTAAGAGAGTTTATTATCTAAAAGAAAATGATAACCCGAATTCAGTGTGTTGCTCTCGGTGAACTCAGATATGTATCTTACAGAACGCTGGTGGAGGACAGGACATTTCTGAAAATGAGTCTGAACTTGATCAAATTTCATCTCGATCAGGACAGGGTATGTACACACACACACACACACACACACACACACACACACACACACACACACACACACACACACACAAACACACACATACACTGACACACACACACACACACACACACACACACACACACACACACACACACACACACTGACACACGCACACACACACACACACACACACACACACACACACACACACTCAGCAGCTGTATATCCTTGTGGGGAGTTTGTAATGGCCATAACACTAGAATTCATACATTATTTACTCTAAAAGTATGAAATGTTTTTCATTTGTGAGGAAGCACAATGTTTTTTGAGGAATCAACGGTTTTGCTCTTGTTTTTAAGAAATTCATCCCCATAAGCTGACCTTTGTGTTGATGTGTGCTGGTGATACGCGTTCTTGTGATTTGTCTCTTTTCTTTCTCCAGTGAGATTTTTTTCTGAAGATGACATGACTCCTCTGCAGAGCAATTTCTGAACAGATACTGACTCGTGGCACACCAACATCTCCAGCAGATGAGCTCCTTCAGACGCTTCCATATTAAACATTATATCTAGGAACAGCAATACACTATAATTATTTTTTAAAAAGGTGATATTTAAGAATGATCTGTAAAAATCTGTAAAAATCTGTAAAAATAAAATCAAAAATAAAATAAATTTGTTTTGAAATTATTCATCATTATTATCCATGCAACAAATATTTAATTCATTCAGAATCTTCTCCACTCTGCTCTTTTTCCCAAGAAAAGGAAGAATCTCTCTCACATTTGTTGTATTTTTGTTCCTTACACTAAACAATCCTGGCTTCAGATTTCAGCCTCTTCACTTTACTTGTATTCTTTTGTCTATGTAACATTTCATTCTGTTGTTTCTGACAGCAGAGAGCTAGAGGCAGTGCTGGCCCGTCCAACAGGCGATCGCCTGGGGCCCCTCTTTGATTTGAAGGCCCCGCGGCTCGCGAATGATACCACGCATTTTTAGTTGTTCTATTTTTTCAATTGTTCACATATAGTATGAGGGGTCATGTGTCAATTTTAACACATTTGTAATGCACAGACCCCATTAAACACGATACAATTCACAATGACGGTGAGCAAAATACAAAATATATTTTATTAAAAGAATATCTCTGAATAATTCATACATGACAAATAGCTGAAAACGATAATAATAATAATAATAATAAAACTGTCTAAATAAAAGTGGAAAAAAGATACATACACAGCAGCACCACACACTCTATTTAGCATAACACCTCCCGCAATAGGCTATTGGGTGAACTAGAATGTCGTAATTCCTAGTACAGATTCCACATATTCCACATAGCCACGTATCTCTCTAAATTCCTTTCGATATATACTCGAAAAAGTGTCTTAAATAAGTCTTAAGTAATATAACGTCATAAGTCTGGTTGCTATTTTGATCGACGTATTTCTAATTTATGCAATGCACATTGATGCTATTTTAATTTGAAATTAAATGGCACACAAACTATAACTTTACTAATAATAAAAAATAAAGAAAATAAAAGCAGATGAAGAAAAGCAGGCTCAAAGTAAAGGTATGTTTCGCTAAACATAATACATTATTTATTAGTGTAGTATTAATACTTGATTTAATAAATGTGATGATGCCCATGATCACAGACATACTTGTGTGATATGTGAGAGAAAATTATGCCACATTCAGCATGTATGTTTCATTAAATAATCAATTAATTTTCCATCCCACTAATTCATGCTAAATGTCATGTCATGTCATGTCTCCTCCTCTTTCCAAATTCAAATTTAACCCACTGTCCAATATCTATTGCAAAGTTTTGTTGATAAAAAAAGTCTTTAAAAAAACTTTATGTATTTCTAGTTATGTATGCATATTTGTATGTTATGCATTTACAATACATGCTCTTGATTCATGCTTTATTTGTATATGTCATAATTATATACTTTATTTTTTAAATTAGTGTTTTCTGGCTTTATTTATGTACCAGGGACTATGCTGAAATTTCTCAGTGTACCTACAGCTGCAGAGACATTTGATGCTGCTACATCTGGAATTATTCATAGCACTCCTGGTAAAGAATATATTTTTTTTTAGTTTGCACTCTGATATAACACACTGGTTGTATTCATTTTATATTATACAACATTGTAGATACATTACTGCATTGAAATCAATCATTACATTATCCATTAATTTCTGTTATTGTATATTTAAGGGCCATCCGCTGATCCTAAGGCAAAACTTCAATCTTCAGAATCCCATCCTTCTGATTCCCAAGCTATAGAGGCCACTCCAACCGAGGCACCTGCTGCAGATGTTTCAGTTCACCACATTCTAAATATAGAATTTATTTGTATTTTATTTTATTTTGTTTATGTATCCTTTATTTTTATAATATTTAAATTATTTGTGTTTCTCAACACACTTGCACTTTCATTTACAATATTTTACAATATTTTGCAGTACTTGCAAACTTATTTAAATCTGATTAAATATTTTTACACATGTATTACATGTTGAGTTTGTTACAGGTAATAAAAATGTATACACTTTTTTGTGCTCTCTCTCTCACTGTTTTACACACCAGTGGGCTCAATTTTTTTATCTCGCCTAGGGCCCCACAACCCTTCGGGCCGGCACTGGCTAGAGGATACTCTGGACTTTATTTATATGATGGGAAAATTACACATTCACAAAGCACGATACCTTAACTTTAAACCTAATTGTAAAATATTCACATCTGATTTACTTTTACTTCACTCTTCACTTCAGAGAATCTCCTCCAAATAAAAAAGTTTAAATACATCCAATCTTATAGAAAATGTCATAAATAAGTTTTCACTCTTTGTTATATTGCAGCCATTTGCTAAAATCATTTAAGTTATTTTTTTTTCCCTCATTAATGTACACACAGCACCCCATACTGAGAGGAAAACACAGAATTGTTGACATTTTTGCAGATTTATTAAAAAAGAAAAACGGAAATATCACATGGTCCTAAGTATTCAGACCCTTTGCTCAGTATTTAGTAGAAGCACACTTTTGATCTAATACAGCCATGAGTCTTTTTGGGAAAGATGCAACAATAAATTCTTCAATAAAATAATATCGTCTTTACTGAAAAACTGCATGAAAAATTTCGATAGATTCGAAAATAGATTTTAAAACCCATTGAAATGTTTTATTGAAAATATAATATGTTAAATGCAATGAACAAATCATCAAATTAGCACATCGTTAAATATGTCTTGTCTATATAATACGTGTTCTTTTATTAATTTGCATTTCTTGTTTTGTGGGGGACTTGTCCAAATATGCCAATAAGAGATTATACTACGATCCAAATGTCTTATTAAAAATGTCTACAAATTTATAAATCTGATTCAGTGATTCGGCTAGCCGCTGGAATTTCGAAACTTCTGTGACGTAACGAAGCGCGTTTACTGAAATCACGTGACTTTGGCAGTTGACACGCGCGCAGAACCGATGATTCGAAACAAATTATTCGAAACAAATGATTCGAAACAGATGGTTCGAAACAGATGGTTCGCAAATGTTTCAAAGCTTCACGAAGCACTGCTTCAAAAGCAGCCATCACTAGAAAATAGCTTTTCTATTTTGGACGCAATACCCTTGTTTTGTTAGTTAAATAAGCAGCCGATGCTTATTTTCCGAGAATGACACGCCTGAGCGACAGAAGGCAGTAGAGAGTCGATGTGTTGCTCACTGCCTTCAGAGCAGCGCCAGAGAGTGAGACACAAACACAAACACGTGACATTCAGCGGAACCAGACGCAGCAGCAGCGGCAGCGCTGAAATCTGTCCGGATCTACAGATCAAAGGTAACCGATGCTCTTTCAGCCTCACGAGCTTGACCGCAAACTCACACGTAATGTAAGTTTCCAAACGCAAACACTCTGAAAATATAGTTTCCTAATGCATGCCGGTAGTTTGACAACGTTACAGTCGAATAAACTTGCTACAGTCAGCTGAACACATAATAGACTGGGTTGAAACGGACAAAATGATGTTCTTACTTATACACACACACACACACACACACACACACACACACACACACACACACACACAAGGACAACATGTGTGTCTGTGTCTCTCTCTCTCTGTGTGTGTGTGTGCAAAAAATACAAATTGTAGTCTGTTACTGAAAAGAAATTGCATGATAAAAATTGAGTAATATAATTCAGATAACTCATTTTAGGTCATGTATTCTGACTACTTTTGGATTACTTACTATATATATATGTGTGTGTGTGTGTGTGTGTGTGTGTGTGTGTGTGTGTGTGTGTGTGTGTGTGTGCACTTACTGTCTCCTGATCATCTGTCTGCAGTCGCTGGTATCAGGCTGGAGTTGGTCTGTGCTTCTCATGGGTGCATCTGTGTGCCGCTCGCTCCTGTCCCGTCACAGCAGGCCTCTGATGGGGGGGGATGACTCTCTAGACGGTCCGGACATACAGGAGGACATCGCCCAGTTCCCGTACGTGGAGTTCACAGGCCGAGACAGCATCACCTGTCCTACCTGCCAGGGGTCCGGACGCATCCCGTCAGGTGTGCATCTGAAGGATTGGCTAAAACATGTCACAGTGCAGCTCTAAAACCAGACCAAAAGACGTTTTATGCACAAGTCAACGATCCCAGGATTAGAATCACTTACACTCACTAAATATTAGAAGAACTTTTTCACAGCGACAGATGAGCTTTCAGTGAAGGGATATCCAAACATGAAAGTCTTTCTTTAATTTGCATTTAAATCCTTTAATCCTAAAGACTTTTACTGAGTAATCACATCCATTATAGGGTGTTGTGTTAAAGACCAGATCATCTGTGTTACTGATTGAGGTCACGAGGTCATGTAGATGACCACATGAACCTGGTGTGGTTCTGCATGTTATCTGCACTTCTGAGTGAATCAGGTTCTCTCTCTCTCTCTCTTTCAGGGCAGATGAATGAGTTAGTTGCTCTGATCCCCTACAGCGATCAAAGGTTACGGCCACGGAGAACGTAAGTTATCACACGCAGCACAGATCAGTTACTCTGCACTTATGAATCCGAGTTTCTTTCTTCTGTTGAACACAGAGGAAGATATTCTGAAACCAAACAGCCGATAAACACCATCAACGCCCACAGTATGGGACAGAGGTCATCCCATAAAGGCTTTTACTGATAGCTACTGAACCATAATCTGTAAATAAATAAAATAGTTAGTTCATAGTTCTTTAACTAATGTTAACAGAAGCAGCTTTAAACATTTAACAGTAAATGTGGAAATTAACACACTCTAACAAGGAACAAAATTTCCACAGCTTTTACAAACCTTAGTTAATGTTACAAATGGACTCTGATTGTAAAGAGTTCTCATTTCATTTCAGCATTCGTTCTTTAAGATGGTCATCTTTAAATATCTACGCCAAGGCCATAGCATTGAAATTATGTACAGTGGGGAAAATATTGATTTGATCCCCTGCTGATTTTACAAAGAAATGAAGAAACACACAATATAATTTAATTTCAATTCAAACACATAAATAAATAATATAAACCAAAAAATCCAGAAATAACACATTACACTTATTTCTTTGTAAGTGGGCAAACTTAGAAAATCAGCAGAGGATCAACTCAATATTTTACACAGCAAAGAGAAAGCTCAGTATATATCATAGCTCTCTAATTGGAGCATGCTTTATCAGAGCCACAGAAAGACAAATGTTTGGCAGAATACACAGTTCTACAGCCTAGGGTGAAGTGAATTCATTATGTGCATTAACAACGATCTGATCTGGGACAGATTTAATGTGAAACTGTGACACGGCTGAATGTGCTTTCTGATCAATCGGTCGAGCTCTATAGAAACAAAATACTTTGTAAGTCAGTGGGGACCAGAAACTGTTTTGTTACCAACATTATTCAAAATATTGTGTGTGTGTGTGTGTGTGTGTGTGTGTGTTCGGCAGAAGAAAGAAACTCAGGTTTGGAATAACTTGAGGGTGAGGAAATGATGACAATTAACTGTTTAATTTTTGGTTGAACTATCTCTTACTAAAAATGTCTTTAAAATCATGTTTTTGCAATTCTTCTCTTGGCAGGAAGTTGTATGTGGTGCTGTCAGTGATCTTGTGTCTGCTGGCATCTTTTTTGGTGGCTTTCTTCCTGTTTCCTCGTCCTGTGCTGGTCATTGATGATGGCATTCGCTCTGTGACTGTGCACTTTGACCGCAACAACAGCAAAGTGCTCATCAACATGACGGTGATTATTTTAAATCTCTTTTTTTATGATGGGTTAAATGATATGAAGAAATTAAATAAACTGTGTTTAAATTGTCATTTATTTTAGAGCCTGGAAACAACATGCAATCAAAATTGTCACTTCTCGGCTAATTGTATTTATATTCCTTCAAAATCGAAATGTGAAAGCTTATACTTGTAATATTCTCAGTGCAGCTCCAGTCTAGAATAGTTAAACTGAACATCAAAACATTGTATGTACAATAAAAAATAAGCTCTTCCAGTCAGACTCGGAATTTAAAGAACCACTAATTTTGGCCTATAAATGTACTGACTACTGTCTGTACTCTGTGTGTGTGTGTGTGTGTGTGTGTGTGTGTGTGTGTGTGTGTGTGTGTGTGTGTGTGTGTGTGTGTGTGTGTGTGTGTGTGTTTTAAACAGAGCTCATTGAACTTCAGCAACTCTAATTTCTTCACGGTGTGGGTGGACAGCGTGAGCTGCCAGGTGCTCTACATGAAGAATGGATCTCAACAGCTGGACAACATCATCCACATTCAGCCTCTCAGCCAGAGACAGGTGTGATGAGCGCCACAGCATCTTTTCTAATGTACACTACTGTTCAAAAGGTTATGGTCACCAAGCCTGTATTTATTTGATCCAAAATACAGTACAATATTGGAAATTATTATTAATCATTAATATTATTCTTTAATGTTTTTTGTTACTATTTGAATATGTTTTAAAATGTAATTTATTCCAGTGATGTAAATCTGAATTTTCAGCATCATTACTTCAGTCTTCAGTGTCACATGATCCTTCAGAAGTCATAGTTTAGTTTAGGTAGTATGTAGATAGGTAGTTTTTTTTTTTCTTTGAATAGAAATGATAAAGAAATAGTTTACCCAAAAATGGAAAATTTACAGAAAATTTACTCAGGCCTCAGGCCATTCGAGATGATTTATTTGTTCATGGGAACAGATTTGGAGAAATGTAGCATTGCATCAGTGTCTCAGCAATGGATGCTCTGCAGTGAATGGGTGCCGTCAGAATGAGAGTCCAAACAGCTGATAAAAACATCACAATAATCCACACCACTCCAGTCCATCAGTTAATGACTTGTGCAGTGATTGTTTGCGTAACAAATCCATCATTAAGATGTTTTCACTTTAAACCATCACTTCCAGCTAAAATATGAGTCCATAATCCATAATAATGCTTCCTCTAGTGAAAGAGTCATCTTGTCTGAATCAGGAGAGAAATCTGCACTGTTTACAAGCCAAACCAGTCTGAAAAAGCTCTAAACAAGTATGTTGGTGGATTTTGATGTGAGAGAACAACAGGAGATTTTTCACATTTTTATTGGATGAAGTGTTATTATAGACTCATATTTTAGCCAGAAGCAATGGTTTGAAGTTAAAAGATTCATTTGTTTCTTATGAACACGCAGCATTTCCTTGACAATACATTAACTGATGGACTGGAGTGGTGTAGATTACTTGTGGATTATTGTGATGTTTTTATCAGCTCATTCTGACGGCACCCATTCACTGCAGAGCATCCATTTGTTGAACAAGTGATGCAATGCTACATTTCCACAAATCTGATAAAGAAACAAACTTCTCTACATCTTGGACAACCTGTGGATGAGTAAATTTCAGCTTTACATTTCAAAAGAACATCATTTATTTGGAATAGACATCTTTTGTGACATTATAAATGTCTGTACTGTCACTTCTGATCACTTTGTGGGAGACAGGACACAGATTGAGTACTGGACAGTAGGTGTGCTGTTGTAGAGTAACGTTTTTTTTTTAAAATGCAGGTCAACTTCACTGTCAGCATGGTGATTGGAGGAAGTCTCTCTTACGTTTAGTGAGTATCAAATCATTCTCTTTGGATGAACAAGTTGATCTCATGAATCTGTGTGTCTGATCTTCTGTTGTTGAACTATTTTCACTCTGTTTTCTCAGTGCCTTTTGCACCATGGCAAGCATCAAGGTCCACAACATTGTGGTGTTCATGCAGTAAGTTTCTCATCACTACATTTTCACATCCTTTTTGTCTTTCGCTGTTGTCCTTAAGAACAGTTTTCGCATTTGTGCCTTTTATAAACAACGTTGTCGGAGTATATGAAGGGTTTTCCTCTGGATTCTTATGAAATGGTCCTGACCGCTTCTCTTACACACTCCAGGACCTCTGTGAAAACCTCCTACCTGGTGCGGGCGGCACAGAACACGCTGGAAGCTTACCGCTACATCGACTGTGGCACCAGCTCCACCATCCACCAGCCCTCAGGACTGGTGTGGTCTAAACCTCAGAGTGGGAAGCTGCTCAGGTGAAGCATCAGCCGGCAGACGCTCATCATCAGACGTCTGAGTCTCAGCGGCAGCTGGGTTTCATCAGTTTGGTGCTACACTGAAACTGAAGCCACTGAACAGAGCAGCTATGGTGTAAGATAATGCTTGACTTGATCCCTCAGTGCAGATATTGATGGAGTAATCAACCGAACTCTCTGTTGGAAGTCTTTGCCATTTCGAGAGCTTCTCACTTGGTCTAAAATCTAAAAATGGTCTTATATAATTTTGCAGGGATTGATAAAAGCTGTCAATGATGTGGTGCACTTTAAAATGCTGTTTTGATGTATGATCTGTTCTGTGAAATATTGTATACATTCCTTATTATGTCTCATGCAATTGTCTCTAATTGTATCTGCATTGCCAAAGACTTCATGTGTTTACTGGTGAAGATTTCATCGATGGATGGGTTTTAAAGCGACTCGATCAACTGGAATCCATCCATCAGTCACAAAGACTAAGTATCAGAACAAATTACATAGAGCCAAAACAGCACGTGAGTTCTCATAGAGTGAAGTGAAAAAAAGCTTTTGTTCAGGAGGGAACATGTTACAAAGCAATCAATTAATCAATTAATTAAGTATCACTTTGCTTCTGAAAAGGAATTAGATGCACAATAGCAGGATGTTTTGTTCTCACTCATACACTTAGGGGTTTCATCAAGTTTTTATCTAATGTATTAGACAATCGACAACCATAAGAATCAGTTTACTGCTAGTCTCAGGGAAAAAAAAAAGGTACAAAATCTATTCTTAATTACCAATAACCATCTTAAAAGGCACAAAATTTACAAATAATATGCAATATTTAAAAAAATACAGCCTCAGTGACAACTTTTGTACCTTTTTTTTCCTGAGAATGTAGATGTTTTAAGAAGGGCATTTGTTTCTACCTGAAGTTGCACATTTGGCTAATTTATTGCTATGTCAAATCTCCTTAATGTGGCTTGAGATTTGATTGTTTTTTTCGTCAAAACTGAAAAAAAAAAAAATAAAATAAGATGCTAATAAAAATGCTTAATGTGGTTTTTGTTTTGAACACAGATTGGGAAGAAAAATAAAACTCTTTTTTTCTTTGTCTGTATGTTTGTATTTTTGTGTAGCCACCCTTTTTTTCTCAATTTCTACTTGCTTAATGCTTCATTTTGGATATAAACTGTTTCACTTCAGCAGGACAAAGCTTTGCAAACTGGCGTTTTTTTTTTGTCAACTTTAATGTAATTTAGCCCCATTAAACCAAAGAACCACCCCTGAAATGATGCAGCAACATCATGAAATCCATTTCACAAAACTGCAGCCACGCTGGAAACTCTCCAGAGACTCTTTGCACATGGATGGTGTTTAATAATTTATTCAGCACAGGTTATTATAAAGATATTCCACTCATATCTTCTTTCTCGCGCTCAAGGCCTTCATATTAATCCACAACAACCAAACTATCAATTACATCTTGTTCATGTAAAGCTCAGAACATAACGGACAAACTATTGGTTGACTCTGGCACGTGTTAAGCTCAGATCCGACTGAAGTATTTAGCTGACTTGTTCTTGGGAATAACCGGCTCATATCAGGAGATACTGCTGCTGGAGTCACTCAAGGTATAGTATGATTTTGATCTCTCACTTTAGCATGAATATTTGTTCTGAATATGATTGCATTCTCATTAACCCTGCATGCAGAATGAGTGAAGCTGTGGTTAGCGGGGTGAGGAGGTTGAGCACCATCTCGGAGCAGGACGGGGACGCTGGAGCGGAGCCCGTGTCCCTCGTGTCCTCAGGGGACAGTGAGTGTGCAGCATCCAGTGCTTCGCTCTGCTCGTGTGGAAAGCCCAGCACCCAGAGCAGCACCTTCACCTCCTCTGAGTCCTATCAGCCTGACGCAGCAGGTACATCTTCAGTACCTCTCTGTTTGGATGTTTCTGGTGTGTCCAGTATGTAGAAGATGTCCTGGCTGCTGAAGGCTCTGTTCTGGGACAGTGGCCCTAAACCTGTTTAACTTTAATGTGTGTGTAAAACAGTTGAGGTTTAATTGTGTAATTGTAAACACTCATGAAATATCCTTCTGTTGATAAACAGAAAAAAATAATTTAATAACATTAAGGATTTGTAATATTCAATAATAATTACATAATTTAATAAAACTGATAAATAAGACAAATTGATTATATACAAATTATGATTTTTTTGTTTAAAGATGGGCACCACATGTAAGTTATTATTCAATTATTATTTTATTATTATTTCAATTATTCTATTATTAGCATAAATTACATGTATGTATATATAATGCATAACATTTTATCTGCACACTACTATTCAATAGTTTAGTTTTTTTTTTTTTTTTGGTCTTTTGAAGAAATTAATTTTATTCCGCAAGTTCACATTAAATTGTTCCAAAGTGACAATAAAGACAGTTGTGTTGTTATAAAAGATAATAATAAATAATAATAATAATACATTTTGAGCATGTGACACTGAAGACTGAAATAATGATGCTGAAAATTCAGCTTTGCCATAACAGAAATAAATGACATTTTAAAATAGAAAACCATTATTTTAATTGTTGCTCAAATAAATGCAGCCTTTGTAAAATTAAATATTTAATTGTTATCATAAAATACTTTAAATTTGTCTTAGAAGTAAAAATAATCAACCTTTTATTGATGTTTTATTGTTTATAAACAAAAGTGATTTTATATATTCACTGTAAAAAATAAACACATTTATGATTAGTAAGTTTCAATTTATCTTTTTTTTATAAATTATATGAGATTCAACCATTCTTCTTGTTTTTGTTTTTTTTTGTTGTTGTTTTTTTTTTAAGTCATTTCAATATAATTTAGGTTAAAAATTACTTGCACAACCAGTTTGATTATACTTAAAATTTAAGGCAGCAACTAAACTTTTTAAGTTCAAATATGTGATTTTTTTTAACAGTGTTATTTTATTCTCAGAAACTACATAGCTAGAGTTGCTTTTGGTTACTGTTTGAAGTCCTTTACTGTTCAATGCTGTTGTTTCAACACCCGCTGAAGTATCGGTCACTCACTCTTGTCCCGGACACACTTGTAAACATGTTAATTGGATGTGCTTGCAGCTCTCATGCAGAGTGAAGTGCACTTTTATGAGCACTTACATCAACACTCAGATGCTAAAAGACTCCAGGAGTGACAGAGCTCATAAAATCCTTATGTAAGATAGATGACCATAAACCTGTACTTTGAGATATATTGAAACAGAATTGTGCTCAGCTTATACAGTGAAACTATATTTGGGTTGCTCTGTTTCTCTAGCTGTTAGGTTAGTTCACCAGGGGATTGTATACTGTTACATTAATGGCTTCAGACGACCACTTATTTCTCCCAGCTGTGCATTATGTGCTCCATTTCTGCTCCAGCAACCCTTAATATAATTACACACCTATGGAGAGTTCCTATAGAAGGCGTCACATTTGGCATTAGTCTGATTCTGTGCAAAGTGGCAAGTGTGGCCACACATGTGCCATGATCACAATTCAGAGGAATCATGTGTTGATGAAAGGATGTAAGATATGATTTGTTCATCTCTCATCTCTCACGCTGTCTGGAACGGCTGATTGCTACCTTTTTCAGTGTAATTAGAGCCGTTTATTGCAGACTGCACTTATCACGGTGCACGGATGTCTGCAAAAATAAATAATGTATGCAAGAAGAAGTGTCGAGGTAATGATGACTGAGTGATGTACAATGGACTTAACAACCATCAGCACTTCTGTCGCACACTGAAAGTAAATATGCAAGGGAATATTTATTAAAGCTAAGTGACCACCAGAATATGACCTTTTACAAATATTCATGCCGCTATCAAAGACAAAAGTGTTGTACTATGGTGTCACCATGCATGTTGGACATGATATATATGACTGTACCATGCTATATTAGTGTTTGTGAAAGCACTATTGCTAAAGTATAAATAATAAAAAAGTAATTATTATTATTATGTTATTACGTACCACCACAAACACAAATCAGGTAACCAGCTTGACTTAATTTTCACACGCAATTGTATTACAGACAACATTTTGGTAAAACCCCATACATCTCTGATCATTTCTTTATTAATCTACATCCTACAATGCTACCTGTGTGCCAACAGCCCCTCTACTGGTTACTTTTAGGCAAAACATATGCTCCCTTTAGTGTCATCTCTTCCCTCACCCACCTTTTTCTCATCTCTGGATGTGAATGCAGCAACTGACACTTTATGCTCCATTTTAACTTCCTGTCTAGACAATATATGTCCTCTCTCCTCCAGGTCAGCACGTGCTATCGCTTCTAACCTCTGGCTGTCTGATGTTCGGTCCAAACATCTGTCTAAACTCAGAGCGGCACGGAGAAAATGGTGCAAATCAAAAGATCCGTCAGACCTGAGAATGTATCTGTGTCTTTGCTTTCATCTTTCCCTGCTGAAGTCCATACTGCCAAATCTTCATATTTCCACAACAAGATCAACAGCGCTTCAGTCACATGGAATGTCTTCAAAACATTCAATTCTCTCCTCTGTCCCCCTCCACCACTTCTTTAACAGCAGAGGATTTTGCCACATTCTTCACAGACAAAACTAAAACCATCAGCAGTCAGTTCTCAGCCCCACACACACAGGAACTCAAACCAGCCACATCCACTGCTAAAACTCCCCTCTCCTCCTTCTGTCCCCTCACTGAGGCAGAAGTATCGAAAGTTCTCCTCTCCAGCTCTCCTGCAACATGCCCTCTAGACCCAATCCCCTCACACCTCCTCCAAGCAATCTCTCCTACACTTTTACCAGCACTCACACACATTTATCAACACGTCTCTCCTCACAGGCACCTTCCCCTCTGCATTCAAGCAGGCTCGGTAACCCCACTGCTCAAAAAACCTACATTAAACACTTCTCTTGCAGATAGCTACAGACCTGTTTCTCTCCTTCCATTCAGAGCGAAAACACTTGAACGAGTTGTTTTCAACCAGGTATCATTATTTCTTTCACAGAATAACCAACTGGACACTAACCAGTCAGGTTTCAGGAGTGGCCATTCAACGGAGATTGCATTACTGTCAGTCACTGAAGCCTTGTGGATTGCGAAATCTGGTTCCAAATCATCAGTTCCTATTCTGCTGACTGTATCTGCCACTTTTGACACAGTCAATCATCAGATCCTCCTGTCTGCCCTCATCACTGGGCATCACAGGGATTACACTTCGCTGGTTTGAATCCTGTCTCACTGGTAGGTCTTTCAGGCTGGCTTGGGGAGAGAAGGTATCCAAAGCACATCAACTGGTCACTGGGGTTCCTCAGGGATCAGTTCTTGGACCACTCCTCTTCTCCACATACACAACATCACTGGGACCCATCATACAAGCACATGGCCTCTCCTACCATTGCTAAGCTATATCTCTCATTTCAACCAGATAATCCAATGGTAGCTGCACGGGTCACAGGCTGCCTGGCGGACATCTCGGCATGGATGAAGGAAAATCACCTGCAGCTCAACCTGGCAAAGACTGAGCTTCTTGTCTTCCCTGCCACTCTGACTCCACAGCATGATTTCACCATCCAGCTAGGTTTATCAACAATTACGCCATCAAGTTTGGTCAGAAATATCTTTGAAAACCAACCATACTCACTCTTAGGAATCTACATCCCCTCCAGAAGTCTGAGATCTACAAGTGAGCGACACCTCATGGTACCATCACAGATGGCACAAAATCACTTTCCAGAACATTTTCATTCACCGTTCCCACCCCCATCCAGAATGCTGAATCCCTGACAATTTTCAAGCATCAGCTGAAAACTCATCTCTGTCATCAACATTTGACTGCATCCTAAAAACCAACAAACTTTGCTTTCTCCCACTTTCTAGTACTCATACTAATCTGATCAATGTCTGAAACGTTGTATTTCGAGCACTTCCTGTGATGAATCGCTTGTATTCCTCAATTGTAAGTCGCTTTGGATAAAAGCGTCTGCTAAATTAATAAATGAAAATGTAAATAAATGTAAAGGTAAGAAGTAGTATGATTAGTATGAATGAATGAATTAAAAATAACAATTAATTAAATAATCCAGAGCAAAAATGTAGGCAATTAATCTGTACAATAACTAAACTGTATATATACTAAAGATCTGCTTTCATACTATAGATGTGTATTATAGATGTGTATATACCCCTTAAAAAAATATTTTCAAATATATTTTATAAGAAAACAATATTTTAGTCTCTCTACTTCAAAATTTCATGTTTAATTCAGTGTTACTTACTGTTTCTTTGTAATTAATTTTGAAATTCATCCTACTACTTTTCTAGGCGAAAATAGTGAATTAAACATGAAATTGTGAAGTAGAGAGACTAAAATATTGTTTTATTATGTTGTATTTTTTTAAGGTGTATATACACATCTATAGTATCTAAAATAGTGTGTTCTTGTCAAATATATTTGAAAATAATTATTTAAATAGGACTTACACATACAGGGCAGGTCCACACTTTTTAACATGCATTTAGCTGCACTAAATAAGCGTTTGTGTGTGTAACTGACAAGGAACTTCAAGCACTCGACTTGAGTGTTGAATTTTAAATTTAACCATCATTCTATAGTAAAATTCTTACACAAGCTGTTATTATGACCTCATATCAATCGCTACGTCATTTATTTGTCACACAACTATTTAGGTGATCTGATAAAAGCTGAAAGGTGATTAAAAATAGTCAAACACTTAATGGCGACCATATTTTTATCTTAAAGGGATATTTCACCTTCAGTTGCTGGTCCCCATTGGCTTGCAGAGTTTTTTTCTCTTTTCTTTTCTTTTTTCTTTTCTTTTCTTTTCTTTTCTTTTCTTTTCTCCATACTATGGAAGTCAGTGGGGACCAGCAACTGAAGGTGAGCTATACCTTTAATGTTGAACAAAAGGATGTTATTTGTCAACTACAGTGTGCTTATTTTACGTGCTTTTATTTCAGTGCAGTTGTCATGTTTGTGTAGTTTCAATGTTATGTGTGTTTTGCTGGGGCCCATTTTCATGATCTTTCCTGGGCCCCACAAACCCATGAGCCAACCCAGTTTTGAGCCCACCTTGCCATGTCTCTAATGATTGCTGAGTGTGTAGTGTGGAGTCTACATGGGCCCACAACATCTGAAAAATAACCCCACTAAAAACTTTCAAGTTCTGCATAGCCAAGCAAGGCTCCCATGTTCTTCAGAAATTGTTTCTGAAATGTGTTAATTCAGTTTCTCTGAAACATGTGTTTGTTGATTTCCATCTCTCCAGATGACTGCGCCTCCATCCTGCTGGCTTGCCTGTACTGCCGCTTCTGTGATGTCATGGCCATGCTGCCTGACACTTGTGAGCGGGCGTTTGGCCGCTGCTTCCCCTCTTACAAGTATTACAGCACCTCGGATGAGCCGTCCAAAGGAAAAGACTGGTGCAGCTGTAACGTGGATTTTGACTGTGGTTTCATGAACTCCTGTCAAGATGCCAGTGAGCTGTTAGAGCTGGCGATGGAGATATCTGAGGTCTGCTACCGCTAACAGCCTCCTAGCTGTCTGGAGATCAGAGCAAATCAACCAGGACGGAGATTCTCCATCAGTGCTTGATTCCTGATTCCATATGGCGTGCGTTTCAAAATGAGATGCAGTTACTTGTGTTGAATTGTCACCTCTCCTTTTTGGCAACAAAATAAAGCACAAGACAGCATTTTCAGGACAAGATCAACATGTAATTTAAGGAAAGTACTTGGTGAATATATCTGCGATTCTCCTTAAGTGAATTTGTTTTGCGTCCATGAAGTTGTGATGATTTAGTGACAACGCAAAGTTTCACTGAAGTAGGAGAATTTTCATTTATGGCTCAGTTAATGCTCTCATGTGCCCTGATGTGAAAACGAAACCTAAATGTGAATGTTTAACCTATCCATTGTGTAAAGCATGAAAAATGGTGGGTGTGGGTAAGATGAGCCAAAGGCCACTTATATGATACATGAAGTGAATGTAACATAGTAAAAACCTTTAAATGTCTTCCTGCCTTATAAGATGTCTTTTGATTTGCTTATGATCAGGTTTGAATATGCTACAGAAAGGAGTCCTACAACCCAGAAACGAGCAAGTATTTTGGGATGTTTGGTTCCATTCTCCTGAAGTCAGTAGGTTTTCTGAATGGCTTTTTTGGTCAAATGCCTGTGATATTTCATGTTTCATTCTATAACACAAAATCGACAGTAAAACACCATGTGATTTTTAAAGCTTTTATTTTTCTTGAAAAAAGTGATTGCTAACAAATGGCTAAAGGGGCCTGTGTTTACTGGGGACATCAGATCTCATCACGCCAAACAGGTAAACTCATCTGCTCTCTAATCTGCTTTCACAGCCTCGTGTTTATAATCCTCGGTAACACTTTAGTTAATGGAACAACTCTCACTATTAACTATTGCTTATCAGCATGCCTATTATTAGCATAATGGCTGGTTATTAGTATTTATAAAGCACATGTTAATGCTTTATTCTGCATGACCATATTCTAGATCCCTTATCCTAACTAGGATACATTTTCTATGTGTATTTACGCTTTGATTTGAGAGAAAACTGCGCAAAAGCTGCCTTCGTTCAGCAGATGTTCTCTAAAATGGCACTATGGTGATCTGGGGAGAGACAGAGGAGACAAATTATTAAATAAAGTCATTATTTTTGTTTTCTTCGTGTACAAAAAGTATTGTCGTTGCTTCATAACATTTACGGTTGAATCACTGATGGCAGATGGACTATTCTGATGATGCTTTTCATACTTTCCTGAACCTTGACTCTGTTATTTACTTGGCAGTCTATGGGACAGTCACAAGCCTCCCGGTTTTCATCCAAAATATCTTAAATTGTGTTCCGAAGACTAACAAAGCTTTTACGGGCTTGGAACGACATTTTGGGGTGTAGTATCCCTTTAATTGGGTGATTTTATGCTAGCTGGCATTGAGATGAATGGGAATGCTACAGATTATTCCACGTATTATAGACCTTCAGAGCTAAACAAAAACTGACTACTCTCTTAAAAATCAAGCTTCCATGAGGGGGTTTTCACAGAGACGCCATAGAAGAACCATTTTTGGTTCCCCAAAGAACATTATAGTGAGCAGTTATTAAAAGAACCGACATTTCCACTATAAAGAACCTTTTGTGGAATGCAAAGCTTCCGTGAATGTTAAAGGTTCTTCATAGAAGCATCAACACCAATAAAGAACCTTTATTTTTAAGAGTGTAGTCCAACTTTAAGTATTCAGGGCACATTTTAGCAAACACCATGAGACTGTGACATACTGTAGTTTGTTTCATTTCCTTCAGTCTTTCTTTTTCATACCCCGCAGGAATCTTCAATGACAGAAGAGAGCATTGTGTGGCAAACTTTCAAGAAATGGTCTGATGAACAGTGTGAAACCACCATGAAACCAGAATAACCCACCACAGGAAATGTTGAGTCTGATTATATTCCTAAACCAAGAAAACATCTGCGCTACAAAATTGAACACACCAAATCATGAATGAAAACCCGCAGAGATTGTGAAAAAACACTCAGTTTTATTTCAATGTCTGTAACATTTTCATTCCCAATACACTTGTCAAGCTTTAAAACCCAACATTGAAATGCTACGTTCCTCATAAAGCTTCCCGGTGGAAGTTTCACCGTTTGACTGAAAGGTGACTTTCCCAACAGGTTTAACGTGGGCCGGCTTCCAGTACTGAATTCATATCAAATGAATTCTTCATAAAGAAATTCAACCAAAAATCAACATTACAAGCTATTCTAAGTTCCTTCTTAAATAATGTTTGGTTAAGCTTCGAAAATATCATACAAAAGTATAACAAAACAAAAACATCTTTAGCTATAGCCAAGACACTCTTATAAAAGACAGACCAATCTGTATTTGTCATTAAAAGGCGTTTGGTTGAAGTTCCACGGAAGCCTGTTTTAAAGGCACCTTTCATCGACGTCACTGATTCTTATGCATTCATACAAGAGCCTTGTGCTTTACCTGTTACCTGATTGTCTGAATTATTGCTCAGAAAAAATTGCAACAGCCAGTTTTCTGCTATAAATCCACAACGATATACGTAACAGTTTCACTGCATATTTAGACTCCACTTGGAATTTGGCAACATTTTAGTAGTCAACACTGTGTAACATTACATTCAGAGGATGACTTTCAGTAGGTGAAGGAGTTTATGTAATACATTATTCTTGAAAGTTTTGTAGTGCATCAAGACACTTCAGCTTTAAGCCAAAAACCAATACAATCTTGATCAAACCCTTCAGGTTGGTATTAACTAGGTTTTAGTGGTCCTACTGAGAGATCGTTCCCCTCTTCTTCACCCGAGGATTGAACCCATTGGGTCCCACAGTCTAAGACTAAGTCTAAAATCACATATATAGAAGACAACACTTCATTTAAAGAGATAGTTCACACAAAAATGAAAATTAGGAACACCGTCTCATGTCACTCCGAACCCATGTACTGTATACTTTTTTTTTTTTTTTTTTTACAAATTTAGTGTCCTTTTTGGAAATTGACAGTCCCTATGGAAGCCTGTTTCGCCATGGAATAAAAAATAAAAAGTTAATTGTGACTTCCTCGTTTATATTTCACAATTCTGGATTTTTCTTCTCAGAATTACGAGATATAAAAGGTCGAAATTTTTTGATACATCACAGTTACCTTTTTATTTTTCATTTTGTGGCAGAAACAAAACCGAATTGCAAGATTTTTAAATATATTAAATATAAAAATAGTCCAAATTGTAAGATAAAAAGTCGCAATTACCTTTTTTATTTTTTATTCTGTTACAGAAACAATGAAACAAAAAAAAGTCGCAATTACCTTAATTATTATTATTTTATTTGATGGCGGAAACAGTCTTCCATAAGTCCCAGTCTCCACTCACTTTCATTGTATGGAAAAGAGCAGCATGAACTCTCTGCTAAGCATCTCTTTTTGTTTTCTATGGTAGAATTAAAGTTATGCAGGTTTGGAACTGCATGAGGATGAGTAATTGATGGCAAAGTTTTGGGTGAACTATTGCTTTAAGTGACAGGTTTGTAATGTAAGGCACTTTACAGTGGTCTGACTATGTTACCTACGCTAAACTCTTACAACACCTTTCCATTACACACAGGTTGATTTCTCAACAGAAAGCTATATTTGCATAGTTCTATGAAACAACACATAATAGTTGCAGCTACATGATCATAATAGTGGCACAGATTGGATGCTACTCGAAGGCAAACATCAGTACATCTGAGTTGAGCACAGTAGAAATATACAGTAACAGTACAGCTTATTATTACAAACATAGTCAGTCATTTTACACCATGTAAGAATTTAAAAAACCCAAACAAGTGTTAGAATAAAATATAAAATATTTTTTTTCTTTTTTTTTAAATCTTCCAAAATATGATAATCCTTCCAGTGTTTTTACCACCAATATAAAACATAAAAAAAAAAAAAAAAAAACTGGGACAGTGTAATTAAAAAGTATGGCAGAAACGTAAAACAGAAATTAGTTAAAATGATAAATTTTAAAAAGTTTAAAGGGCAATAAATTTGAATTTGAAGTTTGAATTATATGACTATTCCTTCAGTCATCAAACGTGTTAAGAAATGATTTTACATTCTTATGGATTATTTCAAGCGATGCACTGTGTTAAAATGCATCCTCAGGGTACCTTAAGAAATGCATGAGGTGAAATACATTAGCATAATTATACAGGCACTGCATAAAACCACTTGAACCGTATTTGAAGGTTTTCTGCAGAGTTAAAGCTGAATATTGATTATTGCTTGGCACATTCTGGGACATCTGAAAATCAGCTGGATATTTCAAATGCTGTGTGCAAACGGTCCTTCCACATGTGCATTTCTTCAACCTCTGTGTATAAAGATTATTCCACAAATCCACTGCGCTACGAGAAACTCTCCAGTACCAGAAACATTAATACTGAGTGACTATTGCCATTGATTAATAACTGTAATAAATAATTTAGGGACAGCTGTTTCATACAGCAACATACTTTGTCCATCTATTGGTTGTGTATGTTTTCATCTGGAAGATGCGATTTTTAGAGCAGTTGCTCAAAAGTTTCCTTAAACATTGAGTGATGTTAGAACGACATTCAACAGAAATTTTCACAACATTTATGAACTAGTTACGATTAATGTAGCTATGCTAAAGGACTATTTCACCCAAAAATGACATTTTCATTTACTCCCCTCACCTTTTTACATAAACCATGAGAAACCATAAAAACTTTCCTTTCGTCCCTTCATTCAAGCATTCAATTCATGCATGCGCATATCAGCGGCTCATCAGTCCCAGTCTAAATGTTTCCTTCATTCAGTGACTGTTATAGGATCATATTCACCGGTATTTCAGCTTATTTCAAGTCGGAGTGACTGTCAGGCGTCTGAAAGTGAGTTTTGATTAAGTAACTTGTAGATCTGTGGTGCCACAAACTGTTTCAGAGGGTTCAGTCCGATTAAAGAGCATCAGTTCAAAAGAATGATTCGTTTGCGAACCAGACATTGCTCCGAACCATTTGCCTGAGGCTCTGGATTACAGGTAATAATGTTGTAAATAATGTTCAGTTTCTTGCACAGACCGATCATTTTGCTTCATAAGACCTCAATATATGGTCAGGAGCTACAGGTATTCATTTTGTGTTACCTGTATATCCTTTTTCGACTCTCGAAGCGACGGTAGCCGCTGACTTGCATTCTATGAATCTCCCAGGGACCACAGTTTCAGCTAAAAACTGATTTTTTTAATGAAAAAACTCACCTACATCTTCGATGGCCTGAGGATGAATAAATGAACAGCAGATTTTCATTTCTGGGTGAACTATCCCTTGAGATATAAACTGTCTGTCGCTCAACATCTACACATTAAATGGGAAGCATTTTGCTTAAATCATTCCTTTACAAGGATATATAAAAAAGAGAAGTATTCTTCTAAACTGTGCACAATCACACTACTGTACATCCAAAGAAATCACCATTTTCAAGTGCACTTTTATATTATTATATTCTAATACACCTATGTGAAGTTACACAAATCAATCGTTTTATGATACTGACCTTGATTATTTTGATATTATTATAACACAATGAAATTTGGGTAGACCAAACTGGAATAAGGTTAAAATACAATAAAATAAAATTAGTGTAAACATAAAAACAATATTATTTTGCACTTGACAAAACAGGCCGTGCTTCCTCCTTAGAAGTCAATTGTGTTACCGGAAAAAGAGCCAAAAGAAGGTTTGGCTGCACTAACAAACATGCTCGTTCTCCTCCATGTTCACGCTGTCCTTAAAGCTGCTTTCATTCGAGGCTCCGGACGAGACGGAGGTGAGGAGTGGGTCACTCGTTGCTACAGATGACAATGTGTCGTCCATCATGATGTCGCCATGTGCCTTTGGGACAAGACCATAAGCCCCCGCATCAGTGGAAGTGCTACAGTCGTTAAAGGTGATTGTGCCGTCGTTAAGGTCTAGGGTGCTGGAGCGGCCCATGTCAGGGCAGGACGGGTGCATGTGAGGGTACATATCCCGGGAGCAGTCTCCCAGGACCGTCTCATGTTTGATGGGCCGGGATGCTAGCTCTGATGAACAGAGTGTAGACGAGGCGACGGCCAGTCCGTGAGCACGAGCCTGGATTTCCAGCTCCTGCATTAGCATTGAAAATATCAAAATATCTTTTGTGTTCAACAGATTAAAGAAACTCATACAAGTTTGGAACAACTTGAGGGTGAGTAAATGATGACTGAATTTTGGTTTTTGTGTGAACTGTCCCTTTATTATTTTAATCTGGGCCTCTTCAGTCACTTTTGACCAAAAAAAATTCACATTTCGAAATGTAAAAAATTATGGCTTAATTGGAATGAGATGACTTTTGTCGCATTAGTTATGTGAACACACATAAAAATCATCATGGACATGATTTGGCGTCGCTTGAATCATTCAGTAGCGCGGAAATGTATTGTCAACAATGTTCTGTGATTTCTCATTATAATAGCTTAGAAATGGAAAAGTTCTAGCATATATTTCTTAACATATTTATTAATTCACACACGCAATCGCTCTGTGAAATCTGTGAGAAACATAACAATCCAAAGACAAAGAACTGATAAATGAGCCGCTACAGGAGCAATAGACATGTGGGCAGAATATATCACATGCCGTAGCTGTGCACAAAGTGTAATATTATATTACATTTAGTTACATTTCAAAGCTTCAGTCACTTTTGAAGCTTGACCCAAAAATGAAGAGGCTCAGAGAGTTAAAGTGTATTATTTTCCATTATATGTATGCTAAAGTTCACTGACCAAGGGTAATTTTGGTCAGTGTACTGTTTCTGTATGCCACTCCACTGTATGTCATATTTGTATTTTATAGTTATGTATTGACAGTGCTGCTGTCCAGGGATCTGGGCTCTGTCTGAACTGACCTGTATCCTGAGCATCAGGTGGCAGTTGGCGTGTTCCAGCTTCTTCTGACGGTTCTCCAGCTCTTTGGCACGCTGCTGCTCTCTCTGAAGTTTCCTGATGTAATCCACAGAGGCCTTCAGGATAGTGCCCTTGTTCCAGCGCATGTCCCTGAGCAACACACACAAGCAGCTGACACCAGCACATCTGACAGACCCTCTATCAACAGCACTAGCCTCTGCTGTAATAATAGCATCTGCTTCACGTGTAAGCGTGTATCTACTGAACACTGTTGTCCTTACGGGTCATTTGATTTAGGAATCAGAGTCCCCAGTTCTTTGATTCGATCGTTAATGTTGAATCTTCGTCGCCTCTCAACTGAAACAGATGGAAAATGCATGTTATATTACACACTCGTATTTATAAACTCAACAAAATCACATTAACAGTTTTCCACTTAACATGCAAAGTCTATGGGGCAAAGACAATAACTTTAAAATGATGTCATTGTTACAAACTGAGGGATGAATGAAAATGGAAATCTTGAACAGTGCTTTAGGATGCTGCCCAAGTAAACTCACTTAAGTTATGGTTGTCCTTTTTTTGCCTTTCCTTTGCAAGAGCGCGAACTTCTGCCTCTAAAAAAGATTAAGCAGGATGAGAAGAGAAACTGAAAGCAGGTCGTTTATTTGCACCCTTGAAATGTTACTGCAGATGTCATTTATAGTATCCTTCCTCTCACCAAAATGCCTTTTTACTGTAGTATGTAGTACTCATACTGTGTAATCTGCACATTTTCTGTATGCATAAAATACTTAGACATTTGCCAGAATGTGCTGTATACAATACAGCACACTACATATAAATTCTGTATCCCACAATGCATTGTGCTAGACTTGCCCATTTTTATAAAAATCAAATTCAAAATTCAAAATAATGGTGTAACGGTATTATGATGGTTGACACTTACTTACCCCTTTACAAGGTCACATGACAATGTAAAAAATGAAATGTTTATCGTGGAATAATACTTACGGTTTCACATACTTCTTTTTGAAAATAGTAGCCAGCATGTACACTACACAGTATTTTTTAGCAGTAAGCTAGTATTTAATTCTGAACATGATTGATATATCATAGTATATACACATAGAACCAAATTTATAACTCACATACACATAACCCATCATCCTCTAAGGGGCGCAGCGCGAGTTCCCATTCGAAAGGGAACGTCTTGGGTTACGCATGTAACCATGGTTCCCCTAAAGATGCTGCGTCCCCTAGAGGGCGCTATGGGGAATGCGTGACTGGTGTCTGACACATGAGTCTAAACATAACAATGAACTTGAAATTGGCAGGTGGCAGCCTATGATGTCACAGCTGGTGCGGCCGAGAGTATAAAAGGGCACCTGTGAAATACATCATGCACTTCTTGTCTGAAGGATACGTGCAGGAATTCCTGATGCATGGCAAAGGGACGTCTCATTCCCCTTCTCAGGGGACCATGGTTACATGCATAACCTGAGACGTTCCCTTTCGAATAGGAACTCGCGCTCCCCTAGAGGGTGTATGTGGAACGGTACACCAACGCCGCCATGCTGAAGGAATTAATGCTTAATTGTTTGAGCTAAGTCAAAGACTCAAATGAGTCCTCACCCCTGCACCAGCAACACAATCACAGACTGGAGCTTATGGGTAAATCTATTTCATAAAACAATTTTAATCCATAAAATGATTATTATGTTTCGGTTTTGTTAACAGACATGCAGACATGGAGAGAAATCTTTGGACGTACCCACAGGAAACCCTTCAGGCCTTTGATAGCTCTCAAACTTGCTACAGGAGCTGGGCTTGTCCATCATGTGCATCATGGCTGGAGATGGAGTAACTATGTAGCATACGAGCATATGTTTTCAATCTCTCACTCATATCATCATTCACATGACATTTCTACAGACTTTAAAAAGGCGAAACACAATCAAATACATCGTCAAAAGGCCTGGAGGGTCTTAGACGCTACAGAAAGACATTAACTAATTCATGTGACTCTTACCAGAGAATTCCCTTTTAATGTTGGGCAGGTTAGCAGGGCACGAGTTACTAACAGAGATTCCTGGAGGCGGCATGCCCGGGTTACTATACATGTCTAAGAGGTTCGCTGACACAGGGATCTAGAAACACAGGAAAACACACACATTACATATTCTGTAGTACATCATACTGCTTCAGAAGACAGTCCCAGTTCCCATTCACTGACACTGGAGGAAAAGAGCAGCTTACACGTTCTGCCTACGACATGAGAGTGAGTAAATGAAGACTATTCACTATTCCTCTGCAGACAGCAGTCAGACAGATATTAGATCAGGTGCTGACAGCTGCTTCACACTGCGTTCTGCTATACTGACACCAGCCACAGCTCCGATTGTGTGAGAAGACAGAAAGAGACAAAGTCTCACCAAGTTTAATGCTAATTTAAAAATACACTTGAGTCACTGTAGTTCTTGAAACTTTTAGTCAGTGTTGGGGAAAGTTACTTGTAAGTAATGCATTACAATATTATGTTATTCCATTTAAAAAAGAATAATAATTGTCATTAATAATTACTTTTTATGGAAAGTAACGCACTTTTTGTCACATGGGCTGTGCCTGCTTGTTTGTTTCTTAATAACAAACACCCAAAAGTTATATTTTTGGCAACTATAAAGGCGCTTTCACACCAAAAGTGAAATTATTAATAAGCCTCAGGCTGAAGGAAATGCCTCTGCACTTACTCCCAATTTCTCTCAACATGCGGACAGGAGAGCTGTCAGTCAATAAATGGGAACTAGTAAAAGTAATTATATTAATTTACAAATTTACTAAAATAATTATACAGATATTGTTGTAAATTTAAAAGTAAAATGTGTTACTTAACTAGTACCTTTTAAAAACGAATCTGATTACCTGTATTGTGTCACCCACAACACTGGTTATAGTTCTTGATCAGGGTTTAGCTGGTTACTAAACTAAATTATTTAAATTTATTATTATTATTATTATTAATTTATTTTTTTACTAATGTTTTCTGCTTTTTTGAGAGCAAAATAAAATAAATAAAAAATAACATATTACTTGTTTATTATAGTAACCTTTTTTTTGCAAACAATTTTTAATACAAACTTTTTATTATATTACTACCTTTTTTTGCTAGCAAATTTAAATAAATACATATTTTATTTTATTAGTACTGATTTTAGATTTTAGAAAGCAAAGAATAAAATAAAATAAAATCATTAATATTTGATTAAATGAACTCTTTTTAAGCCAAATGAAATAATACACATTTCATTATATTACTCCCGGTTTTTTGTATTGCTTTGTTTTGCAAAATAAAAATACAAAAATAAAAATGAATTAAATGAAATAAAATATTTCATTATATTAACTGTTTTGCAAAAATTCAATAAAAATAAAATAATAAATATTTAATTATATGAACTGTTTTTTTTTTTGCAAGTGGATTTAAATAAAGTACAGAAGTGAAGAAAGTATAAAAGTGTATTTACTGTGTTGGCCATCTGAAGTCCGGGGTCCAACGAGAGTCCCATGATATCATCATTGTAACTGGATTCCAAACCAATGATGTCATCAATGACATCATCCATCTGAGAAAAATCAAAAGCAATAGATTATCATCATCTGTCACTGCTCAGCTACAGTATAACGCACTGCTCAGTCAGTTAACGTGTCTAGTGTGCTGCAATAACGGAAAAGTTCAAATCAATCCATTTCCCATACTGAAGATCACTAGTTAATCTGACGTACATCCCAAAGAGCTGTGTATTTCCTCTCAGTGTCAGACTCGGTCTAATCTATTAACACTCACGAAAGCACAGCTCTCTCTCTCTATCACAGCGTGAACAGCGAGACGTTCACAGTGACACAAGCCTCCAGGCTGGAGGCAGTTTTATCCATCATCGGGTAACGAGCTCTAAATTGACATCTTCATAATGTCTCTACATCGTTTACTGATGTTGCTGGATTTGTGGGAAATGTGTTTGTCGTGCTCTTGGTGAACCTGTCAGGATCCTGTCTCCTCTGTCTAGTCTTGTTTATGGTGTCCATGTTTTGTTCGTGTCTTTGTGTTGAGCACGTGCTTTCTGTTTTATTTATTTGCCATGTGCTCAGCATTATGTCTTCCTCATTTCCTCCCCTTTCTATTCTCTTGTGTGTTTCTGTCCTGGTTTGTTTTGTGTCATAGCTTGTCTTCTCATTCCTGTCTTGGTCCCATGGGTTCGTCTTATTAGTCTAGTGGGTTTAAACCCTGCCATAGGGCCTTTTGCTTTGACTGTGAGTTAGTTTTGTGGTATATTTACATTGCAAAAAATTATATGATCAGTAAGTCCTGGAAACATGTATTTTTACATTACTTCAACTCATCAAAATAAGTTGAGCAATTTTTTTAAAAGTTAAATTAAGTTGAAATGACAAACAAGTTGAATATAATTAAATTTAAGGCAGCAACTGAACTTTTTGTATATGAGTTTTTAAGTTGAAACAGGTGGAATAATGGAATAATCAGCTTTTTCAGCACTTGGGTTCTGTCCTAAACCCTGACAGAAGGATTCAAAGATTCATTACATTTTTTTTCCCATGGTCCACTTATAAATGTCAGTATTTTTATTTATTTTTTGTACAAAAAATAGATATTATAATAACACACCTATATTTTGTGCACCTGTTTTTCAGTTTGCTTGTAGTTGCCTTTAAGTCCCATAAATTGTTTTTTACAATGTCTGTTTCTGAATTCATGAGTGAGTCTTGAGCACAAAATAATGAATAGAAAATGTTAAAGTAATTTATCTATATTTAATTATTATAATCATTTATTTTTTACAATTTAAATACCTTTGAAAAACAGATTGAGGATAAATGGATAAATTAGATAAATGTCCTATTATTTTTTTCTATATCTGATCTCTAAAGACCTATTATAGTTTATTAATTGCCCATCAACTATGTTATGGTTTGCAATATTTGTATGATTTTAATTCAAATAAATATTAAAATAAATAAATAATATCAAATAAATAATATCAAATATAAATATAAAATTACTTTTTAAAAATTGGACAAAATCTGCTGCAATTATACTAATGTAGCCATTGTTTTTTGGAAAGCGCTGAAGTGAAATATCACAGTATTTTATGAGTGTGTCATCACCTCTTTCTCGCAGTTGGAGTTGAGGGTCAGTAAGGCCATGGGACTGTTGGGGGCGCTGTTGCCCGGCCCCGGAGGCATTCCCCCGTGGTCAGGGGCCTGGCTGGGGCACGGCAAGCTCACGGGCTGCGGGTCGAGCTTTCCTCCCAGCGTGGTGGACAGATACGCCTTCACCTGCTGCCTCTGAGCCTGCTGGATGTGATACTTCGTCGGGTTTTCAAGATGTGTTTGAACTTCAGACAGACAGAGAGAGAGAGAGAGAGAGTCAGAATCACAGACAGGAAATAATCACACATTATGAGGAAGTAGCATGTAACACATTTAAGAGCTTCAGAAATATTTAATTCCTTTTTAATTAACTATTGTAAAACTACAAATCTACTGTTGCTGTTTTTTTCCCCTGTCGTCATTACATTATATTTATGAAATAAAATAGACACACTGAACTACACAAATAATATATATGTATGTATGCATTTATTTAGTACGTCAAAATTACAAATGACCAGCAAAGAGTAAAATGTCAAAAAATGTTCTTTTCACCCTTAAAACCATGTCAGCATAATTCACTAATAATTCATTGAAATACAATATTTATTTTTAAGAATGTATTTCATGATATAACTTAACAACAACAACAACAACAACAACAATATTAATTAGTAGCAGTAGTAGGCATGATTAAAACACTGAAGACAATAACCTGAATCATTTTATCCCACATGTAACTGCCAAGAATTCTGCTATCACTGTTCCTTCATCAAATCAGTAATAATTACCGTAATTTTCCAAAACAGACTCCCATTCTATTCATAGCTCAGTTATTCATCTATGTTCCTCCTCCACATGAGCCATGCAAACCAAATGACCTTTACACTCACAGGTCACGACTCAAACCACACTTGACACACTACACACACTTACAGGACAAACACGACAAGCCCTAGAGTACACTACAGACTGTATTTATTTATTATAATAATAATTAGTAGTAGTAGTAGTGGTTACAGTAGTTTTAGTATATGTCTTATACTATTATAAAATGTTATAATTCTGTGTGAGCACTTCATGGCTGTGAATGAATCCTGAACCTTGAACACGATTTGATCAGCTGAAGCTACTTCTAATCTAATCTATTAACTTGACCTGACCAATAGAGAATGCAACTGGTTGTGCCTAATAGGGGTGAATAACTGATTAGTTTTGCCTGTTGAATAATTAACACAAGACACAACAAACACTGCTGAACTTGTGCCTTACATAAATATGCCTTTATGCTTTTATGCAGAAACTTTGACGTCAGTGTCAGGTTGAAACAATGGGGTCTTTCTGCAGCTTCAGAGTGACTCCGGCAGCAAACATCTCCACCTCCATTCAGCCCCTAGCACAGTCATTCAGATCTCAGCGCTGTAAACGAGAGAAAGCCTGACGAACCCACACGAGATCTTTGACAGCCGAACGCCACTTATATTTCCCGCTCTTCTCTGAGGAACGATTAAGTAGGCATGACTCGACTGAATGACACTGCTCTCTGAAAACAGCGTCCAGTGTACTGTGCTAATACGAATTTCTGTTCTGTCTGTTTTACCTGTATTTGGAATATTTTTAAGTGTGTTTTGTATTGTTTTGTGTTTATGGGTGAAAGGAAATGTCTGTAAACTTAACGGAAAATATCAATTTTTCCATTTTCTACAGATTTTGTTCTTACAGTGTGGACGCCACCGACTATCACTGTACCAAAAAAAAAAAAAAAAAAAAGAAATTTTTCAACATATGTTCTTCCTTGTTCCACAGGAGAAAGGAAGTCAATCAGTTTTGGCATGACATAAGGGTGAATAAATGATGAGTTTGCATTTTTTGAGTGAACTATCCCTTTAAGTATGCCATTTATTTTTCCTATGTTTCTAAAACTTTATCTAAGGAGCAGAACATCTTATAGATTTAGAGGTTGACTTTTTAGATTTGGGACAGCAAGCAACCACCTAGCAACCAGCAAAAACACACTAGCAACCACATAGCAACTCTGAGAACCAATGAAAACCATTCAGAACAACGCAGCATTGTGGCATTGAGTTTGTCACGATAAAAATCTAGTAGTTTAACTAGCTGCTTAAATGAAAAGATTGCATGATCTCTAAGAAACAGAGAATTTGCAATAAAAAAAAAATCTAATTAAAAAAATCAAATATAAACAATTCTGGTCACTCCTTATTTTAAGGACCAATTCTCACTATTAACTAACTATTAACTATGATTTTTGCCTCAATAAACTACAAATCAGCATATCAGAATGATTTCTGAAGGATCATGTGACACTGAAGAGTGGAGTAATGATGCTGAAAATTCAGCTTTACATCACAGCAATAAATGACATTTTAAAATATATTCATAAAAAAACAGTAATTTTAAATTGTAAAAATGTTTCACAATATTACTGTCTTTACTGTAGTTTTGATTAAATAAATGCAGCCTTGGTGAGCATAACAGACTTCCTAAGACAGACTTTCTATCTTTACTCTTGAAATAATGCATGGCCTGAACGGATAGACTGAAACCAAGCATCAACCATTAAGCTATAAAAATTGTATCCTAAGGCAAGAAATAAGCAGAGCACATTTAAAGCACTATTTAAATCTATGCACTGTGCTATATGCATACATCTGAATGGCATCCATAAACAATCATGAGACTTTATGAATGACTTGTTTAAATGGCCAGTTACAGCTTTGGCTGAGCCAATGCAACTCAACACATCCTTTCCATTAACCACAGTGTTACTGAACTCTCTGTGTAGTGCTAATAAAGCTTTTTTACACAGTAAATACAAAGAAAGTGTTTTAAGATGTTAAGGACATTGAATGTAAATCAGTCCTTTAACAAGGGAAAATTCTGTTATCATTTACATACTACAAGAGTAGCTGATATGACTTGACTGCACGTATCCAATTTTACAAATACGCATTGAGAGGTGTCTCGTCAGGTTTGACTGCAATAGCTCGCACATGTGTGTCTTATGATTTACGTCAAGCGGCACATCTTGATATGCCATATTTTATTGCTCACAAATATTATTTTTTTCAGTTATTTTTTGTGCTTTACCGTCTCAGCAAACAGCCCCATTTACTTTTAATGTACAGAAAAAAGCAGCTGAGATATTCTGCTAAAACCTCTGCTAAACTAGTGTGAGGTTAAGTTAGGTATATGACATCAGATCAGTAAGTAGGCCTAATGTATTTCCTGTTTGTTAAGTCAAACACATAAAATTCAACAATGGATTATGTGCCCACTAAAGTCCCAAATCTGAAGTTCAATAACAAACCGTTTCCTGCATGCTGTTGAAAGTTTCTCAAACATTTTTTTAAAGGACACGCTCAAGCAATTCAGAGGGCAAAAGGCAACTAACAAAGATTGGCCTTCTTCGTCTCGTCTTTGCTCGACTTGTGTGCTGGTCTTTGCCTCCGGCTAGATACTGTCACAAGAACATCCTTCTCAATGCTGAGGCTGCAAGAATGAGACACATTGTCTGGGGTTTAGAAGATGCACTAGTGCAGTCCTGATCTATCAAGCAGCTGCATGCATATGAAAATGTTTTTGCTTAACATGGACAAAACTCTTGTGATTCGCTTGTGTGCTCTAGGGATTCATACTAGTGGTCGACGGATATGGGTTTTCCAAGTTGGCAATAGCTGATAAAACACAAACTCACACTTTATATACTAGCAGTCAAAATATTGGAATAATTACGATAGTTTAAAATGTTTCTAATGCAGACAATAGAACTATTTTCTATTTGAATATAACTTTAAAATGTAATTTATTCCTGTGATTAATAAATCAAAATATATTATTAAAAAAACAACAGTCTTAACAATAAAAAAAAACACAAAAATCACTCGTATGATATTGCTTCACCAAAAAACAAACATCTCTGATTATCAATGCTGAAATCAGTTGTGCTGCTTCATATTTTTTGAAAACTGTTATACAGTACAGTACAGTAAGTATGATTTTTAAAAACAAAAGATTAAGATTGATCAAAAGGAAGGCTTTGAGAGTAAAAAAAAACATAAACAAAACCAAATTAAACCCAGTGGCTTGTGACGATACATTGATGTGTAAAGACACAAAACGATGGGTCTGTGCAAGAAACTGAACAGTATATTGTTTTTTTTTTTTACCTCTGATTCACCGCAATGTCTGAACTGTCTTGAGCGCGTTCGTTTCTTCTTCTTCTTCTTGCTTTACAGCAGATCCCAGAATGTCAATGGTCCATTTGAGAGATAGGTAGCAGTAATGCATTTATAAGTCTGCAATCCGCCATAAAGCAAGCAGAAGAAGACGACGCCTCATGCGCTGACTGTTGAGAACGTGCTCAGGAGAGTTCAGGCATTGCGGTGAATCAGAGGTAAAAAATGATATAAATACTGTTCAGTCTCTTGCACAGACCGATCGTTTTGTGTCTTTACACATCAATGTATCGTCGCGAGCCTCAGGGTTTAATTTGGTTTTGTTTGTGTATGTTTTTTTTACTTTTAAAGCTGTGATTCCCATTCACTTACATTATATGACTGACAGACTGCAACGGTTTGAGCTAAAAATCTTGGTTTTTGTTCTACTGAAGAAACAAAGTCACCTACATCTTGGATGCCCTGGGGGTAAGCAGATAAACATCACATTTTCATTTTGGGTGAACCATCCCTTTAAGAAAGAAGATTCTGTCGTTATTTACTCACCCTCATGTCATTCCAAAACCATATTACTTCTTTAAACATAAAAAAACAAAGGAAAATATTTAGCAGAATGTCCAGGCTGATCTTATACATACACTGCAAGTGAATAGAGAATGAAGCTTTTGGGTTCCAAAAATGACCAAAAAAGTACCATGAAAGTATCCACACTGACTTGTGTGCTATAATATTCTTTAAGTTTTCTAAAAACATACAAAAGTTTTGTGTGCATTTTTTGTGTGAAGACATTCACTATTCACTGAAACAGTATTAGGCTCTGCCGAAAGTCAAAAAATGGGCTGTGCCGCTAAACATATTTCTTGTGTTTTGTTTTTCTTTGAAATATTGTGAATAGTGAATGGTGAAACTGATCCCTCGGCTATGATCCTACATCCCACTTTTCCAGCTTATTTTCCCTCTTCCCAGCATTAAATATTAGCTGGAATGAAACGAGTGCTCCTAATTACAGGCATTCTTTGCTGAATTAGCGTTCAGTGTGTGCTAAGACTGTTCTTGCCTTTGTCTCGCTCCCAAACCTGATCCTGTACTTATTTCTGAAAAGATCAAAGGTCACTTGGCTAATTAGGGGCCAATCAGTCTTTAGGCAAACTCATCTGAGCTTAATGTTTTCCATTTTCAAGTCCAGCGGCTCTGCCTTGTACACCTAAGTTAATTTCGCATCGCTTTGGGAAGGGGACGACTAAGCTGGCCAGAGACAGCCAGTCTCAAAGCTGTATTTTTCTGCTTTCTTTTGATCGTTTGCTCAGTTTTATTCTCATAAAAAAGAGAGGAAAAGCTTTCATGCCCTCTTGTATAACAGGAACTTGTAAAACTTCAAATCTGTGATTTATAGTTTTCAGTGGGAAACAATTTAATCAATCAGAGCAAAGGTATTTTCTTAGTTTAAAGTGGTTTCAACCATTTTATTCACAATCAACTGCACTTTCTCATACTTTATACATTTCTAAATATTTTTACTATTTTTTTTACTGTTTTACTACTATTTTAAGTTTTTACTCACTCTTTCTACACTTATCTAAATAACTTTAGTATATTTCTAAGTTCCTACTTATTTTTTGGATATGACTTTCTGATATGATAGTTTTTGATGGATATGAAAGTGTTAATGTATTTGGTCTTGGCGGAATAGATCTGCTACACTGCTGCTGAATTGCTGCTGCTGCTGTTGGTTATTGCTGTAGTTGTAGATTATTGCTGCTGCTACAAGCAAGTACAGGAACTTGCTACTGCCAATGCATACAGCGATACGGTGGTGTGAGTATTTAAGACATACTGCTTTATAAAATAGCATATAAAATAACCCCTAGCAGATCTATACAGGTGGAGCTGGGGAAGGTGGAGGGTTTCATTGAAACTCTAGTGAATCTCATATAAATGCAAGGTAGTAAGCTCATTGGCTGCATATGCAGCATGAAGTCGTTTAACTCTCTGAATATCATTTACGTCAACAACCCGTCAGCCTGCGCCATCTAGAGTTTCATGACTGAACTATATATTTCTAAGTTTCTACTAATTTTTCTACACTTTTCTAAATACTTCTATTATATTTCTAGGTTTCTACTGATTTTGCTGCACTTTTCTAAATACTTTTATTATATTTCTGTTTCTACTAATTATTTCTACACTTTTCTAAATACTTTTACTATATTTCTAAGTTTCTTCTCATCTTTTCTTACTTTTCTTAATACTTTTATTATATTTAAGTTTCTCCTTACTATTTATTTTTCTCATTATTTGAGCCTTTCTTTTTATCTACTGTATTTGAGTATTTGATGTCCATCTTTTATTGAATATATGTGAAATTTTTTGAAAGAGCATTATTACTTGACCTAAGCCTACATGAATTGACTCCGATATATATTTCTGTTGTTGAAATACAATAAAATGTAATATGGATAAAATATAAACTATAGTTTTCAGGATTAGGGTCAAAAATCCAAACTAAACTGGCAAAGGAATTTGACCCTTTAATCTCTTAAACTGTCTCCTCCACTCATTTCTGAATGAACAGAAATCAAAAGGGAACCATTTTTTCAGAGACTTTTGGATACGAATTATGCATTCACATACTTTTAAAAGTACAGTGATACTTAAATACACATTTAACTCTATTTCTTTCTAGTATGTTTTGTATATAATGTTGCTAAAACCAAAACGCTGTTTGTTTATGGTAAGATGAAATCTGAGCATGTGTTTGGATTAAAGGCAGTGTGTTTTAATTGTTGACAGCCGTTCGATGGTTTGAATGACCAGCACATCATCAGCTTAGCATAAGTAACGACTGAATGAACATAAATACTACGTTAAGGTTACGGAGTACATGCCATGCCCTTTTTATCCTTTGATATGAGCCACTCAAAATCAGACACTAAAGTATAAGGGGATTTCACAAGGTTTCAATGTTCATTCATCAACTCTCTGTATGCCATATATTTAAAATATTTCTCCTTTTATTAAACCTTCCTATTCCATGCTATTGTTCAGTTAATGTACACTGAAATTTACAAATTAGTGTTTCAAAGTACCGTGTACATTTCTTGCATTTTCATTCATGATATAGTATTTGGATCAGACTGGTTGTACAGCAGCATGCTGGGTGGTCTTGATTTGTGTTATCAGCTTCTGTTGACAAGGGAGCGTCACGCATAAATATAGTACATTTCACACATCTAACAAAAACTGCTGTGTGAGAATCAAAATATGGGAACATTAATTGCTTCATAAATATCACTAAGGCGTTTCAACACTGTATGAACAAAATAGAAACATTGCAAAAAATAAGTGAATTCACATCACACCTGGGTATAGAACCATTTTTCCCTTCAAGAAAATGTCAGATTTTTCATCTCTCAACATGCAAAAAAAAATGTCTAATTTTAAATTAGTTTATAAAATTCAGCCATAAAATAAGAAGTAATTTTAAAATTAGGTTTTATTTACAAAATGCAAGAAAAAAAGTTAATTATATAAAAATATATAATAACTAAACTGATAATATTAGAAGTGAATCTAAAATTATGCTTTATTTCTAACACAATAATAATGAAAAAAAAAAAAAAACGGTGAAGTGGAAAATGTATATAATAATTACACTGATAATATTAGTGAAACTAAAATGAGATTTTATTTATAATATAATGTATATAATATAATGTAAAATGTAATAATTAAACTGATAATATTAGAAGTGAATCTGAAATTAAGAACAACTCAAACAAAAAACATAATAGTTTGAAAAACAGCATTGAACATGAAAATTGTATAATAATTAAACTGAAAACATCGATGATTTAAAAAAATAATAAATCATAGAAGAAACTACAAAAAATAAGAAAAGAAAAAAAAAAATAGAGCATGTTAGCTAGCTGAGACCTTAACATAGGAAAAAGCCAAACACTTAATCTAGACAAATACTAAAAATACGAGTCATAGTCATGCAACAACACTATTATCGATGCGTTTTCGAACAATCATATATACAGCTGGATATTCTAGCAGCAGAATAAAACAGCAATCAATGCATATGACTGTTTCCCATGCCTATCAGAGACAGCTGGCAATTACTTTTCCCTGAAAAAATGACCAAATGTAACATAACGGCTCTTACCGAGTGACATTAGCAGCCCGAGTCCTTTGGGATGCGGCAGATTTAGTTGTAATTATCACAGTCTGTGCACAATAGCACAGAAATCAGTAACAGTCTATAGGTCCGCAGACTAACAAGGAATCAAAGCTATGAAAAGATTTTGAATGTAGCTGAGCAAATAGGATTAAAGATGGCTAATTCCAAGAGGCTGGAGCACAGCATGCATTAAAGAGGAATTCTCTGGGGAAAGATAATCCCCATATGCGTTTTAACACACTTCACTGTCCCCTGCCCACCCCGCTCCCTCCCTCCCTCACGGACAGTATCATAATCAGACACGCTTCAGCTGATAAAGACTCAAGTTCAAGTTGAATTGAGTGAAGAACAAATGCATTATATGCTAATGCTGCCACAGCCAAAGCAAGTTGTGGAGAATATCAGCATAGAAAACATGGTCAACATGACGCTTTGCTGTTCAATTCCTCGATTTCACATGCTGTTACAAACCAATGTGCGTCAGAATTCATAGCGCAGTGCAAGTAAGTGTTGCAATCTCGGTGTCGCCACAAGACACTATAGTGAGCATTAACATAAACAGTTTGTCTATGAGCGGTTTTCTCTTTCAGTTCAACTACTGTCAAGGTGAAGCAACAGTTTGAAAATAATTTTGCAGGACATGTAAAGCGCGGCCACATTAGACAAAATTTCTATGCACACTATCATGGTTGTAATATATATATTCAGTATGTATATATATATATATATACACACACACACACACACACACACACACACACACTGGACAAAATTATGAACACAACACTTTTGTTTTTGCACCTATTTTTCATGAGCTGAACTCAAAGTTCTAAGCCTTTTTCTATGTGCACAAAAGGCCTATTTCTCTCAGATATTGTTTACAAATCTGTCTAAATCTGTGTTAGTGAGCACTTCTCCTTTGCCGAGATAATCCATCCACCTCACAGGTGTGGCATATCAAGATGCTGATTAGACAGCATGATTATTGCACAGGTGTGCCTTAGGCTGGCCACAATTTTACTGTATTGGGGGGTCCGCTGCATTTTCCTCACGCAGTGCAACACATCTCCTTCACATAGAGTTGATCAGGTTGTTGATTGTGGCCTGTGGAATGGTGGTTCACTCCTCTTCGATGGCTGTGTGAAGTTGCTGGATATTGGCAGGAACTGGAACACACTGTCGTATACGCCGATCCAGAACATCCCAAACATGCTCAATGGGTGACATTTCCGGTGAGTATGCTGGCCATGCAAGAACTGGGATGTTTTCAATTTCCAGGAATTGTGTACAGATCCTTGCAACATGGGGCCGTGCATTAACATGCTGCAACATGAGGTGATGGTCGTGGATGAATGGCACAACAATGGGCCTCAGGATCTCGTCACAGTATCTCTGTGCGTTTAAAATGCCATCAATAAAATGCACCTGTGTTCGTTGTCCATATCATACGTCTGCCCATACCATAACCCCACCGCCACCATGGGCCACTCGATCCACAACGTTGACATCAGCAAACTGCTCTCCCACACAACGCCATACACACTGTCTGCCATCTGCCCTGTACAGTGAAAACCGGGATTCATCCATGAAGAGAACACCTCTCCAAAGTGCCAGACGCCACTGAATGTAAGCATTTGCCCACTCAAGTTGGTTACGACGATGAACTGCAGTCAGGTCGAGACCCCGATGAGGATGATGAGCATGCAGATGAGCTTCCCTGAGACGGTTTCTGACAGTTTGTGCAGAAATTCTTTGGTTATGCAAACCGACTGTTGCAGCAGCTGTCTGCGTGGCTGGTCTCAGACGATCTTGGAGGTGAAGATGCTGGATGTGGAGGTCCTGGGCTGGTGTGGTTACATTTGCTCTGCGGCTGTGAGGCCGGTTGGATGTACTGCCAAATTCTCTGAAACGCCTTTGGAGACAGTTTATGGTAGAGAAATTAACATTCAATTTACGGCCAACGGCTCTGGTGGACATTCCTGCAGTCAGCATGCCAATTGCATGCTCCCTCAAAACTTGCAACATCTGTGGCATTGTGCTGTGTGACAAAACTGCACATTTAAGAGTGACCTTTTATTGTGGCCAGCCTAAGGCACACCTGTGCAATAATCATGCTGTCTAATCAGCATCTTGATATGCCACACCTGAGAGGCGGATGGATTATCTCGGCAAAGCAGAAGTTCTCACTAACACAGATTTAGACAGATTTGTGAACAATATCTGAGAGAAATAGGCCTTTTGTGCACATAGAAAAAGGCTTAGATCTTTGAGTTCAGCTCATGAAAAATGGGGGCAAAAACAAAAGTGTTGTGTTCATAAATTTGTCCTGTGTGTGTGTGTGTGTGTATATATATAATATATATATATATAGTGCTGGGCAAAAATGTAAATTTTTAATCACGATTAATCACATGATTGTGTGCTATTAATCACAATTAATTGCATTGTTATGCACAAAACTATTAATACATTCAAAAGTAGTGTATTGTGCACTTTTTTTCATTTAAAAGTACTGCTATATGAACAAAAGTGCAATAATATTTGGTTTGCAAACACTTTAAACAAATAAGGTGCTTTTTTACAGCAGTATTCCTTTTACATAGTAGCAATTAAAATATTTATTGTAAATCTCAACTTATAACAAAAATGTAATTAAATTAAATATAAAACAAGCTATTTGTCACTGCCAGGATATTAACGTTTTTATAGAAAATATTTTATAGTTTGTTATAGAAAAACAAGTTATGCTCAGAGTCCAGAGCCTCGATCATAACATTATAACAGGCACCTTCCGAGTAGGCCTAGAGATCTACACTATTGCGGGACCCAATGCAGCAGAGTGCAGCACGGGACAACACTTGTGTAGAAACTTGTGTGTGCGGGATGCAGGAGAATAATTAGGGTCTGCTCACACTAGGCAATTTTAACCATGCCGGAGCGCGTTTGACCCCCAAAGCCTGGTTCGTTTGACTAGTGTGATCGCTCCGTGTGCTTCATTTAGCGTTCCTTGGCTCAGTTGGAAGAGGTGGGCCAGAGCGTGGTTCAGTTATATATAGATCAGTGAGTGTGAGCGCTAACCGCGCCAGAGCGCAGATCTTCTGAGAGATTTCTGAGAGGCAAAAGCGATAGATCAGTAAAACTATATATTGTGAGAGGGCCGTGCGCCAGCGCGTCCCATATGACTCAAAATAATAAACCACAAAGTTAACAAAATGATGCACTCCACTGTGTAAGCAAGAGCGCTTCTCTGGTGTCTTCATGTGCTATCAGAAACTTCCAATTTACCACTTATGAAGTCGTGATTACAAGCTCGTTGCATTCTTTTCTGTTAAAAATAACAGTGGACAGTGGTTTGTGAATGTTGATGCTTAGCCTAAATAATTTGATCGGGCGCATCCCTTCCTGTGACCCATGGTTTGTCTGTATGTGTATTCAGAGCCAGTGAGCAACGGACTTTCATAATAATCAGTTAACGCGATATTAACGCAGTAACTTGCCCAGCCCTAATATATATATATATATATATATATATATATATATATACATACATATATATATATATATATATATATATATAAATAACATATAACACGTAATACATCTAATTGTAAAAGTATGTAATCACTTTACTTTAATTCAGCTAAGAAGCCGCTTCTATTGGTCTTCTATTGGTCACATGACTTCAATGATATGAATTCCCAAGGCAGAGTTCACCAAACTTGAAAAATTAGCTTGCATTTCTTTTCTTTTGCATTCACATCATGCGTATGAATGGAAATCAATGTAGAAAGTGTAGCGTGACCAGCCCTTTAAACAAAACAACGCACCTGGCCAACCATTCGCTAGTTTCTATTGCAAATTTGCCACAATTTCATGCTTTTAGCACCATTTTATTTATAAAGTGAAACAGCAGTATTATTTTACAATTTGTTTTGAGCAGTAACCATCCAATTATTTTGTGATGCTGGAGAAGATTCCATTGAATTTATTTTGATTCATACGATCTTGATTTTATTCACTTTTAATTTTATTTGCCCAATTTTGTGATTCAGATTCAGTTCGATTTACAAGATCTTGATTCACATGTAATTTTATTACGAAACATTTGGGAATATTTAAATTATAATTGGGCTATACTGGTCATGCTGTATGTTTCTGATTCACTAAAAATCAAATATTTCAGTTATAATGTTGGGCAATTTTGGTGCATAATATAGGGATTTTCATTTAAAAAATGCCTCATAAAGGCCCCGCTATACTTCAAACGAAGTTCGTTTTCATTCTTCGTTTGGGGGCAAAAAGAAGTTAGAAAAGGCTGAGTGATGGTATACTGTTTCCGAACTTTCCAACACCCCCGCACTGCGGGAGGCGGGGTGTAGATTAATGTAAACGTGTCGCGATGTTCGCGTGTATGCCCTAAACACAACAACGATGAAATGAAGAGGCGATCTAGGTGTGAGACGGGCCCTGATGGTCGGAATATTATAGACAAAAGAATAATGATTAGCAGCAGTTCAGAGTCAAGTATCATGTTTGCAATACAAAATAACCATACCATTTCCCAAATCCCAAGGAGACATTATATATTGGCCTGCGTTACCTTCAGCACTTCCATGGGCACCTGGGTGGCACTGGGCAGGCTGGCGGGGACGCTGACGTTGATGGCAGGGCTCTGGGTGATGGAGGGCTGTGGGTACGCTGAGCTCTGCCGTCTCTGCTGCTCTCGTCGCTCCTGCTCTTGGAGCTGCTCGCGCATCAGCTGCTGGCGGAGCAGGATACGAGAGGTCATGGCCGACGAACCCAGCGGGGGCTTAGAGGAGCCATGCTGCTGCTCAGATGGATTACTGCAGTCAGACAGAGACATGGAGAAAGAGAGAGAGTTTACTCAGGGAAGAAAGTGAGGCTCTGTAGAGGGACAGTGTTTGGTACACTTGGTGTTGGATAATTGAATTATTTTGAGATCCTGGTAGTGGTTCATTAGGAAGCATAATGAGTTTGACCACAGGGATAGAGTTGGGAACCTATAGAAGCTACTGGGACAAACTGACAGGAAAGCTAAGTTAAGACAAGCATCACTACTCTACAGTTTTGGACAATTTGAACAAATCCCTAAGTATTAAACTTCAGTGCATAACTTATCCCACAAATGTTTGAGGACAGGTGTGCTGTTACTCTTCTTAATGATTGGAATTTTTACCTATTAGACAATATTATAAGTGAAGAAAATCCCAAAGACTTACTGTACACTGAAAATGGCCAGTAATCAATCACCTAGCAAACCCTTTACGCCACCATTTTAGCAACCACACAGCAACAAAATAATAATATAACACATCAGCAATCACATAGCAATGTTATACCATTGTAAAAAAAAAAAAAAAAAACATACTTTTAAAAAGAGTACTTATTGTAATGTTTTCGGACATTCAATTGAATGAAAATGTATTATAGTGTACTAAATTAATATTAAATGCAGTTAGTTGAACTTGATCTACTTAAGTACATCTTTATATGAAATTTCATAATTACATTTATTGTATTTTTGATGTACTGCTGAATGTACTGACAAGCATATGTTGGTAAATGTATTTTAAAGGAGTCATATGATGCGATTTCTATTTTTCCTTTCTCTTTGGAGTGTTACAAGCTCTTGGTGAATAAAGAAGATCTGTAAAGTTGCAAAGACTAAAGTCTCAAATCCAAAGAGATATTCTTTATAAAAGTTAAGACTTGTCCACGGCCTCCTAAAACGCCTTGTTTAAACACACCCCCACATGTCTACGTTACTGTGTGGGAAGATTTGCATAACACCGCCCAAATGTTCACGCAAAGAAAGAAGCCATAACTTTTATTCTCGCTGTATTATTGTTGTTGTCACTGCTGTCATGTTGTGGATATGCTGTGTGTTTCATTGTGAAAGCGAAACTACTTTGTTTGGCCTTCCAAAAGAGGATGATATCAGTAATTATGTCCTCACCAGATGCAACAAATGCCTCTTTTGTAATGGGTTTTACTGTATTTGTTTTGCCGTGCTGGGAAACGCATCACTCTTTCTCATTATTTGACTTAGTGGGAGCATATACAGGCTAAACAAGAGTGGTGCGAGAATTGAGCCTTGTGGGACTCCACATTTCATGGATGTCCACTTAGTCTTATGCTCTCACATAATAACCTCTCCCTTCTAAGTATGACCTGAACCATTTGATTACCATCTCAGAAAGCCCGACCCAGTTTTCCAGACTCTCTAGTAGTATGTTATGATCAACCGTGTCAAGCGCAGCACTGAGATCTAGTAGTACCAGCACTGATATTTTGCCAGAATCAGAATTTAAGCAAATTTAATTTATTATCTTTATGAGTGCTGTCTCTGTGCTCTGGTGTGGTCGGAAACCAACCGATAATTGCACTATGCCATAATCACGATTTCTATTTTATTTCAATTAATCATTTAGCCCTAGGTGTATGGCAAACTAATGGTTCTGGGTCAGGATAGATGTCTAATGAACTATGGAATATAATGCTGACATTTTCCAGCTCTTTTTGGAAACTGGAAAATTTTCTGTCAAGACACATTTTCAATGTTTTGTTCATTGAATGATCAACATCAATTTACACATTGATGTCCCTCACAGCTTCGATTTCATTTGAGTCAAATTACATATGGCGTGCACCCTGACAGGTCTATAAAATGTTTACACAATCAAACTTATGAAACAGTTACAAAAATTGGGAAAGAAAAAAAGAAGAAAGGAGAGAAAGATGAAATGCAGGAACATTGAATCTGGGTAAGCGATGTGTAACGTGTGTTTGATGCATCATAGTTCCTCAGTTTAAAAACTGATCATGGCTCGTCTGGCACGAATGAATCATGACTACTGAATCAAAGCATTCAATGAGTGATTCACACAGGACTAAAACCACTTCACAGCACTTGTAACACCCTTAACTGATGGGGCTTTAATATTCAGTAACTGTATCTGTTTCTTTGAAAATTATAAAAGTGCCCGTTTGCTTTGCTAAGCCAAATTAATGAAACATACAGTACATTAACCAATCAATTATTATGTTACTAAAGTTTAAAATTATCAAACAAATGTATGCAATCTCTTCAACAAAACGTTTACACTGTGGCCTACCGCTTATATTAAGTGTGACAAATAACATGGACATGATTTGTCTGTGATTTGTCACCAATTTTCAAACCCTTTTAGTTTTTGTGCACATAAATGGTCAGTGTAACAGTAATAATAGTTTTTCAATGAATATGTGGTGGAAAAACTTTGCAGTCCACTGCATATAAATAATTGGTAACACTAGTTGCTTGTTATCCTGCATATTACTAGCATATAGGCTGAATATTCGGTTTCAACCCAACTTTGGGTCAAATAATGGATTAACCCAACTTTGGGGTTAAAAATTTAATTAAAAAATTTAAACCAACGGTTGGGTTAGCCCATATTAGACCCAAAGTTGGGTTGAAACAACCCAGTATTTTTTATAGTATATTAATGCCTTATTTTGCATGACCATATATTAGATCCCCACAATCCAACCCTATAACTAAACTTAAAAAATACCTTACTAACTATTAATAAGCAGCAAATTAGAAGATTACTGAAGCAAACGTCATAGTTAATAGTTAATTTATAGCAACAATTTGACCTTAAAATAAAGTATGACAGAATTATTTTGTATTCATGTGATTTAGTAGGCTAATATTATACACCTCTGATGAACAGCATATTTACTGGCTTTTGTGCTCACTAACAAAAATTTCCCTCCAAAACTGTTGATTGATATAATATGAGGTGGAAGTTAAAACTCCAAAGTTTTGATAGCAAATGCAGTTTCATTGGGGAATTCAAGAGTTTTGCAAAAAATGTCTCGGTTACGTATGGTAACCCTCAAACTGAGACGTCACGTCGGATGACCGAAGAATTAGGATCTTGCTTAGAGAGACCAATCCACTTCGAGTCTAAACTAAATAAGCCAATGCACACTGGCATGCGATTATTGCATCCAGCTGTCTCTGATCACAGCGTGAGTAAAAGTAGGCAGCTGGTGCAGTGCATATTCCGGTTTTTGCTGAGGAGTCGAGCCAGTGACCCGGCCACTCAGCAGTGGTACAGAAGCTATGGCGGCAGGACGTGACGTCTCTGTTCCCTCCTTCAGGGAACAAGGGTTACCATACGTAACTGAGATGTTCCCTTTCAGTTGGTAACTCTCGACGTCATGTTGGATGACCGACGAATTGGGATCCCTACCAAAAGGCCATAGCTACTGCCCCTTCCAGTGTCCTGTGGAACGCTTCTGCGCCCCTACTTTTTGGCGTAGGCCAGGGCTTACCACAAGAAGACCAGCTACTGCTGCTATGGCACTACCCACTCAGTAAGACTGGGTAACACTGGGAAAATGTACCCGTACCACTTCCCGAAGGAGGTTTCGGAAGCACTTACACATATGAACATCCATTTAGGCGCATATTGAAGATTAAAGGTGACTGTAACCCTCTTGGAAAAACTGCAGAAAGTCTGCTGGGGAAACTTGGGCTCTGAGGCTATACCGTGGACATATATGGGATCCACTTAGGTCTCTGTATATGGAACCCAGCCCTCTACCAATTCTCACGGATTCATTGAGTGAGGGTCTGGCGCCGGACCCTCTGCCACGTCTGGCTGCCAAGGGGATGGAGGAGCTCGACAGGGTCTACGATATGGACTCTTTGGAGCGGTTTTAGCAAGCCGAACAGAAGCCAGGGCCTCTCAGTGCTTCTACCCATTTGAGGTGAGAACACAGGAGGATACCGGCTCCACACGAAGGCTATAGAATCTAGTGAACGTGTTGGGGGTTTGTAGATAGCTCTACAGATATCTGCCAGCGAAGCAGCATGAGCCAGCGCCCAGGATGATTACTCCCGAAGGGAGTAGTGGGAGCCTTGGGCACATAGCCAGGCCGGGGCCTCAGGATTACCTAGGAGTCAGCCAGCCCAAACTCTAGGCACGATTCGTTGACCGAAAATGCATCCAGGTCCCCTACCCTCTGTGTGAACTACAGCATGCCCAGAGACCCATTCTAGGGTCACTCTTGCCCCGAAGAAACGCAAGGTCTGACCACAGGGTGAAGGTTTGGTGGCAGTCCGTGGTGACTTGGACCCAGTGAGTGCCGCATTGCCATGTCCACCTCGGGATTTGGCCATGGAGCCAGTGCTGAAGCGGTCTCATATCAAGCAGCCCCAATGGCGTGACTGCCGCTGCAGCTGCCATATGCCCCAAGAGCCTCTGAAATTGTTTCAGTTGGACCGCCATCCTGCTTTTGAACGTATTCAAGCAGTTCAACACTGACTGAGCATGTTCCTGTGTGAGACGTGCAACTCCATACAGAGAATCCTCTGCATTGGGGAGAGTTTGCTCTTTTCCCAGTTGACACAAAGGCCCAACAGGCTGAGGTACCGGAGCACAAAGTCCCTGTCTTCGCACAACTGATCATAAGACTGAGCCAGTATGAGCCAGACGTCGAGGTAGTTGAGAATGCGAATGCCCTGTTCTCTCAGGGGAACAAGGGTTGCCTCCACCTCTTTCGTGAAGAGACGGGGTGACAGGGGCAGCCTGAAGGGCAGGACCTTGTACTGATATGCCCGTCCTTCGAATGCATACCACAGGAATGGCCTGTGGTGTCCGGAAGGATCGACACATGGAAGTACGTGTCCTTCAGGTCAACTGCTGCAAACCAGTCTTGGGGACAGATGCACCTGAAGATGTGCTTCTGTGTGAGCATCTTGAATGAGAGCTTGTGAAGGGCCTGGTTCAAGACACTTAGATCCATGATTGGTCTCAACCTACTGCCTTTTTTGGGCACAATGAAATAAGGGCTGTAAAACCCCATCCTCATATCGGCTGGAGGGACTGGCTCTATCGCATCCTTCACCTGTAGGACTGCGATCTCTGCACGCAAGACGGGGCACCTGCTGCCTTCACTAAAGTAAAGAAACCATAGAAGTGGCACCAACGGAACCACCGACACCCCCTCGGTGGGACAGGGATAGGGAACGCAGGGACCCAGCCCAGGCGTTTCGTTGCCGGTCCGAAGCGGCGTCAGCATGTGTGCAACATTCACCTGCGTTTGGACAGAGGATCCGTGAGTAGTACGTTTGTAGTACGTTTTGCCATGCCAGGTGGCAGCGGTATTTGGACACAATTGCATCGCAACCGACCGCTCCACCGGAGAGACTTCCGTATACCCCCACGCTGTCCTTCCATCAAGGGTGGTGAGGGAGGACGAACCACTGGGGCAGATTCTGGCAGTGAAAGGTGCCGTTCATGACCCAGTGAGCTCATTATGCCCCTCTGGGAATAAAGGCACCGGAGTGGGGCCCTGAGAACCACTCCGAGAAATCAATCGTCCAGCCTCGAGGGTTCGGGACACGGTGGTTTCCACTTGAACCCGATGCTCTCGGTGGCCCAGGAAAGCATAGCCATCATTTCCAGATCCGAATCCGGCACCGCTGGCCACCCAGATCATCCTCTCCAGAAAAGTCTGGCTCACCCTCCGATGCAGCGATCGACAACCGATCGTGGGAGGGGAACACCAAAAGATACAAGTGGTACCCCCTGGGAGGGTCCAACCTGTTTTCTTGGCGGCTCCAGTTGATGCGAAGTGCCGGTGGAAGAAGAAGCCCGCAGAGGTTGGTTCCTCGGAGGGGAATTCCTCACCGTCACTGTAAGACCAGGGGAACCCTAGATCTGGGCAGCGGCACGGGCACCCCGCCCCTTTGCAGGAAAAAACCACCACCACTGAAGCGCCGTACCACCAGCCCGAGGGCTTCCTAAGAGCATGCTTGTACTTGAACTCGTTATTTCACTTGAAGCAGAAGATCAGGAGCAGAACGATGAGACCCCTCGGCTCTGAATTGAAAAGCTGAATATGCGCTGCACCAGCTGCCTACTTATAATCACGCTGTGATCAGCGACAGCTGGATGCAATAATCACATGCCAATGTGCATTGGCTCGTTTAGTTTACACTTGAAGTGGATTGTTCTCTCTAAGCGAGATCCCATGACCAACGTGACGTCGAGAGTGACCTACTGAAAGGGGAAATGCAAAGTTTGTCAAGAAAATACATAACATTTGCAAGATGAAAAACTTTTGTGGGAGAACAAGGAAACATAAAGATTCTAAGAAGAAGACTAAAGTTTTGTGAGCAACGGCAAAGTTTCATGAGGAATTAAAAACTTTTATGGTAGAATGCAAAGTTTGTCTGGGATATTTGTGAAGGAGTGCAAAAGTTTTAAGAGTGAACGCAAAAAGTTTATTGAGGAAATGGAAACGTTTTGCGAGTGAAAGCAAAGATGGTTGGATGACAACATTTTTGTGACAATACAGAATTGCAACATTTTAGCCAGAACTCTAATTTCGTGAGCAAGTTTGTCAGGGAACACAAAACATTTGCAGGACTCGCAAAAGTTTTGCGAGTAAATGCAAAGTTTCTTGGGCGAACATAAAAGTTTTGTGATCAAATGCGAAGTATCTTAGGGGAACGCTGAAGTTTTGCGTGCAAATGCAAACTTTCTGAGGGAATGCAAAAGTATTGTGAATGAACACAAAGTTTCTTAGAACAAAAAACTTTTGCAAGAGCACAATTTTTTTTTAAGCAAATGCAACATTTCTAGGGGAAATATAAGATTTTTATAAGAAAATGCAAAGTTTGTCAGAGGAACCATTTGTGAAAGAGAGCAAACTTTTTGCAGGAGAACATAAAAGTGTTGCAAGGAAATGCAAAGATTCTAGGGAGAAGACTAAAGTTTTGTGAGCAACTGCAAAGTTTCACTGGGAATTCAAAATTTTTGTCAAATGCAAACTTCATAATGGAATCCAAAAGTTTTGCAAGTGAAAGCAAAGTTTGTCGGGAAAACACAAAACTTTTGCAAAAATACAACATTTTGCAGGCAAATGCAATATTTTTTAGCAGGAACTCTAAAGTTTTAAGAGCAAATGCATTTTCACGGGGGAATTCAAGTGTTTTATGCTGAATGTTTCATTTCATCCAAGTGAAATTAGCAAGGAGTTAGACTGAATTTACATTTCTTTTTAAAAGCGGAGCCAGGCGCCGAGTCGACGCAGCGAATATAACCAAGCATTACGAAACAGGAATGTGACAAATGCGGCAAATGTGAACGGCTTGTCCGTGACGCTGGATTCGCACCACGTGGGGTTAGAGAGGAGCGAGTATGAGAAGCATTCAGAGACATAGGCTGTGTGTGCGGTCTTCTGAATTGGGTATAGCGAACATGCAGAAGGGATGCTCTTGATATACATTGTGACGCAGCTCTTGCAAATTACCTTTTTTGTTCGTTGTCTGTCGTTTCGAAGCTTAAGATACATAGCGTTTTTCTTTAGTTTAAATTTGCATAACTATTGATCTGACCCTGTAGACGCTATAATCCCACTCTGTCTCTCTCCCGCTTTCCGGGTTTTTTTTTTTTTTTATGGTGGGCGTTTACGCAGTTGGCTAGAGCAGAGCTGATTGGGGAGAACAGAGGTGCGCTCACTCTTTTGGTTAGTAAGACTGCCACTCAAGGCTGGCAGTCATGCATATGCTCTGGAACAGCGTAATATCGCGTCCACATCGCAGGCTTTTGCAATTAGCAAATCGCAATGTCTCAAATTGCGATTTCGATTCGATTTCAATTAATTGCACAGCCCTACTAGGGATGCACCGAAATAAAAATTCTGAACCGAAACCGAAAATTTTGGATGTAATTGCCCGAAAACTGAAACCAAAAATGCTTTTTAATAATTATTTATTATTTTATTAAATAATATAAAATTATTACGACTTTTTATATTAACATTTCAATGATACTGAATTTAGAAAATACAAGCTAATGAAATAACCATGCTTTTACTGAAAGTAACAACAGAATTGGACAGAAAATATATTCAGTATCAATATATTATTTGTAATGATCAGATTTAACAGTTGTTGTTGTTTTTTTTATTAATTTTACAAAAATAATGTATAGTCCTACAGTTACTATTATCACAGCATCTGAGCACAGTATAGCAGGCAGCAGATCAGTGAACTAGAGGATAGCATCATTTTACCAGCGTTGTCCAGAACAACTGTGATACACCATGTTACAGTACAGCTATTGCTTACAGGAACAAGTATACTACATAGAAATTTCCTGTCAAAACATTATTTGAGTGGACTTTGCTTTTTCAGTGAGCATGAGCGGTACATGAGTGGAGCAGTGATTTTTTTTCTCTTTTGGCCAAAAAACGAAAATGCAGTTTTGGGCGGCTGAAATTCTGGCGCATCCCTAATGAAAACCACACTATGTTCATGTCTCTTTAACCAAGAGCTTATAAACTAAACGCCAGCACTACATCTACACAACAGTTCTTATCATGACAAGCAAATGGGCACTCCAAGCACATTTTCTGCTGTCATTATAAAAAGAATGTGTGTGTGTTTGCAATGCTCGGGGTAATTTTCCATTTTGGTGTGTGTGCGGCATGAGTAGATGTGTGTATGTGTGTGTCAGGAAAAACAATGAGTACACAGTCCTTTGTGGCCACACCCCCAGACCCGGACACTGCAGTAGCCAATCAGAGAGCTGCGTCAGAAGGAGACTGACCTCCTCCACTCACCTCAGAGCACTGCCATGTACTGTTAGAGCACTACATACTGCTCATTCAAGACCATTCCCATGATTGCATATGAAAACAATACATGTCAAAAAAGGAGATTTAAGTACTGCAGCAAAAACATTGCATTCAGGGAAAGTCAAGAAATGATGTTCTCAACTCCTGAATACTCAATGACAAAAGCAAAACTAATGCTAATATATATTAAATCACCATCAAGGGACCCTCACACTGATTCTGTCCTTAAGTTACAAGATATTTATAGTCACGGAAAGACTTTTCTATCTATAACGCACCCAAACAAACACGCCGTCCCTCCCAAATACACTCAAACTCAACACACACAACACAGCGTCACTCCTCCACAGGTACTCACAAGCGGCTGCAGGGAAAAGCACAGGGTCTTTGCACATGGACGCCCAGAGCCTCCATCTTTATTTGGTGTGCTGAAGGTGCACTGTGCGCCCTTGGACAGCTCTGAGAGTCACGCTGCTCCGGCAGCGCTGCATGGAAGCGTGTCAAAACGGGAGGCACCAGCAGCCAATCCGTACACAGAGGACATGCGGGGAGAAACGCGCACACACACACGTCACGCACGAGCCCACAGCACACCGCTGCACATGTGAGGAATGACGCACAGGAGAGAAAATCTCATGAAAACTGTCAAGACTATGTCCAGACCAGTAGGACATTGCATTTTTGTGTACATTTTTCTCCAAATTATCATTACCATAATGGAAAAATATATTTTAATGCAACAAATATTTTAGATGTATTATATTTAGGGCTGTCAAATGATTAATCACGATTAATCACATCCAAAATAAAAGTTTTGTTTACATAATATATGTATGTGTACAGGGTATATTTATTATGTATATATAAATACACACACATCAATTATATATTTAGAAAATATTTACATGTATATACATTTATATATTTATATTCTTATATTTTATATTATATATAAATATATTTAATATATAAACATAACATATTCTTCTTAAATATATACATGCATGTGTGTGTATTTATATATACATAATAAATATACACAGTATACACACATATATTATGTAAACAAAACTTTTATTTTGGATGTGATTAATCGTGATTAATCATTTGACAGCCCTAATTATATTTTATTAAATGAATATGATTTAAATGATAAAACATGCATCCATCGTGGTAGTGTTTGTTTTATTTACTTTTGTAATTTTATTTTTAATTGAAGTCTTTAATTATGATATAAATAATTGTATCACGATATATTCTACTGTAATTTGTTAATATTACTGTAATACAGTCTTTTAAATGAAAAAAAATGTATACATTTGGTAAATTAGTAAATAGGACATAATAAGACGATTTTGACACTAAGTCTTTATATTAACTAATAACATTATGACATTGTCAGACGGCTAACAAAGCAATGTTTATACACAAGACAGTGTAGTGGTTATGCAGTTTCTGAGGTGTTCTTTGAGAACACATACACTAGAGGGCGCTTTCTCTGTCACGCTTCACCTTCACAGTCACCTTCTGTGAGAGACGCCGGTCATTACAGGTGGAGGAGGAGGAGGGGGAGGAGGAGCGGGACAGGTGCAGCTGCCAACTCTCTGCAAACTCACACACGCTCTCACTCTCTCTCTATCTGTCTCTCCTGGCAAACAGCGTTGTGTTAATTATAACAAAGCATGTTAGAGAGCACACTTTCCTTTCACACCTCGACAGGCCTCCACACACACACATACACAGAGTGTAAAGATGTGAACAAGATTTTGGATTCAGAATGCAATACTAGCACACTGCTTACTGCATACTTAGGAGTTTACTCTGAAATGGCTTAAAGTGGTAAAACACCCTTTAAAAGCTCAACAAAGCATCATTGTTGAAAGTAGATTCAAAATGTCTAATAGAAGAATTTAAAGTACAGGGAAATATACGTTTTCCAAAAGGCAGATACATTTTTCCTAATTTTCACTTATATGCACAATAAACATCGGACACCACCAGGGGCGCACTGGCCATACAGGGCATTTTCCTTTTGGGTGATGAAGTATCTTGCTCTGTCTATTTAAATACTGCTTCAACCCTGGAAATATGAGGAAATATTACGAAGTCTATAAACAGGACATTAACAGAGGCTAGAGACGGGACATGAGAACAGTCGCAAAAAAAAGGAAATACTGCAAAGGCTGAGCAAGCTCACTGTTTGTGATGCTCGAAATTTAGAAGAAAATTCTACACATTGAATTTGGGGTAGCCAAGGAAAAGCTATACTGCATATGTAATGCTGTTGTTTTTAAAACAATGACAAAAAAGTCAGTTCTATTCTATTCTACTCTATTCTATTCTTAACACTTTCATCCACTTATATGAATAGAATAGAATAGAATAGAATAGAATAGAATAGAATAGAACAGCCATGTGGGGACATTTTTTAGTGATGATTCTAATGGTAGTGTTGTAAAGTTCATTTTGGCAACAAAAAATAATGTTTTAATTTTTCAGTAATAAATAAATAATTTACATCAGGCTGTACTAAAAAACTAAAAAATACGAATAAAACGTAATAAAAACAATGCACGCAGTAAAAAAAAACTAATAAAAAAAATGTGGAACAAACTTGATGTAAGCATGAAAACATAAAATATGAAAATAAAATCTAATTCAAAATATTAACAAAAACGACACTAGTACATCAGTGATACTGAAATAACACGGTATGTTAGCAGTAAACTAGAATGCTATTCCAAACAGAGGCTTTGTTTCAGAAGCACTACGAATCAAAAATGACTAAAATGAATCTTTTCCAAACGGATGCAGTTTCTGTAAAAAATAGAAATGCTTTGCTGTATGTTAACAAGTGAAGGAACATTAAAGAGGAAGAAGCTGTTTTCAGTCGTGTATACAGTCTGTTGTCAGCCGTCACAGCTGACATATAGTGGGGCTCTTTGTTGTAATATTTCCAGGATGGGTGGGGCGCACATCATTCAATTTGTTGCCTCCCATTTCTATAATTAAGTTTTCTTCATTCTCTCCTCACTTGTTTGCTGGGCTTGAACTCTGTTCAGTTCAGACTCTACTGAGGCCTAGACAACACACGAGCTTAGAAAACATGCAACAACTAACTCAACTGTGCTACTGGACAGTGCTAGAATAGACTTTAGATCTCATTTTCATCCTCACAATCACACTGTGTCAAATGCAAGAGTGCTATGTCAAGGTCCTAAATCGACCTAACTTGAAATTTACAGAGAGATGAATTTTCAATACTGGGACTATACAGTAGGTCAGTCTAAAGTGAAATATTTTTATTATCAATAGGTTCAACTAGTCCAGGCCTAAGCTGGAATAATTAATGGATCAGTGCAATAATCTCAAATGGATGCAAAGCTTCAGCACATTTACAAAGGTATACAAAGAGCATGAAATTCAAATGCACTGTAAGAGCAAGTTTAGCTTTCAGCATCTCTAATGGAAACAGACACAATATTTGTTTCGAAGTACATATAAACATTTCTTTGTTACGCTAATCTGTAAATCTCAGCTCTGAAGTCTATAAATGAACAGACTGAAGACCTACCTCTGGGCTTGTGTGATTTACCGTGGCTCTTCTTTACTCCGCTCTTCTGTTCACACTGCATTTATGCTCCGAGTCTAATGACACTAACGTGACTCAATCGACTCTTCTCTGTATTTGTCTTCACTCACTCAACACTCAACTTTTATCAGCTCTGCTGGAAACACTGACACACTCACACTTCACAGAATGAGGTGACGAGGAGGAAACATTTTGGGTGAACGCAGCTCTCCAGAGATTGTATCTGATTTACAGCAGCTCTCTGCGATGATACACTGATTTGTCATCAATTGTTTTAAACTTCTGCTACTGAGAGTTTTAAAACGTTATGATAATCATTTATTTTTGTAATTGTTTACTTAAATAACCATCACAAAATAAATAAATGTATGATTACAAAGCAATTCTGTTTAAGTGTTGCAAAATTTCTCCCATTACATTGATTATGAAATGAAGCAGGGCCTGAACTGCTCAATAACGGCGTTTTATCTTAAAGGGACAGTCCTCCCAAAAATGTAAACTCTGTCATCATTTACTCACCCTCACAGTGTGAGCGTTACACTAGGATTTGCCACTAAAAATAAACGTGTGTGAACTGTATCATGCGTTTAGATGCATTTGTGTTAAGAATAAAAGTCCTGACGTGTCCTTGAAAGTCTTAAACAATTCAGTTTATAAAATTTAAGGTCATGAAAAGTTTTAATATCTTGAATGGCGTAACAAATGTCTTAATTATCACTTTAGGAGGTCTTATATATGGGGATGGAAAACAGGAATAAAGAGACAGACTTATGTTATTATTTAACTTAATAATTAACAACGAAAGTAAATGATTTCATGAAATAAAAATGAGTGTTTCAAAGTAAAAACACAGCACTGTTGCAGGTTCTAGAGCAGTTAATAATCAACAAATATCACATATTTAAGCCAATAGATTGCTTATGATCTACGTACTGTTGATGAATCATGACAGCATCTAGTTTGTGGTGTTTTTATATATGTAATATGTTGTAGATGGCTTTAAAGTGAATATTTGATCTCCCTCATATTGTTAAATGAGCAGCCAGCAATAGAAAAGCATAGACATTTCAAAATAAGAGTCCCACTGTATTTCAAGCTTATTTATAACTCATAGTCCCTTATAGTCTCCTATTATGCATAAAGCGTTTTTTTTTTTTTTGTTTGTTTGTTTCTCTTTTGGCATTTTGGTTACACAATAAGTTTTAAGAGCAAAAATATTTAAAAACCTAGTGTACTTTTGTATTCTTCTAATAAATTATCCCTACACTGAGGATGTGAACGGCTCCACATATAAATTCTAGGTTATAATCATAGTAATTAGCATCACAATTTTACCTTAAATGCCTTTTTTATCTAACATAACATATATAAGCATCTTGATTATAAATGATGTGCCTACAGATCACAAAAAAACTTCAGAAACAAAGATTATACCTTCAGTGAAGCCTGCTTTACTTTCTCTATTGGCAAATAAGTTTCTGGCTTTAAGCATAAACCCAAACAAGTCTTAACATCTTCTGCACTTTGCTTTTTTGCAAGAACATTTATCATGTTTTAAGGATGTCTATATTTACTAGAAATACTGTATGCTGTAGACTTTAACTATTAGTCTGCTTCCTGTATTTTGTGGAATATGTTATGTTATGTGACTCAGTCTGCTCAGTGTGTTTTAAGCCATTTGTGCTTACTAAGGATTTAAAGCTACATGACCTTTCAAAAGTCTGGGGTTGTGAAGATTTTTTAAATGTTATAAATAAAAAGTATATGTAGCTAGTATAAATAAAGTCTGTTCTTCTCACCAAGGCTCAAATGCATTTATTTGCTTCAAAAAAAAAAAGTAAAAACAGTAAAATCGTGAAATACTCCATCATTAATTAACAAAAAATCCTACATAAATAAATCTAAAAATCTTTATTCCTGTGATCGAAGCTGTATTTTCAGCATCATTACTCCAGTCTTCAGTGTCACATGATCCTTCAGAAATCATTCTAATATGCTGCTTTACTGCTCAAGAAATATTTATTATGATCATCAATGTTGAAAAACGTTGAGCTGCTTCATAGTTTATGGAAATTCTTTGACGAATAGAAGTTGAAAAAGCATTTATTTTTGTAATAGAAATCTTATTATAAATGCCTTAATTGATCAAATTAATCCGTCTTTGGTGATTAAAATTAGTCATTTTTTCCAGGGAAAGTAGATCATAAATAAAACGTGCACACCAGAGGGAGGTTAATATGAATGCGTGTTTGAAGGTTCACGCCTGAATCTTTTTGGGAATTTTGGGAGGGTCAAAGAAAAACAAAAAACCAACTCTTGAAATCTGACTAAGGAGTTGCACTGATGACCACCTAAAAATACACTCCACCGTTCCGGTGTCTTGCGTCAAACTCCCAACCGCAGTGGCCTTGTAATCGACAACGCGCTGATAAAATCAAACCAGCTTGCACATCCTTATCTGTTATTATGCAACTAATCAACCGCTGAGAACAATCATCTCCCGTCTCTGCCCTCATAAGAGGAGAAGTATCTGCTGACCGCCTCACTGTAATCACATAACAATTTCATGAATGAAAACAGGAGTTTGAAGAAAAGAGAGGATTGTGAGGAGTGCTGGACTTCATCCAGTGAGCGAGTCGAGGATGTGAGGATGTTCTCGCTGATGGCCAGCATGGTACTTGACTGCAAACACCTGCTCCTGCCACTCAGATCAATATCAGGAGCGCAGAGCTACTGTACATCTGACATCTTGACCCCAGTCACAACTGCCAGCTGCTACAGGCTGCAATTCATACCAGCTCTTAAAACTCAACGGCATGTAGCGCTCAGCTTGGTAACTTCTGATGTATCCAAACGAATGACCTCAAAACCAATGAAAAATCACTTTTTTGCTTGATGATGCTCCATAATGCTGCATAAAGAATTACAGAAGTAATTTACATATTTACAAGTTTTACATATTCTGTTTACAACAAAAATGAGCAACAAAACAGTGAACTAGTTATGTATAGCTTAAACAATTAAATAAATAAAAACTATGGCTACATGATTTTGGGGGAAAATATTATTATTATTATTATTATTATTATTATTATTATTTATTTTTTTACTGATAAAAACCGTGATTGTGATTTAAAATGCAATTTTAAAAATATCTAGGTTTGCTGTGCTTGTCTGTGGGGTTGCACAATTTGGCCTTAAATGCTGTTATTATATATAAATATGGCCATAAAGGCTAAATAATAATAATAATAATAATAATAATAATAAAAATAATAACTATTATTATTATTATTATTATTATTAAAATAAATGAATTATAAAAATATTAATATTACTAAACAAAAATAAGAAATATAACAAAAGAAAATTATTACTAACTATATATTGTACTATACTACTAAATATTTTACATTATAACTATAACTTTATAAAACTAATATTCACATTATTCACTTACCCCTAGTGCTGGGCGGTTTGACCAAAAATGTATATCACGTTTTTTTCTAAATTATGCCGGTTTCCCAGTTTATGACGTTTTTTTTTTTTTTTTTTTTCATGCATAATCAGTTGTACAATGCATTTTCTGCTGGTTGATATTCCAAGACGTGCTTTTAGCCCGACAGCACTTGCATAAAATGGTTGTTTGGTCGACGTCGGTTTTTGGAAACCAAAAACCCTCCAAACAACAGACCAGGCTCCTCTTTTTGGCACAAGTTCTTCTGTGTCATGTTCTACTAGTTCTGCAGCATCCATCTTCCCTGTAACGCCTGCTTCACACATACTCCATCTGCAGTGCGTATGCAGTCCACAGCACGGACTCATTGTGCTTTCACACAGGACGGGTTTGCAGTCCGCTACTGATCCGCGGCTGTTTAGTCCACAAACACAACATTTGTTCATTGTTTTGATTTCATATCATGTAAAAAAACACATATATTTTTTTTTTTCAACATTGTGAGTCTTTTATCACAGAACAGTAACAATCTTTCATAGTTATAGACATTAGTTTAAACTCAATAAATATAAACAACCCATTATTCATGCATTTTACTTCTAGGTTTGTATAATAAGTTGCTCAAGCAAGCGGCAAAACATTTAAACACAATAATTAGCCTACTTTTCTTGTTAAAATATTTCAAATTAAAAACACCACAGACAGAAACAGTCTCGTGCCTTTGGCATTTAAATCTTTATCACAAGCAATCGCACGGTTCTTAATGAACTTTGTTTTTCTGCCTCCATAAAAGTGAATATATATATTATTTTCCTTGTTTATCTAAAAGTGCACTTTTTCTTGTTTTAAAACCTAGCCAAAAACCCATGTGTTGCGTGTGAAACAGCTTTAATTAGTATACATTTATTGTGAAATGACTGCATTTCCTTGTCAATCCATGTCCATTTTTCCCGCGAACAATGCGCTTTCACTTTAATTCAGCGCGTGCAGCACAGCAAAAATAGACTCGGTACATAAATGCTGCAGACGCACCGCTCTTGGAACGCACTGATGGACCGCAACCTCGTGCAGTATGAACGCTTACCCCCATGCTTCGTTTGTCTTCGGAACAAAATTTAAGATATTTTTGGCGTCAAGGTCCAGGAAAGTATGAAAAGTATCGTCTGAATAGTCCATCTGTCATCAGTGATTCAACCGTAACGTTATGAAGCGATGAGAATACTTTTTTACACAAAGAAAACAAAAATAACAACTTTTTCTTCTGCGGCTGACACAGAAGAGCTTACGCCGCTTGTGTTCAACTCAGATTCTCCAAAATGGAGCTACGCTGATTTGGAGAGACACAGAGGAGACAAATTGTTGAATGAAGTTATTTTTGTTTTCTTTGTGTACAAAAAGTATTCTGGTCACTTCATAATGTTACAGTTGAATCACTGATGACAGAAGGAGTTTTCTGACGATGCTTTTCATACTGTACTTTCCTGGACCTGGACAGTGTTATTTTTTTGGCAGTCTATGGGACAGTCTCAAGCCTTCTGGTTTTCATCCAAAATATCTTAAATTGTGGAACGACATGGGGGTAAGTGATTAATGACAAAATTTTCATTTTGGGGTGGAGTATCCCTTTAATTTCTTCATTTTCAAGTGTTAGACCATCAAGTGACTTATTTTGAAAGAAAATTGAAGGGAGCCCTTAAAGCTTCTCGTTTGTTGATAAGTGCTTCTCATTACAAGTATGGAAACATGGCTGACGTGTGATGCGTTCACAAATGCATGTTAATATGATCCAAACCCAGATGCAGCGATGAAGGTCATGTAGAGCAGCATTTTCTGCAGACAGAGACTGCAAACACTGGTGAATTATGAGCTGCTCGCGTGTAAATGAACACAGTGTTGCCCTTCACTCTGAAACACACAGCGCATTTATTTCTATCATGACAACTCTCGGATGATTTTAGCATGTTAATGGATATGACAACGTTATTGCTGCTCCAACGCAAGTACAGGAACTTGTTACTGCCAATACATACGCCAATACGGTGCTGTGAGTATTTAAGGCATTCTGCTGCTGCACAAGTAGAATATAAAACAACCCATAGCAGATCTATACAGGTGGAGCTGGGGAAGGTGGAGGGTTTCAGAGGAATGCTCTAGTAAATGCTAACCAGTCATTTAAATGTATAGCAGTAAGTATAAGTATATTTTGCTTCCTGTTGTGATCCAACACCCCCGTTATTACGCATAATATTTTGGCAACAAACCAAAATAGCCCCCAAAATTCACTCCCAGCATCTGAGGTATTATCCTGCGCTTCTAAATTTATGATGCTAATTTTCACCTCATGGCGGCCAGAGCCGTCTGCCTCATCTAAATTAAGATCTCACTGTCTGCCAGTGAAGCTGTCATGATGGGCAAAAAGATCACTTACCATTTGCATGCCTCAGTGAGTCTTTGCATTCGTTTGATGTAATTGTAACATTTCAGGAGAACAACTTGATCAACATTCAGAAAGCAAAGCTTCAGAAACTGTCAAAATTGCGACTGCATTTGCACATATATCAGAAAGATCACAAAAATCACATCAACTTACAGCTGAAACACTTGACATAGCATGAGGAGTGCACTGCAGTCACACAAGCATGAACATGCACATGATAAAACAATATAAAATCATATAAACATCCAACATATCTCATTTAGTTCATCAATTATATAGAAGCTGATCAAAAGAAGTTAACTGCAATCTCTGATCTGGTCAAACTTTCTCCTGGACAGTGAAAGAAGCATTAAAATAAACTGTTTGTCTGCTAAAACTCTCATTGTCTCAGTTATGAGTATAAATTCATCTGATTAATCATTCCATGCTGGTACAGCTTGAAATAAAATAAAATAAAATAAAATAAAATAAAATAAAATAAAATAAAATAAAAATTAAAGGGTTAAAAAAAGTTTAAACACAAAACATCAAGTAACAACTGTCACCTATACCTGCCCTTAATAATAATTACCAAGAGCCTATTTTTTATAAACTGACTTTTCACAAAATTTGTAAACTGAAAGGTTTTGTGTCAAAAGTATGAATGCACAAATGTTTGTTTTCTCTAGCAGTGTTTTCACAACTAAAAACCCTCTTAAATTAGACTAATTTATGATGACGTATAATAACAGTAGATTTAACCAAAAGATCCGACAAGCTGTCACGCGTTTTCATGTTAAAATTGATAATAACAAATAAATAAACTTCACAATTTATTACATTATTTGTTAGCTAAAACAAACACACATACTTTTATTTATGTATTTATTATTTAAATGCTTGTTGTCTTTTAAATAATTGCTGTTGTCACTCTTTGTCTTGTGTTTTAAAATGACTGTTTCAGTTTTGCTGCAGAACATGCACTGCTCTTGTCTCAGAAGTTCAGTGTATGTTTTTAATGGACTGGCTGGGCAACAATAGTGGAGATGTTCAATATGTTTTGATAAAAAAAAAAATAATAATAATAATCCCACTCTAAAATATTCCCCGGGATAAAAGTGCCTATAACTATCCTATAACTAAAAGGACTTGGCCTACAGATCTGCTTTATGTAATGTTTATGATGGTGTCGCCAAGTTCAACACACTTTTAAAAGAGTTTCAGGACTGAGGTCTTCATACAGACACAGGCTACTGTACATGAGTAAATATTTGATGATGATATTGTATCCTAAGGCGTTACACCCATATGCGCTGCACGCAACTTCTGCGCTTCTATTATAACACGCGACGCTGTCAACACCGCGAGCGGCCGCTGAACGCTCAGTCCGTCGCGTCGCGTCGCGTGGATGGACAGAGCGCCGCCGATTCTCATTACAAACACTCAACTAGCAGAATAACTAATAAAGCAATAAACAAATCCCAAACTCAGTTTTTTGGGGCATACCGCAATTTTCACAGCATGCAACAGAGAATCTGAGAGCTGTCACACTGACCTGTTTTTCAGCGGCTGGCTCTTCAGCTCGTAATACGTTTTAGGTTCCTCGTGAAATTCCTCTCCGACTTCAAAGTCGGCCACGATCCCCGATTCCGACTGCATTTTCAAAGCTGTCAACTTTCGTCAGCTCCCAGGTGGAAAATTATACGTCAGTTCAGAACCGCACTTTCAGACGCACACTCTAAGTGATGTCAAGCTGTCAGTCCTCCGCGAGCTCCAGTAGTGCGCTGGTTTCGTTTTGTAGTCCGTTAGGAGGGCTGTTCGACTGTGGCGAATGCAGCCAAGTGAAGCCAGGAACTACAAATCCCAGGAATGACGACAGCTTTGTGTCAGCGTCTTTTAATTGACTGGCACCGAAAAGGAGGCGTTACACTCACGGAAACATTTTGCAGTGAACAGTAACATTTTATTTGTTCAGTTATTATTAACATTTTTGAACATTTTTATTATTCACCGCGGATAATCGTTGTAATTTTATTTATTTATTTCTTCTTATTATTATTATTATTATTTTTTTTTTATAAACGGAGTTGTTGTATAATTTTACTATGTAATTTTGTACACAGTACAGTTTAATGTCCACGCGATGGCAGTATAATCAAATTAATTAAATAACATTATCACCTACTATTTGACTTGATATCTAAAATTACTAATATTAGAGGTTTCAGTTATTCTTCTGACAAAATTTGAAATAAGTAGATTCTAAATTGCATGATAGTTTAGTTTACAAACACTGTTTCAGTTGGTACAGAAAGTTAATTTCAGACAAACCACTGAAGAGAAAGTGCATGATAATTCTATATTCTATATATTTCAGGTCTTCTATAAGTCTCATTATTGTACCTGAATCAGAATTAATCCATTTATGCATGTCTTATGTGTATTTACTGTAACATGCACATAATTTGTAGCACAATAAAAAGTAAATGTCTTCCTCAAGTGGTAATATTTATTTTAATTTCATAAAAGTTTTACAGTAAGGATTACTGGTCTTGGCCTATTGCTATATGCTAGGTTCAGTTCTGTGTCCAACTATCAGAGTGGAAATGAAGTAATCAAGACAGATAATATCACAGGAAGGAGCCAAATTAAATAAAACATATATATATATATATATATATATATATATACATATACATATACATATATATCTATATATATATATACACACACACACACACACACACACACACACACACACACACACTAACACACACACATACTGGGCTTGTGAGTTGATGATGAGCTAATAATTAAATAAATCATAAAAATGTACAGCTAAAATATTCATTTAATTTAAAATATTAATACAATTTGTGCATTATAGGATCAGCCTGACCTCCAGTGACAATGATATTAAGGTGTGGACATTCATGCTTTTTTATTTCTTTCTAAAAATCATATGTTTTTGTACAATTCGCATCATCATAACACTTAATTGCGATTATGCAGTGGGTTTCCCTGTGCTTGTGTGATTTTAGCTTCTGGTTGGAATGAACACTGAGCTCGTCACTCAGTGCAGATGGTGTTTGTGTGTGTTGTGGGTGGAGAGTGATAGGGAAGGGGGATCCGGTGGGCACTGAGAAGATACAAATAAACCAGGCCCTTTGTTCAGATGTTTGGGATATTGCTGTCAAACCCAAAATCCCAAGCCTCTATCCAATTCAGTTTGGCTACACATGGAAACCTTTCAGCATGTACTGTACATGAAGAGTAATGACTATGAATTACAGTCGCTCAAAGAGCCGAGACATGTTACGCATTTCATGTATAATTAATTACTAGCCTGATAATATGCAAATACACACAGAACAACAAAACAGGCTGATTAGTATGCTTAGTTCAGAATTATTATTCAGTGCTTGCTTATGTAATGTTAACATGCAACAGTGTTTGAACAATTATGCTTATTAATCAGCACTTATCCAAAGTTATTCTATTTCAAAGAATGGTTAATTAAATTATTAACTGAATCGGAATGACTAATTGAATTAATTAGCACAAACCATTCATCATAGCTAACAAAAATACATTCTAACATTTTATACATTTTGCCAATGTTCTCAGGTTGTTAAGAATGTTAGGTTACGCTTTATTTCAAGGTGTCCTTGTTACAGTGCAATTATACATTTAAGTACTGAGTAATATTAATTAACATGTATACATGTAGGCTACTTACTATGTTAGGGTTAGGGTTTGGTTTAGGGTTACTTGCATGTAATTATGCATAATTAATTGTCATTACATGTAACATGTAACAAGGACACCTTAAAAGTGTTACCAAGTGTTATTTGTGAATGTTCTCTGAATGCTCAAACCATCTATTTATTTTTATTTTTATTAATTTTTTATGCAAATTTCAAGGGAACATTTCCTTTCATCATTTTACAAACATTATAGGAATTGTACACACTCAAAGGAATTGTTACACTCAAAAAAAAAAAAAAAAAAAAAAAAAATGTTGGGGGGTTGTTTCAACCCAACTTTGAGTAATATATGGAGTAACCCAACTGTTGGCTAACCCAGCACTTGGGTTAGTTCATATTTGAATGTTGGGTTTAAACAACACAGTATTTTACGTTTGAATGTTCTCTAAATGTTCTGAAACAAGTAGTAAACAAGTAGACTGAATACATTAGACAAACAACCAACTAACAGTTTCAGAAACGTTCCATAAACAATGTTTAACTAACGTTGTGGCAACGTTTTGAGAACATTATCAAAGCCCAGATCACTTTGAATAAACATTCTATTAACGTTCCTCGAAGAATGTGTGTTCATAACTTTGAGAGAAACAGAACGTTAGCTAAAGTTCTTAGAATGTTAGTTGGAATCAGTCTGTTTTCATTGTTCGTAAGGTGCGCTCATATTAATGGCACAATTTCGTGTTCAAAGGGTCTATTGTCCATTGTAGCGCATTGCTCATAAGTCGATTCAAAACCGAAGCAAATTTCTAATCTGTTTGAGCAGCTGTGAACATGAGCGAAACTTCCGTGGGCCCTCACGCCAAATTCGGACTAGATTTTGTTGTATAATACGTATAAATGTTACCGCACCTTTAGAGCACTAATCGAACGAATCAGTGAATCGAGTGATTTAATTTATATGATTCATTGAATTCATTACCACGTGTTTTAGATTATTATAATCAAATATCGCGAATTCGAAATAGACTACACTCTATTACCGGCAGCATCAGTGTGAGGATCTGTAATAGCGAGCTGTGTGTGTGTGTGTGTGTGCGTGTGTGTGCGTGCGTGCGTGTGTGTGTGTGTGTGGGTGTGGGTGTGTGTGTGTGCGTGTGTGTGTTGTCAGTGAGCGAGCGGAAGGCGTGTGTAAGGGATCCACACACACACACATACTATGTCTGAGCGGGTGTGTGTGTGTGTGTGTGTGTGTGTGTGTGTGTGCAGATAACGGCATGGCCCGGTCTGTGTCTTTGTAGCCGGTAAGGGGAAGGCGTGGTGATGTCTGGTCTCAGACCCAGCTGATGAGGGAACGAACAGATGCGGCGACACATCCGACAGCGAGCGCGTGAACTGACCGGAAACGCCCTTTAGACAGAGGTAAGATTTATGCGCTCCTGTATTAATCAAATGACTCGCTTTTGTACTATTTGTCGTTTTTCGTCTGTTATTCGGCTTTGACAACAGGCTGCACCGGAGCACGTGAAACACGACAGATTAAAGGAACGATGTTCATGTTTTTCTTTCTTCTTCTGAATGGGGTTTGTGTAAGCTCATATGCAGTTATTCGCATTTATTCAGCAAAATGTCGATGGGCTAGCCTATATGATTTTTATTTTAATTTATTTATGTTTTTCTTTTAGGGGCAATAGTAAGGTGGGTCCTGTGTTTGACCGTTCATTTCAGCGTTGATAAGAAAAGATTAATTTATTAATTTCATATGATCACTGTGTCCTGTTGAAGCGTCTTTACATTAGAAGGCAGTTCACTAGGGTTTACTACCAGTGTGGCTAGTTCTTCTCTGGTTATCTGTTTCTGAACATAACACACACATAGTGGTTTGTGAAATTACTATTTTCTCTTTGATGAGGACACAAGAAATTACATGAGATGATGTCATGACGTTTTTCAAATGTCATTAAGTAAATATACATCGCATATATTGCCTAAGCAGATTTGTATCGGTTACTTTTATCCTGTCTGTTATATAAAATTACAATCAAACTGTAGTAATTGTAAATTCTGTGTGTCTGTTTATGATTCTGTTCATGAACACAAGAATGCTAGATGCAAGATTAGTAATCTGTATGATAGAATTTTTATTTTTTCCAACCCAAAATAGAAATACATGGCTGTGATGACAATTGTGGAAAATGATATTATGTTGCTTCTTGCACGTTTTGCGACACTTTCAAAGTGAAATGTCCAGTAAAGTGGCACTAAAAGCGTGTTAAGTTTCAACAGATGAACATGAATCTGGCATCTTTTTAATATATTGGTTGTTGTATGTATCGCAGAATGCTTAAAGGTTAATGCTCTTTAGCAATTTAAAATATAAAACCAAGCCCTACAATAAACTCAAGCAATAATGTTAACAAAAATAAACATTTGCTGAAGCAACCATGCTATTTACAGATCATTTTGTGGCACTGCTGAGGTGGTATGGAAGCTCAGGTTTCTTTGACAGTGGCCTTCAGCTCATCTGCATTTTTTGGTCTCTTGTTTCTCATTTCCCTCTTGACAATACCTCATAGATTCTCTCTGGGGTTCAGGTCTGGTGAGTTTGCTGGCCAGTCAAGCACACCAACACCATGGTCATTTAACCAACTTTTGGTGCTTTTGGCAGTGTGGGCAGGTGCCAGATCCTGCTGGAGAATGAAATCAGTATCTCCAAAAAGCTGGTCAGCAGAAGGAAGCATGAAGTGCTCCAAAATTTCTTGGTAAAGGGGTGCAGTGACTTTGGTTTTCAAAAAACACAATGCATCAACACCAGCAGATGACATTGCACCCCAAATCATCACAGACTGTGGAAACTTAACACTGGACTTCAAGCAACTTGGGCTATGAGCTTCTCCACCCTTCCTCCAGACTCTAGGACCTTGGTTTCCAAAATGAAATACAAAAATTGCTCTCATCTGAAAAGAGGACTTTGGACCACTGGGCAACAGTCCAGTTCTTCTTCTCCTTAGCCCAGGTAAGATGCCTCTGACGTTGTCTGTGGTTCAGGAGTGGCTTAACAAGAGGAATACGACAACTGTAGCCAAATCCCTTGACACGTCTGTGTGTGGTGGCTCTTGATGCCTTGACCCCAGCCTCAGTCCATTCCTTGTGAAGTTCACTAAAATTCTTGAATCGATTTTGCTCGACAATCCTCATAAGGCTGCGGTTTTCTCGGTTGGTTGTGCATCTTTTTCTTCCACACTTTTTCCTTCCACTCAACTCTCTGTTAACATGCTTGGATACAGCACTCTGTGAACAGCCAGCTTCTTTGTCAATGAATGTTTGTGGCTTACCCTCCTTGTGAAGGGTGTCAATGATTGTCTTCTGGACAACTGTCAGATCAGCAGTATTCCCCATGATTGTGTAGACTAGTGAACCAAACTGAGAGACCATTTTGAAGGCTCAGGAAACCTTTGCAGGTGTTTTGAGTTGATTAGCTGATTGGCATGTCACCATATTCTAATTTGTTGAGATTGAGAATTGGTGGGGTTTTGTTTATGTGAGCCAAAATCATCACAATTAAAAGAACCAAAGACTTAAACTACTTCAGTCTATTTGCATTGAATTTATTAAATACATGACTTTCACAATTTGAGTTGAATTACTGAAATAAATGAACTTTTCCACGACATTCTAATTTATTGAGATGCACCAGTAAGTGTTTGAGCTCTTTTTATCGTGACCTATGTTTAACGGGACTTGCACTCGAGTACTTCGCATCTCAAGTGTGCAGTGCTGTACTAGGTGGGCTTCCGAGCAAGTTTACTATGTCAGAAAAGCCATACATATGGAACTGATTATCTGATGCAAACATCAAAACGTATTAATTTACAAATTATGCACTATATAGGGGTTTTGAGGTCATAAAATATTATGTGTAAGGAACCATCAAAAATATGTGTTTATAAATCGATAATCTGCTCTTTAAGCATAATTTGTGTGAACATGATTGAAGCTTGTTGGTGTTTTACTGCCTCTAGTGCTCATCTGCTGGAAACTGCAGTGAATTGTATGAATAGGTGCATTTCTGGAGTTTAGGTAGAGGCCTGTTTTTTCAATGAGCTAATGTTTTTATTTTTTGGGTGATCTGTTCTTTTTTTTAGAAACTAATACAATAACCTTTATCTTGTCTTGTTGTTTCTAAGGTCAGTTTACAGTAGCTGTGTACAGTCTACATAGTTTCTTTGCCTTTCTCTTTTTAACTACGCTTTTTGTTGATTAGCTTCAGAATTTGAAGGTAATTTGGGGAGCAGACAGGGCACTCATGTTTGCAGGACACTAGCTCATTCATATTCGAAGTCTTACCTGAAAGTAAAATAAGGTCAGGCTGCTGGAGGAATATTTGCACCGCTGTATTTGCATGTCATGCTGTTGGTGCTCCAAAAACAGGTGATGCTTTCTAAAAGCATATGAAATCATGATGTTATGATTTTTAAAATATGCTACAAATTCCAAAAATCATTGACTGGAAAATTAGCAGCTGCACAAACCTAATGAGACATACATTTACATTGACACATTTGGCAGACGCTTTTATCCAAAGCAGCTGTGCATTAAATGTGCACAGTTTTATCAGTTATTTATTTCCTTGGGAATCGAACCCATGACCTTGGCGTTGCTAGCACTGTGATCTATTGTTTGAGCTACAGAACAGCCTATTGAAGCAGAAAGTTTAGACTCGTCCCTTTTTTTTAATAGCCATTATTAGTGGTATAGGAGACATTCTCATAATAGAAAGTACAGTGATTTGGATATACTGTACTGTGAGTGCAACCTGATATTTATGTCCGGTTTCATGGAACAGAATGGTTGTAAATTTAAAGCATTTCAAAAATTGTTAGCTTTTAGGAGTACACTAGCCTTTTATGGCCTCAAAATTACATGAACAATAATGGGATCTATAAAAATTCCCATTCGTACTTTCTGTATGCCCCTTCACCTGTTTTTATAGCTTTTTTGTGTTCCTCATATCTCTCAGGAAAAGTCTCTTTGACGTATAGTTTGTCAGCCTTGTAAACAGGAACTGGTAGTTAAAGAAGAGTCTTTGGATGTGGAAATAAGCTGCAAGCATCTTTTCTGTGAGAAGCAACTACAGGAATTCATGTTCAGGAAGCCCTGTCACAAACAGACAGCAACTAATTTTAAACACTAAATTAGAGAAGGTAGCGCTCATTGTTTCTGTGTAGGGTTTTCCCTGAAGCAACAGCAAGCCAGTGGAAGTGACAGTGTTTTTTTCTGTGACAGTACATTATCACATCCTTTTCACTAGTAGCACATCTTCCTCTAAAGTGTTTACGTTTCACGCGGTGCTTTTAAGTACAAATTTAGTTAAGAGTAGATGACCTGGTGTCTGAGCTTATTTTTAGTTCCGTGTCGTTTCTCCTTCCATCTTAGCAAAGCTTCTTGAACGCTCTGCTTCTCTCAGCTCAGCTGGACGTTTGAGGTTCATAGCTGCAGGTACAGAGTCTGCACAGACAGAGGCTCATGATAGTCATAAGGGTTTTCACAAAACAGCTAAGAAATATCAGTCATATTTCACTCTAAAATCAAAAGAAAAAGTTATATTTTGCAACAAAGGACCATGAAAGGAACCATTGACCCATAAATGAGAAGACTGCCATTATTCACACCTTTAAATATTAGAACAAATATTTCTGAGTTCTTTACAATCAGTCTGTTGATCCAGTTCACAGATTGGATTTAATTTGATTTGCGTTTAATTTTTTTTACAAATTAGATTGATACACTTTAAAAGTTTGGGGCTCAGTAATATTTTTAAAATGTTTTTTTCAAAGAAGTCTTATATCAAGTCTGCATTAATTTAATTTAAAAAAAGTTATATTGTGAAATATTATTGCAATTTAAAATAAATAATTTAAAATAATTTATAATGTTTTTCAGTTTGAATATATTTTACAATGTAATTTCTACGATGTGCAGCTGAATTTTCAGCATCATTACTCCAGTCTTCAGTGTCACATGATCTTCAGAAATCATTCTAATATGATGATTTGCTGCTCAACAAAACATTTATTATTATTATCAATGTTGAAAACAGTTCGGCTGCTTCATATTTTTATTCTTTGATGAATAGAAAGTTCAATAGAACAGCTTTTATTTGAAATAGAAATCTTTTGTTACATTATAAATATCTTTACTGTCATTTTGATCGAATTAATGTTTCCTTGATGAATAAAATAAAAAGAAAAAAATTATGACCCGACGGTTTTAGTGGTAAAAAAGAATAAATGATTACATAACATTGTGACACTATTTGCTTGACAAAATATTTGTATGCTAATTTTAATAAATAATAAAATATTAGAATAGAATAAAATAATAATAGCATAACATTTCTTTATCACAGTAATAAGATTTTTCAATGAAATTTAATTGCAAATGTTCTTAATTAGAATGCAAATAATACAAAACAAACAAATAAAGTTTAAAGGTTCTAAAATAGGCTTCATTCTCTTTATGCAAAATGTTATTTATTTATTTGTTTGTTTGTTTTATTTTATTTTAAATTTTGAGTTAAAATATTTCCCACACATGATAATTACTCATTCACAGATCCAAAAAACCATCCAAACCCAAAGCATTTTGTTCCCAGTTTCCATGTATAATCTCACACCTGTGGGAGAGCTCAGAAGAAAAGGGTGGTATTTGGAAGAAACATCTGATAATCAGATCAGCTTTTGGATTTAAATCATTATTGCAGTGCCACTGACCTTCAGAATCCAGAATAAACTCTGTTTCTAGCAGCTCCTGTTTAGACTATGAGCTGCAGGTGGATTTACTGACGTCCCTGAGGTTTGCAAACATACCTAATCTCTTGCCCAAGCAGCTGGCAGACAACCAGCTCTAATCACCCATAGGATATGAGCTGCCGGCGGGACAGTGTGTGTGTGTCTAGAGCTTGATCCTATGATGTGATATCGACCTCTATTGTTGAGAGAAACTAGAGACAGTGGTCTAACCTCCCGTATCTGTGTGAGGACCAGTACAGTGGAGCATTAGGGGATTTCACACCAGCTGAGGATCTCACCGCTAGAGTCTTATTGAGTCTCCATATAAAGACTTTATGTCCTTATTAAAATAAATATATCTACATTTATGGTGATGTTAAATGAATCAAATTTTACAGGACTGTAGCCTATCATTCAATAGCTGTGCTCCAAAACCTAGCGAGCAGCTTGCTCACAATGCATTCAAACATTAAATTTTGATGGAAAAACTTAAAGTGTATTTTCTTGTAAAATGCACTTCAGTACTCTGTTTTATTTATAATTATGATATATATAGATATATATATATTTTTTTTTTTTTTTTTTTTTTTTTTACTGTGTATGCGAAACATTGCCTTGGTTTATTTTACATAAAGTGAAATAAAATCAGTGTTCAATTTTATGGTTTGTGTGTTTATATATATATATATATATATATATATATATATATATATATATATTCCTGTTTCAAAAGGAAATACTGTATGCAAAAACAAGAAAGAAAACTGTTCATCAAGCCAATCATGCTCGCATGCATGCACAAATACTAAATAATAAACAATAATTGTTTTCAAAAGAGTCTGCAGTTAGCATGTTGCAAACTTAACAGTGCAATCTCTAATGAGCTCCAGTTTTACTTGATACTTTGCAGCACTTCATGAAATACACAGTGTTTGTAATCAACATTTTTCTCAGTTCTTGATTGATTTATTTCATTGATTGTGAACACTGCAGCACTGCCTCAGAATGTGGGTAAAAATGGACTGTCTAGGTTTTGGATGACCTGATCTAATGAGTATGTTTTCATATAAATCTGAATATGAATCCAAAAATCTGTAGGTGAAACATCACTATGAAAGTGCCAACCTAAATCTAACAGAGATTATATAAAAACATACAAATAAGTTTGTACAAGTTTGCAGCTTATTCCATCATAAAATACTTTTAAATACTTTTTAAAATTGTCATTAAAATTTGTTGGTATTTTAATAGAGTTATTGTAAATGCAACCAGCATATATTAAGGCTATAACAAGAATATAAGAAAAACAACAATATAATGCTGTTATATGAATTAATACTACAAACGTACATGTTGATGCAGCAATCACAGGTTTCATAGATGAAGCAGCAGTGCAGCAGGTGCTTCGGTGCTGCCTTTATTCCCCAACAATGGCACCATGGCCCACTGGAGTAATGAAATATTAACCATGCGAGTTCAAAGAGTCCTGGTGAAAAGTGCATCTGCTGTGCCCTTGATTGAGCCTCTTGACCCCTGAAGAGTCTCTCAGTGGACATCATAACTCAGTGCCTGTGGCCACACCACAACAACAGCAGTGTCCAGTTTGCCAGAAAGAAACCAGCTCAAAGCAGTGGCTCCGTCTCAACATATATTGAACTGACTTGATGTCTACTGCCTGCATGGACAGATGCCTACACCCACAGCAAAAACTGATTTAAAAAGGGCAGGATGCACAATTATCTGGATAGGGCTTGGTATTTAAATTTCTTAGATTTTTGTTTGCCTGTACCAAAAATCCCTGCCAGGATTTTAGGGTATTGTGGACGGTTGCCATTGAATTGTTATGTGGTTTCTAGGGTGTTGTGGGTGGTTGCTAGGTGGTTGATTACTGGCGCACCACCAATTCTCTATGATATTTTGATCTATAGAGGCTCAGGTGCCTCCTTCAATATATATATTTTTTGTTGTTGTTGTTGTTTGTTTTTTACAGATTCAGAAAATTCAGATGGCTTAGTAAAGTCTTCAGTAAGACTTTCTGAAGTATCATTCATGACAGTTTTTAGATAGGCAGCAAGCATCATAATCTAATGCATGCAGTTTTAAAAAGCCTTTTCCTTGTGAAAAATAAGTGTGCCTGAATGTGCACTTTGTAGTGCACTTCAAATCCTAAAAGTAGGCTATATATATAAAAAAAAAACTGTATTTGGAGATAATATAAAATTAATGAAATAAAAAGGCTACTTAAGTCTACTTAAATATTTTATTCTGTGATCATCTTCAGACTAGATTTTTGATCGACCAAAAGGTTCTCGTAAAGTGCGTCAATGAATTTGATGAAGAGTGTGTCAAAATGAATGTTAGACTATAACTCCGCAACACTTTGACATATTGTGACCAAACTTGGTATATCAAGCGTGACCTGTGGGTGATTGCACAGTTTCAGCTGTAATGTATTTTCGTTTAATTAACATGCAGTTTAGAGTCTGAAGACATTACATTCAGTTTGTAAACAATATATTCTTACTTATAGGCTTACCAGGGCTCACTAGGCATGAGGCACATGATGTTTCTACTGACGGGTGCTGCAGCTCAGCAGCTGTAAAAGGCTGCACATGTGCACAGATCCACTGTCAGCACAGGTTACAGATGCTGTGCTCTTGAATTGGTGACAAGCGTGTCGTGGGTTCATTTACAGCTTGAGTGGTTTCTGTCTCCTCCCGCGGGCGCTGCAGTCCGGCTCTGCTGCGTCCACTGCAGAACCAGTGCAGTTCCTCTGTGAGATCTCTGCATGATGCTGCTGTGGAGCAGTTCCTCTCCGATACGAGACCAGCATCAGCCGTGTTTCAACAGTGAGATCACAACTGAAAATATACAACTTACTAACACTAAAGCCTTAGCATACTAATTTGAGTTTAACCATTACCAGATATTCCCGTGATAAGTTTCACCAAAGTGTCTCAGTTTCTATGGTTATTAATTAATAAACAAATGAATGAATGAAATAGATTTTGAAGCTTCATATACTATGATCAATTTGTTATAATGGTAGAAACTGTTAAGGTTTTCATAGTTTAAGGTTAAGGTAGTCATTTTTTACACTTGGTTGATGTTTGGTTGTACAGTATGTATCGTTTATTAGATTAGATATTTAATTGTACATACTCATTCCAAAGCTCAGTTGCTCATGTTTATCACTTTTATTTACATTACCTTTGCTGTCATCTAATGCTTACGTAAAAGTAATCTTTAAAAACACTAATAATTTATGTGTAGTATTTGAAGTGAATGCTTTTTTTAATTGTATATGTGTTTGTTTATTTATTTTAATTTTCGTTTTTAGAGTTTTTTATTATTTTTATTTTTTTATTACGACAAAATAACACGCATTTATAGACAGTTATCAGTTATCGGCCATAACATGAAAATAATTATCTCCAAGAATTTAAAGGGATACTCCACTCCAAAATGAAAATTCCATCATTAATCACTTGCCCCCATGTCGTTCCAAACCAGTAAAAGCTTCGTTCGTCTTCAGAAACACAATTTAAGATATTTTGGATGAAAACCAGGAGGCCTGTGACTGTCCCATAGGCTGCATTTACACTGCAGGTCTTGATGCCCAAACCGATTTTCTCACTATATCCGATTTTTTTGACGACCCGCTTACATCTTTTAAAAGTGACCAGTATCCGATTTTTGCATTTACACTATACACTGCTGAAACCACCAAACGTAGACGTTCTGACCCGGAAAAGGAAGTAAAACAGCACGAAATACAATAGATGCAGATGCAAATAAAATTATACAGTGTTTTGCTTTCCACAATATTTTTGAAAAGTCAACAAAAAAATCAGCAAAACATTGGTCTCGTACGGCGGAGAAAAAAAGAGGACTTAAAAGACATGAAGCCTCCGCATTGCTCCACTGTGTGTATCCTTCGTCCTCCATCGCGCCTATAATAAGTCATGTGATCTCAGTTGGTGGTGTCCACCTGAGTTGACGTCACTTTTTTAATGACGTACGACTCGCATTTACTGGGGAATATCCAATTTGTCTGCTTACATGGCACACGCAAATGCACGTATCCGATTCATATCTGATTTATTACCACATATTGGTAATACTTGACTTGACTTGACATATGAATGAGGCCTGAATCCGATCTGAGAAAATCGGAATCCATGGGTTTTTTTCCTGCTTACACATTCACCGGTCATATCCGATCTGTGCCACATGAGAGGAAGCGACGAGAACACTTTTTGTAAGCGAAGAAAACAAAAATAATGACTTTATTCAACAATTACTTTATCAACAGTCTCCTCTGTGTCTCTCGTTATCACCGTATGCTGTGTATGCTCTTCTGTATCATCCGCACCACAAGGATGCGCTGTTTTATTTCAAATCAAAGCTAAATACACGCAGAAACAGCGCATCCTTGTGGCGCAGCTGACACAGAAGAGCATACACAGCATACAGTGATATGGAGAGACACAGAGGAGACCGTTGACAAAGGAATTGTTGAATTGTTACAAATTGTTACAATAAAAACGGAAATTAAAATAAAGCCCTATATTACATCCAACACTGAATAGAGGGTCAGGGGTCATGATCGAGCACTTGAAGAAACCAAAGGAGTGTTAATATCGGCCTATAGAGAGAGAGAGAGAGTGCCACACACACACAAACTCACACACTATGAACCATAAGAATTCAGTACAAAAGCAGCTCTGTTCTAGAGGTTCTCTTTGGAATTGGTTTTGCGGTAAACATGAGGTGCACAAGCACTTGATTGTTTGAGAGTGTGTCCTGTGTGATTGAGAATGTTTACAGGGATGTAGACTGACAGGAAGACGTTGTATTGGTTAGTTGGAAAGTTTTCCTTTGTTTTAAAGCAGACTTGATAACGGTTGCAGCTGACTGTCATCACAACGTGCATCTGTGCCGTGAGTTCATGACCTGGGAAAAAAACATCCGTGAAAAGATGAACTGAGGGTTAGGTATATTTTTAAAATAAAGGAACCAAATGTTTTTCATTACACTCACTTCCATTAGTGATTCAGTCAGAAACAGTGTTGTTTTAGTTTTCACTAAAATACTAGTATAGTTTTTATTAATGTTTTTGGTTAGTTAGTTTATATTTTCTATATTAATAATATATATATATATATATATATATATATATATATATATATATATATATATATATATATATATATATATATATATATATATATATATATATATATATATATTTAATATGGCAACATTTTTATTTACATTTTAATTTTAGTAATTTTAATACACTAAATATGTTTAATAAGTTAAACTAAATGAAAATAGGAGATGTTGTCTTGGCAACTAGCTGACATAAAATAAGTTATGTAATGTTAATTAATAAATGCACAAAAAATATTTTGTTTAAATGGTACTTTAAATAATAACAAAAATAAAATTTAAATGTAATATAAGTCAAGTAATAATGAAAAAAAAATGTTATTTTTGGTAACATTAAAAAAGTATTTTAGCTTAGTGTATAGTAAAAGTAGTAAAAGAATAATTAACGGATTTATTAATGAGCTGTAATCATGAATCAGAATCAAAGTTAAATGTTTTTTTTTTATTTATGTATTTATTTGTATGAATATATTTTCTATTCCCATCCATATACTCTGATCGAGTAATTAGTAATTGTTCTGTATTTATTAAACTATTTAATAGCTTTCTATGTAATTTCTTGAAATCTTGAATACTACTGCATGTTGATTTACATAACATTTACAGTCATAATAAACATACATGATGCAAATAAATTCACAGTGGAAATAATAATGTAAGATATGCATTTAGCCTCGATCTTTAGACTGATTTGGACTAAAGAAGGGTACGTTCAGAGCATCAGAAGAGCATGTTCAGAGTGTGTCTCGTGTCTCTGCTCGTATCCGGATAGACCGTGACACAAGTGCTGTTCAATTATTCATCACATGTAAACAGAGTAAACAGAGATAAGCTGAACACAGACTGGGACGGGGTTTGATAAAGGCTCCCGCTTGAGTTCACCCAGACATGATATCCAGTACCAATCTAACAGAGATGCGTCTGTGTCCCGGCAGATTCCTGGAATCGTTCTGAATGCAGAAGCAACCAGAATGGAGTCTTGTGGTGCAGAGATGAATTTTCTGGGTGTTTTATCTGTTTTGTCGTGGTAAGGCATAACAGCGTAATTCAAGCCATTACGAATGTGGAAACACATTCAGTGTGGCTTCTCATGCAAACATGGGTGTGCCATAGTCATTTCATACTGTTTGCCAAGTGCTCCTCATGTGGCCATATAAACATGCAATATCCTAGAGATTTATGTTAATGTGGACATAATAGTGACCGAAGTCCTTGATATACTAAAGCATTTTGTTTTGCAGAGTGGTGCCATGTTTCCTATCATTTGCTCTGTTCATACCTTGTTATCTCACTTCATAAACTAATTGTACTGAATGTGCACTTGTAGTGTACTTCAAATCTTAAAAAGCATATTTAAAAAAGTACTTGCAGATAATATAATATTAATGATATAAAAGATCACTTAAGTGAATTAAAGATGGACACTCTCATTACACATTCTTAACACACTTAAGTACACTTTGTAATATGTTTTTAAAAAGAGTCCTATTTTCATTAAATTGCAATTAACAGGTGTCTGAAAATATTACATTAAATTAGGAATGCACCAATATGAAAATTTTGGCCGATAAGATAACGATAATCCTTTATCTATGAAAGCCGATAACCGATATGTTGTCCGATAAAATCTAAATCCAAAGTTTTATATATTTTTTGAGAGCCTGATTACAAAAAAGTCTCACCATTAAAAGCCATTAAACACTTCAACATAAAACAAACATAAAGCAGCCGTACAAATTAATAAAATAATAAAAGTTTAAAATTAAGAAATTAATTAAAACAAATTAATAAAAGTCCCTAGACAACATTACTTACGTTTAAAAAAAAAAAAAAATCATGTGCCATGGATAAATTTAACAGAATAGACTCTGCACCGACAATAATGAAATTATTTTAATTAAACCATATTGTTGATGAAAATAATAAGATACAAATAAAAGTGACCGATATATCGTGCATCCCTACATTAAGTTCAAGAATTGCTTTAAAGTGTATTATTTCTGAATTTATATTAAATTCAAATAGCTGGACTTTAGAGTTTTTGTTAGCGAACAGCTGATGGCTGTGACAGTTTTTGACCCACTTTCTTGAATATTGATATTGAAATATGCTGAATGCAGTGACAAGCCTTCATGATTAACTAAAATATACTTTAATGTAATTTCTAGTGAAACTTTTATGCCATGTATTTTGTAATTACACATTTGTAATGTTGAAGTTGCAATTTTTTTACATTTAAAATATATTAACTTTAAATGTAATATTGAAAAACACACAGCAGTTAAAATGAGTCAAGTGTGCATTAAAATATGAAGAGATTAAAAAAAATAACAATTTAAAATGTACTTTAAACTTTTAATTTGACGATTACAAAGTGCTCTTACACTTATAAGTGTGTTAAGAAAAATTGTAATGAAAGTGAACACTTTTTAAGTAGCTTTTATTTCATTAATATTTTATTAGTAATCACAACAATATCATAAACAAAATAATAAAACATTAAGTACACTACAAGTGCACATTCAATATAATTAAGCACTTTTTAACAAAAGAAAGCAAGAAACCAGTTGACTTTTTGCCGTGGTTTTAATGTGCATCTGAACCAGCCTGAAAGAATGTTTTGAACATTTTTTAAGCTACATTTATGATAGAGCTGATGTCAGATTTTATTGCTGTTGCAACATATTATGGAAACATAATTTTAACGGGACATTTTGCTCTTTCCTCATTCAAGCAGATGGAGCAACACTAGACTGTCTGTCACTGTATGAACTGACTCTCCTTAAAGGGACTTAAATGCACTGCTCACAACTTCCAAGCTCATAGCTAAGACTTCAAAAAGCAGTTAAGGAAGCAGCCTGTAAATATTAGATGCTGTAGAGTTGTATGGTGGTGTTTTTGATAGTGGGACTTCAGCTGCAGGTTGTTTGTTTGCTAACTTCAGTGAAGCTAAGTGGACAGGTGCACCCTTCCTCTCTAAAAGAGGGGCTTTATTCCATCCCATCAGTGTTTAAGTAATGCGACAGTTAAATATGTTCCTGTGGCTCAGTGGTAGAGCATTGCGTTAATAGTGCAAGAAGTTGTGGGTTCCCAGAGAACACATGTTAGGTATAAAAATGTTAGTCTGAATGCACTGTAAGTCGCTTTGGATAAAAGTGTCTGTTAAATGTAATATTGTCATCTCTTAAAGCCCAGTTGTTACTTTAGATTGTGTATGTGACAAAGACCATCCCCAAAGAACAGACTGAAAGATGTACTTTTAGGATCTTCATCCATCAGGACAGTCGCCTCACTAAAGGGTCCCGTCCATGACTCGTCTTCTCAGTCTGTAAATGGTTTTAAATGTGTCTCCACTGGGAAACCTGTACGACTAAATTAGGTTTCTTTGGTTAATAAGTAGGAGAGCTCTGCTCAGCGTGGCAGATAAAAGGACAAAAGGGTTTTGTTAGAGGCTTTTCGTGGATTTACTGGAGTCTAGAGTCGTCTGCTACTCAGGACAGACAGTTTAAATGTGGCCTTTTAACTTTACACAACCCGAGGGTCTCGTCCTGTGTGTCCTCCCCAGTGGCACACACACACACACACACACACACACACACACACACACACACACACACACACATGTGCTGTGCATTTTTGTAGACTATATGCATGACTCATCAAAATTAATGTTTATGCTTTAAAATAAATAAATATAATCGGCCAGTGAAACAAGACGAATACTTGAGATACATTCCTGTAGTCATAATATTGCATGCATTATTTAATGTTTTAATGTTGTGATTCATATTGGTGCTGGGGTTTTTTTATGGCTTATAAATATTTTATTATTATTATTATTATTATCTTAAATAAGAATCAAAGCTGCTGTTAATGTGGGTGCATAATTGAGTTAAAGGATAAAAATCCATGTTTCATTTTCAAAATTAAATTTCCATTTATTGACGTCTCACATTAGTATGTTACTAATGTGACTGTATCAAGCTTTCAGAGAAAGAGACTGTCAGTGCTCTCTTTATTATGGCCTACTGACCAGAAAACAGGAAGAAACAAGGCCTTTATTTTATTTTATTTTATTTTATTTTATTTTATTTTATTTTATTTTATTTTATTTTATTTTATTTATTTTTTTTAATTTCGGTTTTAGTTTTTATTCACTGTGTGGTGTGTTGAATTCAGTCATCACAGATGATAATTATCTTTGATAATCAGTAAAACTTAACTGAAGTAAACACACACACCTTATTTATTTATTTTTGATGTGCAGGTCTTGGTAGCTATATATAATGAAACAATATATAAGGAAAAAGATTACACTTTTTCTTGACAGATTCATTTGGCCCAATTTCCCAAACAGTTCTTGAAACAAAAACACTTTTCTCAAAACGTTTATCACATTTCACCTGTTTTCACACACGGTCCAGTTTGCTCAATGTTTGCTCAAGACTAAGAAACTGCTCTGGTGTGACAAATAACTAGTGCTTTTTTAAAAATAAATTATTTTCATTTTTTTCTGTTGTGATCATATTTACTGTATTTTTGGAGTAGATCGTTCAGTTAGTAGATTTTACAGATGTTGCAGGCAGATGTTGTGTAAGTTGAATGTGAAATGCTCTGCCATCTGCTGGCAGCACATGTAACCACAACATGCAGAGATGCTTGACAGCATATGAGCTCTGAGCCGCTTATAAATAGCAGATTGCAATGTCATAGATAAACATCTAATATCTGTCATGGCAAATATCATCCACGCTTTCAAAACCCTCACAGGTTTATCTTCACAACCAGCGGGTTTTATTTGAATGAGTGGTTTCAAGCTGTCCTGAGTCATATTTTTATGCTGCTAAAAACCAATAAAAATGCAATGGTTGAAGATGAAAGTTATTACCAAAATAGATGTTCTGCTTGCCCCTCATTTGCTGCAGAGAATATATACTTGACCAGGACCGTTTTCTCTCAAACGAACCCAAACAAGGAAGAGTGCTTTAGCATGCTGGGGACAGTCAGCGCAGCTCTCGACGGCTGGAATATAAGGCTGCTGAATGGCTGTTGATTGGGGTGTTAATTGTTGCGGAGGCGTAATGCTGGTCACATGATTTCTACTAAACAGACCCATGGGTTTGACAGCTTTCTCTGTTCTGAATCTGATCTCTTACTCTGGATCTGACGAGAAACCCATTATCAAACATGATATTCAAAGACTCCCTGATATTGGCCATTTATGGCATTTCTGCCATAATTATGACAAAGCTGCTTGACTTCAAACTTGAATAACAGAATCTGAGAGAACTGATATATTAAATGAACTAGTCCTCTCTTTACTATGGTTTACTGAGGATAAAACAGATTCAGAGGGGAAAAAAAGAACTGAAAAATGTATGATGCACTAATCACAGATTTTTTTTTTTTTTCACTGATTATGAAAGTAATTAAGTTACACCCTATTTATGTATTTCAAGACAATTAAGTAAACAAAGGTAATTAAGTAAACAAACACCCTATTTATTTATTTATTGACGTAGGTCTTGGCATATATATATAGATATATATATAGCAAAAAAATTTGGACAAAATGTTAGATAAAAAAATATTCAACATTATTTAATATTATAAAATACGGAAATAGAGACATTAATTTTGTGATTAAAAACAATAGTGATTGAGAGGGGAGTGGCAACATTTATATTATGTAATTAGTTAAATTTGATTATTTATTATTTCTATTATATATTACTGTTATTGTATATAGGAAATAATTTTCAGTTTACCTCTTGATTTTATGTGTTTTTCCATTTTAATTTCAAGTGTGATTATTTTGATTATTTCGACTGTGGAGTCCTTTGGCTTCCATTGTATGTACAAAAGAAATCTCAAAATCTTCTTTATGTTCCACTGACAAAAGACAATAAAAACTAAATGAGTTATAACTTAAACAACCGCCTAGAACACCCTATGAGCAATTACAAAATTATGTGACTAAATGATTAGACTTTTTTTTTTTTGGTTTATAATAATTCTGATGATTTTCTTCTGAAAAGCTTGTTTTGAAATCAGCACAGTTGCATCATTCACCACATGTGACTTCCCACAATCCTGTGTGTGCGGTTCGGCAGTTTGCTGAAAGAGTACAAATGGTGTCTGGAGCAGTTGTGAGAAGTGTCTTTTTTATGATTCAATTTCTGTTGAGAAATGAGCATTGTCGTCATTCCTCGCTTGTCTAAAGGTTATCAGATGTGACATTTGGTGCTTCAAAAGTTAGAGGTGCCTTCATACAAAAGCCTTAATTGCTAAAAAGCATATTGCACACAGATTTCTAACTCCAACGCTCGAGCTTGTTTTAAAATGGTTGTTTTTAAGAGTAACTCTTAATGTCTTCAAATCGAATGACACCATAGTGTTGTAGAGTTTCCAGATGAGAGTCTCGCGGTTTCTTCCTAATAACAGTTCTGCGCTGTGAACCGCTCAAGAAGACGGCCTGTCATTTTAACATGGATGCACTTTTCCACACTCAAAGCAGAACAATAAATCGCTCATTTTACGAAAACCCTGCACTGGAATGGGTGTAATTGGTCCATGCATGGCCTAATACTCAGAAACATACCAGTTGTTATGAAGAAATAATGAAGTAACGATGAGTCATGAGCCTGTCCTTTTTTCACACAGATGTCATGTTGTAGCACGTCGAGTCAGTCCAGCAGAGGAATTTGTCTTCCCTTGTTGGAATCATCTGCATCCAAAAATATTTCTGAACATCAAGACACAGATGTGTTGCATCACGAATATATTCTTCCAATACACTGATTGTTAGCTCAAGAGCCGGGGCTTTTTCATCATTATGATATCAGGGCGTTTCGTGTCACTGACATTTCTGACTTCATGCAACAAAAATATCAAAATGAATTTAAAAACGTGTCAAGAGGTGTATTCAAGTCATTATATGAATTGCTTTTTGCATACATTCTAATAGTGATGCACTGAAACTTTGGTTAATTTTGGTAATTTGGTATTTAATCTCAGTGTGTTGTTCAGGGTGTCGTGTTCTCAGGTGATAAATTAAAGCAGTTCTTCAGCAATGAACCACCTCCTGATATTTCAGCCAAACAAATTGAACATATAGTTACTCCAGCCTCAGTTTTGGTCCTGGTGAATTGTGTTCACACTCACAAATGTACCTGTATTTTTTGCTAAAATGAATAAAAAAATAATGGAGATCTGTTCGAAGTGTATTTTCAATCACAGCTACTTCTCTGCTCCTTAGACATTTAGATTTAGAGAACAAAGTTTTGTGCTCCTTTCAAATTGGTCTTCAATGTTTCTTTACTTGGTCTTAAGGACTTAAGGACTTAAAAAGTCTTAAACGGACCTTGATAAAACCTGCAGAAAACAAGTCAATTTGTTTATCCCTTTAAAACTAGTTAATTTGAAAGATTTATGACAAAATGACAAAAATTTTGGTGCATCACTAATTTTAAGATAAGACAAAAAAGCATCATATATGCAGAAGATGTATTTTGGCAAAGAGCATACAGTTGAGATCTCTAGAAACTCTAGAGGAGACAGTTTGATGTGTGAAACAGTAGATTTACTCCCATTGCTGTTTAAGAGAAAGATGTTTCTTTCCTGTGGACGGTCAAACCCCATAAACATCTCACTGTTGAATCCCACAGACGTTTTGAGGCGCTATACGATTGTTAGTGTATTTTAATCTGCGTTTTAAGTCCTCTGGCTTCATGTCAAGCAGTAAAGGAGGGACGGCAGCAGTGTTTGGGACACGTGGACAGGCCGCAGAAAGCGATGTGGCAGAGGCCGGTTTACTTTTGAAAGCAAAAGGGCAGGACTGTGTCTGTGTGTGTGTGTGAACAAATCTTTCCTTTAAGTTTCATGTGTTCTCGAAAAAGTGCAGTAAAATGGTGAGCTAAAATCGTGGCTGGCAGAGCAGCCCACAAACCTCAGCTCTTTCCTTCACTGCCTGGCTGCCCTCCCAGAGTCTCCGGCTCTAACCTCGAAAAGAAATTCCCCTGCTCTTTTCTCCAGGGGCGCGGAGGAGACTTCACACACATGGGGAATGTAGTCGAAACGCATGCCACCTATTTGTCGATCTTGCATGAGGGAGCAAAGATCAGGAGCTGGTGAAAGAACGCTCTGTCTAGAGTTTGACCCAGACTAGGTTTGGTTGTGTAAGGTGGGGGCGAGCCGGGTAGCAGCCGGTGGCGGAGCGGCCATGGCTTGGGGTTTAGTGTGTGGGGTGGAAGCTCTGCTGCTGTGGAGTGGCACTTTCATATGGCAGATCGTCGTGTGGATGATCCGGAGGTGTTACCTGCAGAGGATGAGGTCATGTCAGCAGTGCCTACAAACCTGCTTCTACCTGAGCGACGTCTATCAGGTATCGGCTCTTTCGTATCAGCTTGAGGTTGGAGTTTGCTTTGGCACCGTTGCAGTGATTTCGGTCAGGGGTTAAGAGTTCTGCATGTCATTTGTGACAGTCTGTTTTTGATTCTTTCAGTGTCTTACAGAAGATCATAGTTTGGTCTGCATTTCATTTCAGATTTGTCAGTCTGCTATTTAAAGTTAGAGATTTTCCAGGATGAGTAATCTGATCTATCCACAATTACAGCTCTATACTCGTACTTTGACAAAAATGGTAATTTATTTCTGTTAGGATAAATTTTATCCTAAAGTTTAGGTGAAACACCTGAGACAATGTTGACGCTTTACTGCCTCTTTAAGTTTCCTGAGGTTTTGTTTATTTATTTTATAAAAATATAGTGGTTCTCTGGGTTGCCGCGGTGATTCACTTGCTGTCTTCATGGTGCAACTGAGAGAATGGAAAAGTGTTTTGAACATACATACTCACATATTTTCTGTGTAGTTCAAAGTCTGAGAGCATATTGAAAATCTGTCTCATTAAAACCTGAAAATAATCAGAAAGCTCCAGGATTTAAACAAAGAAACGTTGTGTTGTTAAAGAAGAACTGTTACTGTTAGAACTGTTTTTTGGTCACTAAGCAAATGTGTTTATATAAATTGTAATAGAATAAAAAAAAACATTTAATTAAACAGATGCCAAATAAAGCTTTTTCACTTTGTGGTCTCTGATCTTTGGATCTTATTGTGCATTGTTCATTGTAATGCCTCTGCATTGTTATATAGAAATGCAAAGAAGTTGTGTTGAAATGCAAACAGAAATTACAGACTTGGAAAAGTGCATTTGAAACTTTCCCATATCAGTTTCCTAATGCAATAATCCTGCACACAAGTTTAGCCTCAGGAGTGCAGTCCAAAGATCTGTGCTAGAAAAAATACCAATAATCTGCCATGAAAACGAGTCTACTAATAAAACTTAAAGTATTATTTTCCACATTTATCCTGACCAAAGATTGTATCATATTTTGAGTCATTTGGACTGGACTTTTACAAGAACATCTCAATAGTTACATTAAATTATACATCATCTCCACCACAGCATACTGTAAACAGACATTTTTGGTATTGGTCGGTTTATAACAAATAGTCTTTGAGTTGATCTGAAAACAAAGTAATTCTGTGCCGTTTTTGTGGTTACATAAGATTCAACTGGTTTGTTAACAGATGTTTTATCTATTTAAAATGCACCAACTTTGTTTCTTCGTCCAACATCCTGTTGTTATTTTCAGTGACAGAGAAATAACTAGTTTCTGGTTTGTTCTGCACACCAAATGTGTGTTTTTTCACAATAATCCATGTGCACAGCAAATGCATGGATCATGAAGAATCTCTACAGTCCTTTAAAAAAACTGTTTAAATGCATCTTATTTTAACAATTTTTTTTTTCTGAAAGATTTAAAGAATTTGTCACCAAATTCCCCTGCATTAGCAGCGATCCCAAAAACCAAATATTTACATAATATTTTGCATAACCAACTTTCAACTACTCAACTCATGGTTGGTTTGTTCTTTGTTTGTTTGTTTGGTTGGTTGTTTATATGGCTAATTAGCTGGTTGTTGGTTTGTTTATTTTGTTGGTTGGTTTGTTAGCTGGGTGTTTGTTTGTTTGTTTATTTAGTCTGTTGTTTAAATGGTTGATTGGCTGTTTTTTTGTTGTTGTTTTTTTGGCTCTTTGTTCTTTGTTTGTTTGTTTGGTTGGTTGAATGGTCTATTGCTTGGTTGTTTATATGGTTGGTTTGTTAGCTGGTTGTTTGTTTGTTTGCTTAGTTGGTTTAAATGGATTGACTGTTTTTTTTGGGGGGGTCTTTGTTTTTTATTTTTTTTATTTGTTTGTTTGGTTATCTGGTTGATTGGCTGGTTGTTTGTTTATTTTGTTGGTTGAATGGTTTATTGCTTGGTTGTTGATATGGTTGGTTGGTTAACTGGTTGTTTGTTTAGTTGGTTGTTTAAATTTTTTTTTTGTTTTTGTTTTTTTTTTGTATCTTTTTTTGTTTATTTGGTTGGCTATCTGGTTGATTTGCTGGTTGTTTGTTTGTTTGTTTATTTTGTTGGTTAAATGGTTTATTGCTTGGTTGTTTATATAGTTGGTTGATTTGTTAGCTGGTTGTTTGTTTATTTCGTTGGTTGTTTAAATGGTTGATTAGCTGTTTGTTTGTTTTTGTTTTTTTCGCTCTTTGTTTGTTTGTTTGGTTGGTTATCTGGTTGATTGTTTGTTTGTATGTATGGCTGGTTGTTTGTTTTTTGTTAATTAGTTGTTTGTTTCACATGTAATGTGATCAAATTTTGAGTGTACAGGCCAGTTCACGTCACTGACAGATGCAGACCAATGTGAATGGTCCCCAGATTACAGTACGTAACTTCTCTGGTGTGTATTGGCTTTATAAATTCCAAACTTACTAATAATATAGGTTAATTTATTAAAAAATATATATATATTTTGAAAATAAGAATAACAATGTCTAACACTAACGCTGAAATAAAATTTATTTTCAGGCACCTGAGAATCAATCTGCTATTTGCAGAAACGTCTCATCTGCAGAACCTTGTCAATATGCTGCCATAACTGATCCTTTCTGGATTGTTTTGACTGCTGCTGAGAGATGCCTTGTGACTCCTAGCTCTGCACTAGATGACAGTTATTATATACAGTGGTAGTGAAATATTTCTGTCTGTATACTTAGCCGTGTGTACCGACTGAAAGAAGACATTGCACAACTTGAGTTTTAAACCTAATATGTGAAGTAAGTGTTCAGTTGGCCGCTGTAGTGAGTGAGGAGGTGGAGCTAGTGCACTGTCAATCATCTGATATCATAACTGTGTCCACAGATGACCGAGGGAAGACTCTGCCAGGTGCAGCTCCTGGACGACAGGAAACTGGAGCTCTTGGTTCAGGTATAATGCTTCACAGTTCTAGTCTATTACACCTCCCACTCAAGGGTAATGGACCTCAATAAACCTCGCTGTCTCACATTACAGTATATTGATCAATGGATTTTCTCTCGCAGCCAAAGCTGTTGTCCCGTGAACTCTTGGATTTGGTCTCATCCCATTTTAACCTGAAAGAGAAGGAATACTTTGGGTTCACCTATGTGGATGACATGTGAGTACCTCTTTTAATGATGTTGTCTGTAGATGCTCCTCATTCCCAGGGAACATTTGTAAAAATCTAGTTTCTGAAAACATAAAGGATGCAAGAACATGGCAAACCTGAATTTAAAGGCATAGTTCACCCATAAATTAAAATTCTGTCATTAATAATCACTGTCCGATTCTTACGGATAACATTTATGATGTCTGTATGTACTTGTTGAAGCATCACGGTTTTGGTGGAATGCTCTTTCAATGGAGAGACAGAAATCTCTTGGATTTCATTAAAATGATCTTCATGTGTTTTTCAAAGCTGAATTAAAGGTTTAAAATGACATGAGGGTGAGCAAATGATAACAGAATTTTCATTTTTGGGTGAGCTATCCCTTGAAGGTAAGATTCATAAGGTAGAATGTCGTAGTCAGTTCAGATGGTTTATTTGAATGAACCAGTTCTGAAAATTGATTCACTGCTTTATAGAAGCCATTCATTGATTTGTTGATTCATTGAAGACAAAGTGTTTTACAAAGTCCCTGAACAACACTTAAAATAATGGAAGCTGGTTTCCACCACTGCATAAAAAATTAAAAAGGTAATTGCTACTTTTTATCTCACAATTCTGACCTTTTTTCTCGCAATTGCGAGTTAACATCTCACAACTCTGACTACTTTTCTCAGGATTGTGAGATATAAACTTGCAATTGCAAATTATTAAGTCCAATTCTGATAAAAAAAAAAGAATAGTTTCTTACAATTGTGAGTTTATATCTCTCAGAATTGAGATAAAAAATTGCAGTCATTTTTTTATTCAATGGCAGAAACAAGCTTCCATTTAAAATACATAAAAATTTCAATGTTAAAAATATTTTTTTTTGCTAAATTCCTCTGTTTATCACTGTTTTTAATGATAGTAGACTGCATATGTATCATTTCCCTTAGAAAATATAATGTTGTGGTACTATAATATATTGTTTTACTTACATTTATGAGACGCTTTTATCCAAAGTGACTTACAGTGCATTCAGGATAACATTTTTTAACTAACATGTGTTTCCTGGGAATTGAACCCACAACCTTTTCCACTGCTAACGCAATGCTCTACCACTGAGCCAAATGAACACTGTGTATAATAATAATGTATACTTAAATATACAGTGTCACTATTGTACATGTGGAAAACATGGTATTGTCTAGGTACTATATAAAATCTATTAATACAATGACACTTTTTATTAGTGTTATTATTCCAATTCATCTCTCTGATTTCCACCCAAACTTGCTTTTGCTGTTTTATGGTCGAATGTTATACAAATTTGTTTGAGTGAATCATTTAAAAGAAACCGTCATCACTATGAGGCAAAATCTCTTGTATTTCTATTCAGTCCCACTTCAGTCCTGTTGAAGTCATTTCTGTGCAGAAGATTTTCATCTATTAGTGTTAAATTGCAGAGCGTTTACTGGGTTGAATCAGAATGTGGGCTCGCACATTTCAGTCAGATGACCTTTTCTCTTCCAGTGGTCAGTGCAAATGGCTGCAGCTGGACCGCAGAGTGCTGGAACACGACTTCTCCAAGAAATCCGGGCCTATTGCGCTTCAGTTCCTGGTGAGGTATGTGATCTCTGCCTCATGATGTCTGAAGTCACATGACCACAGCGACCACCACAGAATGCAGCACATTCCTGGACTCAATCCCTGCTCCAAAGAAGCACCTTGTTTTAGATTCGAAGTGTCTTTGTGGCTATGATTTGCTTTGTTTAGCACCACAAAACTGTGATTTGTCATTTGCAGGTTCTATATTGAGACTATTTCACTTCTGAAGGAGCACACAACTGTGGAGTTATTCTTTCTGAATGCCAAGTCGGCCATCTATAATGTGAGTACATTTGTGTCTATTTACCCGCTGATTCATTTCTCACCCCTATAAACAATTAGGAAGCCACAGACCTCAGAGGGGTAATATGAGTTATTGCATCCGAGGGCCGTAAGAAGGCATTGTGGCTCTGATTGGCTTGTGAATCAAGAGCAGAGAAATTCCTGCACGATTCTTCATAACCATCAAGACCAACATCAGCATTATTTTGGGCATCATTTTTTTCACTGTTCATTGTGGTCCGGGTTTTCTTCACCACTTGCGGCAGAATTGTATCTAATACAGAAGCACAATATAATTTGTGTTTGCTCTGAAATCTTTTATTTTTAATTTGTCGCTGCTGGTTGTTGAGATTGGTTGTTGGCGGAAAGTGACAGCTGTTTTCTCAGTAACACTTTACAATAAGGTTCATTAGTGAACAAACAATGAACAACTGCGTTTTCATTAACTAACATTGACAAAGATGAATAAATACTGTAAATACTGAGCCTCATTGTTAGTTCATGTTAGTTAATACATTAACTAATGTTAACAAATGACACCTGATTGGAAAGTGTTACCGTTTTCTCCTATAAATGTAAGATTTATGTATTTGAGTGGGATATAATTAACGTATGGCATACTGTATAAGACAGTAAGAAACATATGGCATATAAGAACGGCATATAAACATAAACTAATAAACAATAAAATACATATTAGGCAGTCATATGTAAATAAAACATAATATTTCTGTAATATATTACTAAAAAACTGAATGTGTTTTAATACGCAGCTTCCAGGTTTATATATTTATCATCAATAAATCCAGTTTGCTTCATTTTAGCTAATTGAATATTGCTTGGTCCACAGCGAGCCATATTTGAACCATCTTTATAATTTTTTACTAAACAGGTTTCACGATGAACAGATTCTAATTTGAATAAATGCATGTTGAAAATTAGATTTTTTAAATAGAATCAAATATTTGAATTGAATACAAAATTTCCATCTATTCGGATTATACAATTTAACTTCAGATAATAAACATAATGTGTATTATTAATGTGATTATATTTGTCAGTAATACATGAATGAAACAGGTTAGCTTTCTGTAAAGGTACTAATAAACCGAATGTGTTTTATGAAAACAATAACCATGTCTAAGTATTTATCATCAGTAAAACCAATTTGTTTGAATCTCATACATTTTAACAAACTGAATATTGCTTGTTCCACAGCTAGTTATTTTTTTCATAGTTTTTACCTGAATAAATGTGATTGTTTTCACAATGAATAGATTTATGCAGATTTGAAGCAATTTAAATGAATCCATTTTGAAAATGATTATTTAAATAGAATCAAATAGATGCAATTAGTTCTTTTATGTATGACAGAAATGCATTACATACTAGTTAGATATTATAATACATAAATCTTAAATTTGTGTGTAAATATTTTTTTTTTCAGTGCACACACACCTGTCAGACACAGAAAGCTCAAATCTGTAGCTTTCAATCTGTTACAGTTAAATCACATCATATAAATATGTGTCTCCACTGCACAGTGGTAATTTCCCATTATTATAATGAATGGTTATATTAGGACAGCTGGTTGACTGAATATTTCATATATATGACAGACTATTTACTGGTGAAAACAGAAAAAAGATCATTTTAAATTATTTGTGTATAACCTAATTACTATTCATGAGCCAAGCCTTTCCACTAAAACAAATTGATGCCCATGGCAGGAATACCCCATGCATAGTCTGTGGCACATTTTCTAATGATGTTAATATATAGCCATGATGAGAATGATTCAAAGCGTTGTTATTCACAGAACACATTTACAAGTGACTCAGACTGAGTTCTTGAAGTGAAGGTTTGCTTGTTTGTGCACAGGGTGACATTGAGGTGGAGAGCGAGCTGGTTTTTAAATTAGCTGCTCATGCACTGCAGGTAAGACTTTCAGAGCTTGAAGACCTGAGATGCTTTTTATAGTTTTAGTCAGTGTCATGTATTAAATGCACATTTTGTTTTACAGGAATCTAAAGGAGACTATACAAGGTGTGTACTCAGTTTTACCACACTTATTTATCACAAAGTTTGTGAACGTATACCTATTTTAAGATTGGAATGTCAGATAGTTGAGATAAAACTTTGATTTTTAAAGATTTTACCCAGGGGTATATATGAAGGTACTGCAGAAGGTGTTTGGAATGATATAACACACACACACACACACACACACACACATACACACATGCATAATTAATAATAAAATGAATTGGTTGCTTCTGAAGAGAGTAAAATCAACTTTAAAGTAAATCTCTCTCTGTTGGGCAGTACAGTGAATCTAAGATATGGCAAAAGACATTAAGGGTCGATAATTGAGAAACAAGGTCAGCATGAGATTAGAGTTATGCAATAATGAAAGTCCGTTTTTTATAATAGGATCAGAAAAGTTTGACTTTATATGGATGGAATATATTCCATCATCGTTTACTCAGAATCACATTTTTCATTAAAACTCGCTGCATGCTGAAGTGTATTTGTGTTGATTTTAGTGATGAAAACACCAGAGCAGATCTGAAGAATCTTCCAGCACTGCCCACTAAAGTCCTGCAGGAGCATCCGTCTCTGGCATACTGGTAAAACATGTCTTCACACAACTATTCGATTAGGAAACACCTGCGTGAGATGATAAGATCTTAAGCTCATTAAATGTAGTTGTACATAAATTCACAGTAATTGGAATTCATGTTTAATGAATACTGTTATTATAAAATAAATTATAATTATTGTATACAATTTTATTCAGCAAGGAAGCATTAAATTGATCAATGGTGACAGTAAAGAAATGTTTTTTATTCATCCACGAAGCATGAAAAATAAAATGTATCAGTTTTCTACAAAAGTATGAAAGAGAATAACTGTTTTCAACATTGATAATAATTATATATATATAATATCTTGCCAAAAAATGAATGAAGTGCCTTGTTGTGTGATATGGTGTTCTCATAGTCTAATGCTGTTAAATTGCTGGCAGTGCTGATGTGTCACTGAAGGCAGAGTCACAGACAGCTGTGAGATTTACATTGAGCCCATGAGTCAGTGATGCTGAAGCTGCATTTATAGCCCTTTATGAGAGCTTTATGGCTGATGATCCGTGCTCTGCTGTCTTTATGCTGACGCAATGAGGTTTGGGAATATGTCCTCCGTGGAGCATGTTTCATCATCCTTCTCTTTTGCAGCGAGGAGCGTGTGATTGAGCACCACAAGCTGTTGAAAGGGCTCTCCAGAGGACAGGCCATTGTGCAGTGAGTATCGGAAAAACAATGATTAGCCTCAGGGGGGCGGGCCATCAGGGGAGACCTGCTTAAATCCTTCACGCCCACACTTCTGGCCTGATGTGAGCTGATGCCGTAGATATTTAAGACACTGTTAAACATCAGTCATGTAACTGATCATTACGTCTGTTTCAGGTATTTGACCCTGGTGGAGTCACTGCCCACATACGGAGTGCATTATTATGAAGTGAAGGTAAAAACTATAGTGTATCAGACCAGTTGCCATACCCTTTTATGTGTCACAACTGAACTTTTGTATAATATATATTCAGAGCTGGGTAGATTACTTATGAATTGTAATCAGTTACTGGTTACAGATTACATGACAAAATTTGTAGTCAGTAATATAATCTCTTAGATTACACATTTTTGGTAACGTAATCTGATTACTTTTGGATTACATTTAGATTACATTTGTGCTTACCCTTATTTGATATCACATATAATGAATTAGCCTAATCTTTGCTATTTTGACAGATAAAAAAAATATATATATATATTCCAAAAAATATATTTAATTCACCAACAAGAGCCACAATAGCCTCTTTTTCAAGTGCAATGTATGGACAGTTAATACTTACAAAATACTAACACTAATGTACCTTGCTGTTAGTGTTTGCTAGTAACACTGAATAAAACAAACAAAATCACATCTTATTATTTTAAAGCATATTTACTTAGAATTAAGTAAATTTAGAAAACAGCTACATTACAAAAAACAATATTGAAAAACATGAAATTAAAAAACACTAGAGGTGTATACTGTATCAATGAAAAAAAAAAAACACTAGAAGTGTATACTGTATCAATGAAAAACATCAAACAATAGCTACATGCAAACATGAATTCTGAAAAAGACTAAATTCACACAGCAATGACATTTCTATCCATCTCAAAACATTTTAAGTGCATAGTAACAATGAGGAAAAGACACAAAACGATGTAGTATACATGCCAGACCAGCATGTGGTGCTGAAAACCTGCCACAGAGACACACTAAGAACGGAGAAGACATGGACTATGCGCATAAACCTTGCACTCAGTATACAAACGAACATGGAACAATACAATTATTAATTTTAATTAATTAATATTAATGTATGCGTATACAGCGAAACGCGTCTCCGTGTGGACGGGGCCTTGAAGTGCATAAGGTAGTAACAATGAAGAAAAATCAACATTACAAAAAATATATTAAAGAACATGAAATTCCCAGCAATAACTTTGCTAGGTCAAAGATTTCCGTGGACAGCAAATTAATCTAGGGTAGGCAGATCTTAAACTCAACAGTGACATTTTCCCGTGACTTTCTTTAAAAATTAAATCATGTCTGTACATCCAGTGATTAAAGGCTGCTTTACCCGCTATTTTCCATTATCTTGTTGCTGATTTCTTCTGAGCGTGATTCTGACACCCCTCCCCCTCTCCACCGGAAAAACTCGTAGAATCACGAATGTATATAAGTGGTAGGAAAAAATATAAACGTTAAAAAAGGAAACCTAGGAGAATCAATTAATTGTGAACAACTTATTACCATTGTGTAAATAATATGTAATCATGTTATCCATAAAAAAGTAACTGTAGTCTGATTACGAGTATTTTAAAAAGTAGTTTACTCTAATTACAAGTACTTGAGATTTGGAATCTGATTACGTAATCCAGATTACATGTAATCCGTTACTACCAAGCTCTGTATATATTATACTTATACTATATAAGAATGATTTGCTGACATTTGTTTCAGTTCTTATTTGATTATCAGTCAAGAATACACCAGAACACATTTTATATAATTTATATAATTATATATTTATGTAATTTATGTCATTTTATATATTAGCTGATACAGCTCTGTACTGTTCATGTTGATAGAAATCAATTAATGTAGAATTTTTATGCCTAGTACCATTATTTTTATGTTTTATGTAAGTGTCGGATAAGTAATATGCAGAACCATTTTCAATTATTATTTTACTTTCAGATTACCCAATTAAAATAATCATTACAATCATTACACTACAAATAATAATTACACTACAACTAGTGTTATTTTAGTATCATTTAGATACTATTATGTTAAAGGGATAGTTCACCAAAAAATCTAAATTCTGTCATTATTCACCCTCATGTCGTTCCAAACCTGTAAGACCTTCATTCATCTTCAGAACACAAATTAAGATATTTTTGATGATATCTGAGAGCTCTCTGACCCCGCAACGCAACTGAAACATAGTAAATACGTCAGTAAAACAGTCCATGTGACATCAGTGGCTCAACTTCAATTTTGCGAAGCTACGAGAATACTTTCTGAGTGCAAAAAAATAAAAATAACAATTTATTCAACAATTCTTCTCCCCCGAGTTACATCTTCCGCAATTTTAGAGAGTATCACAATGCATACGCATGCTTTACCCCAAGCGTAAACAACGCTGATTACACAGATTACGTTCATGCGCACGCTTTCACCCCGAACGTAAACAACGCTGATTATGTCGATTACACTCTTGGGTACTCTCCAAATAGGCAGAAGATGTAACTCGGGGGAGAAGAACAGTTAAATAAATTGTTATTTTTGTTTTCTTTGCACTCAAAACTTATTCTCGTAGACTGAAAACTGAAGTTGAGCCACTGATGCCACATGGACTGTTTTACCGATGTATTTACTACATTTCTGGACTTGGGAACATTTCAGTTGTGTTGCTGTCTATGGAGAATCAGAAAGCTCTCCGATTCCATCAAAAATATCCGAAGATGAACGAAGGTCTTACAGGTTTGGAACGACATGAGGGTGAGTAATTAATGACAGGATTTAAATTTTTGGGTGAAGTATCCCTTTAATATTTTATGATATTATGTTTTTGTTAATATTTTGAATGAGAGTTTATTTTTTATATTTTTCTGCTTTCATGTTCATTTTAGTTTAAATTTGAGTAACTGATGTTTTTGTCAGTTTTATTAGGCAGTGGGGTTTGTTTGTTTATTTTTAATTGTTAAAGTAAATTCACTGCGTGGGAATTTTTGCCCCCTCGTTGGGTCATTTTGGGCTAAATCCATTTCATTTTTAATATTTCAGGTTACATTTTATCTTAAGGTGATGTTGTTACAGTGTAATTACATAAATAAGTACTGAGTAATATTAATTAACATATTTATATGAAATTAGGATTAGGGTTTGTTTCTTGTAATTATGCACACTTTACTGTTATCACTATAGTAAGTACACATTACACATTACTATGTGTCACTATGTCGCCTTAAAATAGTGTGACCAGATTTAAATATTTATTAATAAAAATGGTATCAGTCTTTCAGGCTGTTGGTGTGTAACTCATAGAAGTGTCTCTTCTGGCAGGATAAGCAAGGAATTCCGTGGTGGCTGGGTATCAGCTATAAAGGCATAGGACAGTATGACCATCAAGATAAAGTAAAACCTCGAAAGGTACGTTGTGTTTTCCTGTCTCTAGGCATTGGAGGAATATTTGTTATATAAACAGAATTATGAGTCATTGTACAGAGCTCAGTATATCATGTGAAATGAGGCTTTTGATTCCCCCAGATGAGACAGCATGTCAGCACTTGCTGTCATGGTTTATTTGCACTTGAGACATTGCACTTAACATTCTTCACGTATAGTCTGCATGGCACGTAAAACCAGTGGTGTAATGTAACAAAGTAATAATACTTTGTTGCAGGACCTACGTATTTTTTGGGAGTATCTGTACTTTCCTTGAGTTTTTATATTTCAGGCACCTTTTACTTTTACCTACGACCTGACATTATCAAGTATATCACCAAATCACACACACCGAGTGAATGCATGTGATTTATTAGTCTATTAAAATAGGCATTCTAAATTGTAAACAGCAAAAATGCTTCTGTATGCTGTTTATATTTATATAATTTAATATAGTTAACTTAATATCACACAAAGAGTACCATGTTTCTGCAGATATCAGCAAAACAAATGTAATAATCATTTTTATACAAGTTCAGTAAAGTTAGCAATAAGTGACTTACATTTTAGACATAATATTGATTGTTTTTGCTAAATTTTGCCAACGAAAATTGTTCCATAAAAAGATCACAGCACTGTTTTGCGTCTTTGAGCAATGGTGTTTACTTATTGAATGAATCAGCTTTTTGAACAAATCAGTTGAATAATGATTCACTCATTAACAGTCACTTGTTGACACCTACTGGTGGTTTTAATTTCACATTTCTACAATTTTTTTTCATGTTTTTAAATAATTTCAAATTTCAACATTTTATGTTAAAAACAAAACAATATTTATCCATCTGTAACTGTAGGTTAAATGCATCCATGTTCCCTCTGAGATACATAAATTGTGTGAATACATCTAAATGCTATTTCAGATGCAGATTCCAGAAATGTTTTCTTATGTTGGAATGAAAGACACTAAGTACCAGATGAAATGCTTCTTATTCTTACCCAAAGATACAAAATGGAAGGAAGAGTTAAAACTGAACACAATCTTGCTACTCAAGCTGTGTATGAACATATATATATATATATATGCATTTACTTGTACTTTCAATACTTAAGTACGTTTAAGATTAAAAAAATACTTTTCGTACTTACTGTAAGTACAATAAATATCACATACTTTAAGACTTTGACTCAAATAATATTCTAAACAGTGACTTCAACTTCTACCAAACTTATTTTCTACTAAGATATCTGTACTTTTACTTAAGTATGGCTTTCAGGTACTTTATACACCACTGCGTTAAACAGTGTGCTGATGAAACACACGGGAAGAAAAAACAACTGTTGTACCTGTGTGCATTGTTAATATCTGATATATTAAATATTCAATATTTCATTGGATACATTATATTAAGGTACAAATTGACAGGAAATCAAACAGGGCCCTAAGAAAACTAATGTTATTTATTTTTTTATATTATTTTTTCTGGACTCTTTTAATGTTTTGAATTCAATTTTTTTGAATAAAAAAACATGTTTAATTAATTGAAATCATGAAATCTACACAATTTAACAACAATTGATTAAAAGTTTAACAAAAATTACATAAAATGTTTGTTTTTTTTCCCTCTTCAAATTTCATTTTATTTTTCCCAAATTCTTTGTTTTATTTTTATTTAAAACAATTTCTGGATTCCATTTTAATGGTTACTGTACATTTTAATTTAATTTTAATAAAAAAAAAAAACATTTTTAATAAATAGAATTCATAAAAACATTGTAATATTTTATTACATTTTTTACAACAATAGGGCCCTATATATATATTCTTTTTTTTTTTCTGTGTAGTGTAGTTACATTTTTCTGGTAATCAAATGAAGTCATAAAATGTCAACAATTTAATTAATCTTTTAATCAAATAAAAATAAACAATCCATTTATCTTTTGGCAAAAGCTGAACAACAGAGGTTTACTGTTAAAATTAAAATAAAAAAATAAAGTTTTAATAATTATTTTATTAATGTTAGTATTACATTAAGAAGTACACTCTACTGTAAAATAGTGATATATTTCTGCCATAATTTCTTCAAGTTAAACCGAACTGTGGATGGGATGCTGTGAAGCAGTGTTGCCAAGTCTGCAGTTTTCCCTACTACTGCTTTTACACTGTTGCTTAAAGTGTTATTTCAGTGAAGGGGACAGAACATGATTGGGTTTGTATTGATGAACAGTTTGGTTGGTTTTTTTTTTTTCCGAGACCTGACAAC